>NC_082660.1:7485155-7788808 GCF_028023285.1 Balaenoptera ricei
TAATTCAGACAGAAAGTCACAAAAATTATACTCATCCTCATCAGTTCACTCAGTCCCATGTAATTAATTTTTTTTTCATCTTGATCTTTTGTTAGCACTTTTATGAGTTCATCAGTTTTTCATTAGAGTTCTGAAAATGCTTATTCATTCAGTTCAGCAGTACAGTCAGTTACCAGAAACCTGTACTTGTCAGAGTCTTTTCCATGAATTTCTTGAAGATGAAAGCCTTTTATAAGAACATATTTGCAAAAGCATCAGAGTACACCCAGAACTGTCTGTAAATGACAAAAGACTTAAAAATGACCACTGTTAAAGATTTGATGAAAGTTCATAATAATGCAGTTGACAAGAAAATTAGTTATTTTTGAGATACACATTTTAAAGTAATAACTAGGATTATTACTTATAACATTATACCAGAACATATAAGATTTTTAGAAATTTCATGTAATGTCTGAAACATTTATATTAACATATTTCCATACATATTTCCATACAAATACAAGATTTTTAGAAATTTCATGTAATGTCTGAAACATTTATATTAACATATTTCCATACAAATATAAGATTTTTAGAAATTTCATGTAATGTCTGAAACATTTATATTAACATATTTCCATACAAATAACCCAATGAAAGTTTAGTATTAGTTGTTTTGTTCGTTTGTTTTTTTATACTGCAGGTTCTTATTAGGCATCAATTTTATACACATCAGTGTATACATGTCAATCCCAATCGCCCAATTCAGCACACCACCATCCCCACCCCACCGCAGTTTTCCCCCCTTGGTGTCCATATGTCCATTCTCTACATCTGTGTCTCAACTTCTGCCCTGCAAACCGGCTCATCTGTACCATTTTTCTAGGTTCCACATACATGCATTAATATACGATATTTGTTTTTCTCTTTCTGACTTACTTCACTCTGTATGACAGTCTCTAGATCCATCCACTTCTCAACAAATGACTCAATTTCGTTCCTTTTTATGGCTGAGTAATATTCCATTGTATATATGTACCACTCTTCTTTATCCATTCGTCTGTTGATGGGGATTTAGGTTGCTTCCATGACCTGGCTATTGTAAATAGTGCTGCAATGAACATTCGGGTGCATGTGTCTTTTTGAATTACGGTTTTCTCTGGGTACATGCCCAGTAGTGGGATTGCTGGGTCATATGGTAATTCTATTTTTAGTTTTTTAAGGAACCTCCATATTGTTCTCCATAGTGGCTGTATCAATTTACATTCCCACCAACAGTGCAAGAGGGTTCCCTTTTCTCCACACCCTCTCCAGCATTTGTTGTTTGTAGATTTTCTGATGATGCCCATTCTAACAGGAGTGAGGTGATACCTCATTGTAGTTTTGATTTGCATTTCTCTAATAATTAGTGATGTTGAGCATCTTTTCATGTGCTTCGTGGCCGTCTGCATGTCTTCTTTGGAGAAATGTCTATTTAGGTCTTCTGCCCATTTTTGGATTGGGGTGTTTGTTTCTTTAATATTGAGCTGAATGAGCTGTTTATATATTTTGGAGATTAATCCTTTGTCCGTTGATTCGTTTGCAAATATTTTCTCCCATTCTGAGGGTTGTCTTTTCGTCTTGTTTATGGTTTCCTTTGCTGTGTAAAAGCTTTGAAGTTTCATTAGGTCCCATTTGTTTATTTTTGTTTTTATTTCCATTACTCTAGGAGGTGGATCAAAAAAGATCTTGCTGTGATTTATGTCAAAGAGTGTTCTTCCTATGTTTTCCTCTAAGAGTTTTATAGTGTCCAGTCTTATATTTAGGTCTCTAATCCATTTTGAGTTTATTTTTGTGTATGGTGTTAGGGAGTATTCTAATTTCATTCTTTTACATGTAGCTGTCCAGTTTTCCCAGCACCACTTATTGAAGAGACTGTCTTTTCTCCATTGTATATCTTTGCCTCCTTTGTCATAGATTAGTTGACCATAGGTGCGTGGGTTAATCTCTGGGCTTTCTATCTTGTTCCATTGATCTATGTTTCTGTTTTTGGGCCAGTACCATATTGTCTTGATTACTGTAGCTTTGTAGTATAGTCTGAAGTCAGGGAGTCTGATTCCTCCAGCTCCATTTTTTTGCCTCAAGACTGCTTTGGCTATTCGGGGTCTTTTGTGTCTCCATACAAATTTTAAGATGATTTGTTCTAGCTCCGTAAAAAATGCCATTGGTAATTTGATAGGGATTGCATTGAATCTGTAGATTGCTTTGGGTAGTATACTCATTTTCACAATGTTGATTCTTCCAATCCAAGAACATGCTATATCTCTCCATCTGTTGGTATCATCTTTAATTTCTTTCATCAGTGTCTTATAGTTTTCTGCATACAGGTCTTTTGTCTCCCTAGGTAGGTTTATACCTAGGTATTTTATTCTTTTTGTTGCAATGGTAAATGGGAGTGTTTCCATAATTTCTCTTTCAGATTTTTCATCATTAGTGTATAGGAAGGCAAGAGATTTCTGTGCATTAATTTTGTATCCTGCAACATTACCATATTCATTAATTAGCTCTAGCAGTTTTCTGGTGGCAGTTTTAGGATTCTCTATGTATAGTATCATGTCATCCGCAAACAGTGACAGTTTTACTTCTTCTTTTCCAATTTGTATTCCTTTTATTTCTTTTTCTTCTCTGATTGCCGTGGCTAGGACTTCCAGAACTATGTTGAATAATAGTGGTGAGAGTGGGCAACCTTGTCTCGTTCCTGATCTTAGAGGAAATGCTTTCAGTTTTTCACCATTGAGAATGATGTTTGCTGTGGGTTTGTCATATATGGCCTTTATTATGTTGAGGTAGGTTCCCTCTATGCCCACTTTCTGGAGAGTTTTTATCATAAATGGGTGTTGAATTTTGTCAAAAGCTTTTTCTGCATCTATTGAGATGATCATATGGTTTTTATTCTTCAATTTGTTAATATGGTGTATCACATTGATTGATTTGCGTATATTGAAGAATCCTTGCATCCCTGGGATAAATCCCACTTGATCATGGTGTATGATCCTTTTAATGTGTTGTTGGATTCTGTTTGCTAGTATTTTGTTGAGGATTTTTGCATCTATATTCATCAGTGATATTGGTCTGTAATTTTCTTTTTTTGTAGTGTCTTTGTCTGGTTTTGGTATCAGGGTGATGGTGGCCTCATAGAATGAGTTTGGGAGTGTTCCTTCCTCTGCAGTTTTTTGGAAGAGTTTGAGAAGGATAGGTGTTAGCTCTTCTCTAAATGTTTGATAGAATTCACCTGTGAAGCCATCTGGTCCTGGACTTTTGTTTGTTGGAAGATTTTTAATCACACTTTCAATTTCATTACTTGTGATTGGTCTGTTCATATTTTCTGTTTCTTCCTGGTTCAGTCTTGGAAGGTTATACCTTTCTAAAAATTTGTCCATTTCTTCCAGGTTGTCCATTTTATTGGCATAAAGTTGCTTGTAGTAGTCTCTTAGAATGCTTTGTATTTCTGCGGTGTCTGTTGTAACTTCTCCTTTTTCATTTCTGATTTTATTGATTTGAGTCCTCTCCCTCTTTTTCTTGATGAGTCTGGCTAATGGCTTATCAATTTTGTTTATCTTCTCAAAGAACCAACTTTTAGTTTTATTGATCTTTGCTATTGTTTTCTTTGTTTCTATTTCATTTATTTCTGCTCTGATCTTTATGATTTCTTTCCTTCTGCTAACTTTGGGTTTTGTTTGTTCTTCTTTCTCTAGTTTCTTTAGGTGTAAGGTTAGATTGTTTACTTGAGATTTTTCTTGTTTCTTGAGGTAGGCTTGTATAGCTATAAACTTCCCTCTTAGAACTGCTTTCACTGCATCCCATAGGTTTTGGGTCGTCGTGTTTTCATTGTCATTTGTCTCTAGGTATTTTTTGATTTCCTCTTTGATTTCTTCAGTGATCTCTTGGTTATTTAGTAACGTATTGTTTAGCCTCCATGTGTTTGTCTTTTTTACGTTTTTTTCCCCGTAATTCATTTCTAATCTCATAGCGTTGTGGTCAGAAAAGATGCTTGATATGATTTCAATTTTCTTAAATTTACTGAGGCTTGATTTGTGACCCAAGATGTGATCTATCCTGGAGAATGTTCCGTGCGCACTTGAGAAGAAAGTGTAATCTGTTGTTTTGGGATGGAATGTCGTATAAATATCAATTAAATCTATCTGGTCTATTGTGTCATTTAAAGCTTGTGTTTCCTTATTTATTTTCATTTTGGATGATCTGTCCATTGGTGTAAGTGAGGTGTTAAAGTCCCCCACTATGATTGTGTTACTGTCGATTTCCTCTTTTATAGCTGTTAGCAGTTGCCTTATGTATTGAGGTGCTCCTATGTTGGGTGCATATATATTTATAATTGTTATATCTTCTTCTTGGATTGATCCCTTGATCATCATGTAGTGTCCTTCCTTGTCTCTTGTAACATTCTTTATTTTAAAGTCTATTTTCTCTGATATGAGTATAGCTACTCCAGCTTTCTTTTGATTTCCATTTGCATGGAATATCTTTTTCCATCCCCTCACTTTCAGTCTGTATGTGTCCCTAGGTCTAAAGTGGGTCTCTTGTAGACAGCATATATATGGGTCTTGTTTTTGTATCCATTCAGCCAGTCTATGTCTTTTGGTTGGGGCATTTAATCCATTCACGTTTAAGGTAATTATCGATATGTATGTTCCTATGACCATTTTCTTAATTGTTTTGGGTTTGTTTTTGTAGGTCCTTTTCTTCTCTTGTGTTTCCCACTTAGAGAAGTTCCTTTAGCATTTGTTGTAGAGCTGGTTTGGTGGTGCTGAATTCTCGTAGCTTTTGCTTGTCTGTAAAGCTTTTGATTTCTCCATCAAATCTAAATGAGATCCTTGCCAGGTAGAGTAATCTTGGTTGTAGGTTCTTCCCTTTCATCACTTTAAGTATATCATGCCACTCCCTTCTGGCTTGTAGAGTTTCTGCTGAGAAATCAGCTGTTAACCTTATGGGAGTTCCCTTGTATGTTATTTGTCATTTTTCCCTTGCTGCTGTCAATAATTTTTCTTTGTCTTTAATTTTTGCCACTTTGATTACTATGTGTCTCGGCGTGTTTCTCCTTGGGTTTATCCTGTATGGGACTCTCTGCGCTTCCTGGACTTGGGTGGCTATTTCCTTTCCCATGTTAGGGAAGTTTTCGACTATAATCTCTTCAAATATTTTCCCTGGTCCTTTCTCTCTCTCTTCACCTTCTGGGACCCCTATAATGCGAATGTTGTTGCGTTTAATGTTGTCCCAGAGGTCTCTTAGGCTGTCTTCATTTCTTTTCATTCTTTTTTCTTTAGTCTGTTCCGCAGCAGTGAATTCCACCGTTCTGTCTTCCAGGTCACTTATCCGTTCTTCTGCCTCAGTTATTCTGCTATTGATTCCTTCTAGTGTAGTTTTCATTTCAGTTATTGTATTGGTCATCTCTGTTTGTTTGTTCTTTAATTCTTCTAGGTCTTTGTTAATCATTTCTTGCATCTTCTCAATCTTTGCCTCCATTCTTATTCCGAGGTCCTGGATCATCTTCACTATCATTATTCTGAATTCTTTTTCTGGAAGGTTGCCTATCTCCACTTCATTTAGTTGTTTTTCTGGGGTTTTTTCTTGTTCCTTCATCTGGTACATAGCCCTCTGCCTTTTCATCTTGTCTATCTTTCTGTAAGTGTGGTTTTTGGTCCACAGGCTGCAGGATTGTAGTTTTTCTTGCTTCTGCTGTCTGCCCTCTGGTGGTTGAGGCTATCTAAGAGGCTTGATGGGAGGCTCTGGTGGTGGGTAGAGCTGACTGTTGCTGTGGGGGTCAGAGCTCAGTAAAACTTTAATCCACTTGACTGTTGATGGGTGGGGCTGGGTTCCCTCCCTGTTGGTTGTTTTGCCTGAGGCAACCCAACACTGGAGCCTACCTGGGCTCTTTGGTGGGGTTAATGGCAGACTCTGGGAGGGCTCACGCCAAGGAGCACTTCCCAGAACCTCCGCTGCCAGAGTCCTTGTCCCCACAGTGAAACAGAACCACCCCCCGCCTCTGCAGGAGACCCCCCAACACCAGCAGGTAGGTCTGGTTCAGTCTCCCTCAGGGTCACTGCTCCTTCCCCTGGGTCCCGATGCGCACACTACTTTGTGTGTGCCCTCCAAGAGTGGGGTCTCTGTTTCCCCCAGTCCTGTCGAAGTCCTGCAATCAATTCCCACTAGGCTTCAAAGTCTGATTCTCTAGGAATTCCTCCTCCCATTGCCGGACCCCCAGGTTGGGAAGCCTGACGTGGGGCTCAGAACCTTCACTCCAGTGGGTGGACTTCTGTGGTATAAGTGTTCGCCAGTCTGTGAGTCACCCACCCAGCAGTTATGGGATTAGATTTCACTCTGATTGTGCCCCTCCTACCGTCTCACTGTGGCTTCTCCTCTGTCCTTGGACGTGGGGTATCCTCCTTGGTGAAGTCCAGGGTCTTCCTGTCAATGATTGTCCAGCAGCCAGTTGTGATTCTGGTGCTCTCGCAAGAGGGAGTGAGAGCACGTCCTTCTACTCCGCCATCTTGGTTAATCCTCTCTCAGCTGCTCTTATTTGTGTTTCATCTTTTAATTCTGTAGATTTTAGAATTGCATGTAGTTTTGCCTGGAAGGGGGCTTAGAATGAGGGAATCTGATTTGTTCCAAGGAACTCCAGTAGATTACTGCATGCTGTGCATTTGTATCCATGTTCTAGTCTAGTCTCCCATCCATCTGTTCATCCACCCACACCCCTCCTCCCACACACCTCAACCACCATCCGTGTGCCCGTCTGCCTGTCTGCTGTCTGTCCGTCCAATCCACCTGTTCACCCGTCCGTCTGCCTGTCCTTCCTCCCACCCCTGCATCCGTCAGTCCATCCAGCCACCCACCCATTGACTTATCCATCCATCTTTCCACCCATCCATCCACGCATGCGTCCACCCACCCATCCATTCATCCGCCTATCCACCCATGTGCTGAACTTCTACAGTGTATCAGGCACTGTTCAGGTGGCCAGTGGTACATTTTTAAGCAAGACAAAAACAGTCTGTTATCTTGGTGTTTATGACCTTGGATGTGCTTTTTTAGAATTTAGTCATTGACACCTCAATCAGTCTGGGGGAATTTACAGTTGAATTTCTTATTAGGAAAACATACTTGGCATCTTTGAAATCCACCAGTGGACTGTTTTTGTACCTACAGGATTCTACTTCAGGAAAAAAGAAACTGTCTCCTGATGCAGCTGGAAGAAGCCACCCGCCTAACGTCCTATCTCCAGTCCCAGTTACAAAGGTGGGTAACTTATTATCATCTTATAACGACGTGGCCGTGAACTTCACAGTTCCCTTTAGCTTGGCTTTCTCTCCCAGAACTTAGAACCTGCAGTGGTTGTAAACACTGGACAGGAAAGTGTGGATACACGATATTCTTAAGAGGAGCTGCTCATATATGATCCAAGGAATATGAGAAGCAAGTGTGACTTCAGAGTAATGAATCATTTATCGAAGGATTTTGTAACTCACAGCATCAGGAGTGTATATATCCATCTACATAGATGCACACATACCCTTTTAATTATTTTTTAAAGGCCTGAATATCTTTAAAATCAGATTTGGATGCTCAGTAAGAGCTCCAGTTTTCAAGCTCTTACCGTATCGTGAAGTGTAGTGGTAAGGGCTTTCTGTGTATTATTTTCTCAGTTCTCCTTCTCACAGTGCCTTGAGGCAGGAACCGCTATCATCCCAGCGCCGGGTGAGAAGGTGGGAGGCTGGGAAAGGGCAAAGCCCGTGACCAAATCAAATGCATTCAGCTTGTCTTGAGTTTGAGCTGGAACTTGAACTCGAGCAAGAGCCCTTGGCAAGAGCCCTTGACGTTAACTACTGCTCTCTACTGACAATCAAAGAAACAAAGGAAATATTCACGAAGGGGCGGGGGTGGAGGGGTGTCTTAAAACGCTCCGAGGTGTTGAAGAGGCACCGGGTGAACGGGCCCGAGGCAGTTTTGCTCCTCGTGGAGCAGACCGGAGGCTCGGCTCGCGGTGGGGACGAGCAGGCTCCAGCCGCGGGCTCCAGGCTGCTCTTCTCGTTTCAGCCTGTCCGCCAGCACCCTGACCGTCTCCTCGGGGAGCAGCCGCGGCTCCCTGGCCTCCAGCCGCGGCTCCCTGGCCTCCAGCCGGGGCTCCCTGAGCTCCGTCAGCTTCACCGACATCTACGGCCTCCCGCAGTACGAGAAGCCCGACGCCGAGGGCGGCCCGCTCCTGCGCTTCGACCTCGTCTCCTTCGACTCCCTGGGCCGGGACGCCCCCTTGGCGGACGCCCCGGGCCCCGCGGGCCTGCACAAACAGAGGCGCTCCCTGGACACGCCGCAGTCCCTGGCGTCCCTGTCCTCGCGCTCCTCCCTGTCCTCGCTGTCCCCGCCCAGCTCGCCCTTGGACACGCCCTTCCTCCCGGCCTCGCGAGACTCGCCCCTGGCCCAGCTCGGGGACGCCTTCGAGGTGGCGGGCCTGGGCGCCCTGGACAGGCTGCGCGCTCAGGCCTCCGCCTTGGGGGACGAAGACCCGCCGGGCGCGGCGTCCCTGCCGCCGCACGGGTGCCCCGGGGACGGGGAAGGACCTCGCGAGCGAGGACCCCAAGCGGCTGCCGCTCCCACGGCTGCACGTATGTCCTGATGGGTCCGGTGGGTGCCCCGGGACCGGGGAGGAAAGGTCTCGAGTTCAGGGAGGAAGCCGCGTGCATCCGCACGGAAGCCGGCTGGCTCTGCTGTGGCCTAGTGAGCCCTCAGCTTAGGACCCGCCAGGGCAAGAGGAGGCCCGCACGCCCGCCCGCTCGCGCGTTCTGCGTGCTTTTGCCCTGGGTCCTTGAAATGTCATGGAAACTGGCAGAGTAGTCTTTCCCAGGCATTTGGCTTGTTCTCAGAATATACTTAATTGTCGAAAATGAGACAGTTCCTCCACATTCGGAGGCTGCTAAAGAAGTACTCGGGCCTTCATGAACTCTCCAGGGCGTGTGCCCAGATGCAGCGTTCTGTGTGTGCCCGCCTCAGACCAGCCCTGGGACTGCTGTCTGGCTGTGGCCCGGCAGAAATCTCTACTTCCGTTGGCCCTGTGACTTCATCTCTTCATCCTTTGTCCTTGTACTTTTTTTTTTTTTGGCTGCGTTGAGTCTTCGTTGCTGCGCGCGGGTTTTCTCTAGCTGCAGGGAGCGGGCGCTACTCTTCATTGCGGTGCGCGGGCTTCTCATTGCGGTGGTTTCTCTTGTTGCGGAGCACGGGCTCTAGGTGCGCGGGCTTCAGTCCTTGTGGCACGCGGTCTCTAGAGCGCAGGCTCAGTAGTTGTGGCGCACGGGCTTAGTTGCTCCGCGGCATGTGGGATCTTCCAGGACCAGGGCTCGAACCCGTGCCCCCTGCATTGGCAGGCAGATTCTTAACCACTGTGCCACCAGGGAAGCCCTGTCCTTGTACTTTTCAAGAACATAATTCTGTCACGGAGGGAGTGAAAATATCAGTCCTTTCTACCGAATCGATTTCTCTGCTGCTCTTCAAATCCAGAAACATGTAGCCATGAGAATTTCATCCGTCCAGTTGGTGTTAATTCAGCTTCTGCTTGGTGCCAGCGTCTGTCAGCTTGTAGCCCACATGGAAAACCAAATTGCTGTTCTGGGGAGTATTCTGGCTGATGGCTGGTGCACAAAGCAGAGTCTGGGCTTCAACCCTCCTTATCTTCACCCCGAGTGCTTTTGTGAGCCAACCTCTAGCGACTTTAACTTCCTTCATTTTGAGAGAAGATCAGAACAGGCCTCTCATTCCTGAAGTTCAGCCCACTTAATTTTTATTTGCACAGCAAAACTGTTTTTAGACATTCCATTTAGGCGAACACTAGATAATTTGTATAGCATAGTGGATCTCAACCAGGGGTGTTTTTGACCCCTGGAGATACTTGGCAGACATTTTCAGTTGTCACACTTTGGAGCTGGTGGGGTGCTACTGGCATCTGGTAGGTGGAGACCAGGGGCAAGGCTCAGCATCCTACAGTGCACAGCATGGTCCCCATCTTGGCTAGAATGATCCAGCCAAGATGTCAAGAGTGCCGAGGCTGAGAAACCCTAGTTATGTACTGTTAAGCAGTCAGCAGCAAAAGGTGGAAATAAAACGTGAATACAAAACCAGGGTGATGTAGCAGAAATGGCTTCGAACTAGCAGCTTATACCCAGATTCTGTTCCCTGCCCTGTTGACTCACTAGCTGTGCGACCTTGAGCGCAACCTTAGATGGAGCTGAGTCTCAGCTTCTGTGCCCTTGAATGAGGTGATCTTTATGGGCTCTTCCATTCACCACCATTCTGTTACCTGTCGGGTTTTTTTATGTGTACCCGTGCGGGTTATTATATATATGTAAGATAATAGTCTCTTGTAGCATTTATGTGTTTAACCAGAGATCCATTATGTTCTGCGGCAGCCCCGGGCCTTTTTGGCATCTCTGTTATTTTGGTGTCTCCCCCTCTGCGTTTGCAAACACACCTTTCATATCCCCAGATACGTTATTTCTGTAATTCACATCACATGTACAGGGGAACTTTATTCACTTTGTTCTTTGTTGTAATCACAGGTTCAGTGCTCCATGTTTATTCAAAAAAGAAAATACAAAATAAGGACTGAATCGTGCATCTGTTGTTGCTTGAGCTTCCTCTTCTCAGTGTCCACCCCCCACCCCATACCAACTTTTCTTTAAAGGCTGAGATACAAGAGTGTCTGTCTACTTATGCAGAAAATCCACACAAGGTCCAGCACCGCTTTTGGTCCAGGGGAAAGACTGGGTGGGAAGGAGAAGAGCTGACTTAATTTCTGATCCTGATTTCTTTATTTTTCTTTCCTACTTTGCGGTGGATGTTACAGTACTTCAAGCTTCTTAGACTGGGAGGTCTTTGCTTATGGTGTGGTCAGATACTGCCACCTGGTGGTGCGTTCATATATGACACTCTGAGTCGAATACAAACTAGAGGTACCTGACTTAGTGAATGGGTCTTGGTAAGTGCTCTCGCAGGGCTGGGTTGGGTGAGCAGCTTCAGGCATGGACACAGGGTGACTCCTTGCCTCCCTTGATGCTTATGAAGCCTAGAGTCATCGCAGCTTCATAAAGTTGGCGAGGATCTCAATACTCGTTATATTAACCCCACCCCTCATTTATGACGCCCGAGGTCACGTAGTTCCCTCCACTCTCCAGTCTGACTAAGAACAGTACAGTCTAAGTTTGACTCCAGCAAGCTTTAGCGAGAAAAATTTTTAGTAACATAAAATTCAGAATTGCCCATTGTGTTTTAAATCAACCTGAGGGGACAGAAGGTGGGGCAGGGGAGTGGGGAAATAAACTGTCATCTTTAACCGTTTTTACATGTTTACTACAATTTTATCATCTTCCCCACATTTTAAAAGTCAAATGTGTCATGATTTTGAAATCCATTCCTATTTTCATTTCCCACTGGTATTTGCTAATATAAGTCCGTAAATATTTTGACCTTGTTCATCTGTTTATTGATGTTTTTTATTACATTCATACCCTGTTTAAAATTGTTGGCTTAAATTCTACAGTTTTTTCACTTTGTGCTTTTTTTTTTTTTATCTCTTTTCTCATGCGGCTCGACAGAAACGTTCACTGTAAGTGACCTTGGACTTCTCCTTCGCCTTGCTGGTCAGGCTGTGCCACATCTTTGTGCAGTGAATCAATGTATTTAGGATGGTCAGGGTGTGGTCAAGAAGGGCATAGCTCATAGCTGTGCTTTAATGTAGCTCAACAGTTGCTCTTATTATTGTTGTTGTCGTTTGAACGGTATTCATCCTGGCTATGAAAGTTGTGTAAGAACTTTTCTAAGAGCTTGACGTATTTTTTTCTTCCTTGCATTTTTTCCCAGACTTTAACGCTTTCATTATTTTAGTATGCCAGCTGGCAGCTTGGCCCACGGTGTGATTTTCCTTATACTTTCCTCCCTTTTGTCAAGCAGCGTTGCTGTCCTTAGGTCTAAGTGTCTGTGTGTCTGTGTTTAATGATGGAAGGGTCAGAGGTTTCTGAAATGAATGTGTGGAAGCTTGTTTATTCCTTACTTCACTGGCGTTGCTCCCCACTTTCCGTCTCGTTGCCTTGAAGCCCAAGAGCAGACGGTTGCGGTGTGTACTGGGGGATGTGCCGCGTGCTTTCTTTCTCACCCAGGGCAGGTGCTGACCGTACCTCCTTCTGTCAACTCCTGCATCCAGTTGCTCCGTGCTAATGTGCTAAGCCCAGGATCACTGAGGGTTGATTCCCCCATTTCCTTTCTCTCTTCATCCACTTTCATTGCAATGAGAGAGAAATTTTGTCAGTCACACCACTGGGTTGCCTGGAAGTTACCTGGATCGTTGTGCGGTGTTACTTCCTTAAAGGCGTGTAAGGCCGAGTGTCAGGGCTGGGAATGGAAGTAGTGAGCCGTTGTGTTTGATGGGGTTCCATGCAGCAAACTGAGGGGTTCTCTCTGCAATTTAGAGCTGGGGGCTCTGGGTCCTTCCATGGGGCGGGGGTGACGAGCAGAGCTGGACTTGGGAGTCGTCATCTACGATCTGAGAGTCGGTGCCTCCGGCCACCCCAGGACGGAGCCAGCTTCTGCCCCTGACTGAGGTGGAGCCGGTGGCCCCCACGCTGGGCGCTGCAGACCTTTGAAAGGTCGGCTTTTGTCTGCCGTTAACATCGTGAGACCAAAGGCCACAGCCCTGTCTGTTCTGTACCCCGATGAATGTGTTTGGGTTTAATTGTTGCTGTGAATAATAATTTGGCTGAAAAGAGAGATGGTCATTGGTGGACTCGCTATTTCCCTCAACTCAGGGGTGCACAGGTGTCTAGATTTTCAATTTCTAGAGCTTAGATGGCCGGAGAACATAGAAAGACAAGAGGGGCCTGCATTATTAATAAGAGGCATTGTGATGCCAGAGTGAGGCTCAGTTTGGGGCTTCGTGGTTTAAGCCTGTGTTCTAACCGTGTGTGCCTCTCTCAGAAGCGTTGAGGTTCCTGTGTCCGTCGCCACATTTAGCAGCGGGAGACGACATGCCTGTTTCTATTGCTTTTATTAAAAGGAGCTTGTTGCTGTGAGGGAAGGAGTAGAAAGAGTTGATGAAATGGTAAAAGGGAAAATGTCAGTGGTTGTCTTGGGCTCTGGGTTAAAATAGATACAAGACAAAAATAAGCTGCCCAGTGATGGTCCTTTCTAATCCCAGGAGACAGTTCTGGAAGCCAGCCTGGCCCCAGGGCTGCTGAGGAGGGCGCTGCAGTTAGAGCGGCAGAGGGGTCATGGAGACGTTGGCAGAGGCCGAGTCTGGGTGCCTCTGTGTCCTCTGACTTGAAAGTCACTCCATTTTGTTGGGGGTTATTTGATGCTTTTTAAAAACTCTGTCTTCTGAGTATAAAGCAGTGTAGCCTATGTGCCTTGTATAAAGTCTGGAGAATACCAAGCAGCGCCAAGGAGGAAACACCCCCCTCGCACTTCTCGGAGAGCGCGCTGCCATCCGCGTGCAGGCGAAGTCTCTCCCCCGGGCTTCCCGTGTGACGCTCTCTCAAAGGGCCACGCCAAAGGCCTTCCCGCCACCTTCTGACCTGTGCGCTCATTAAGGAGGTGAAAGGAGATTGATGATCATTTAAAGAGCTTTTAAAGAAGTAGCCAGAAGCCTGTTTCTTCCATTTTCCAATATAAGAAAAGACTGGAGCAGAGCGCATGTAAACACACATCTGCACACGTGCTGGCCTGTCTCTGTCCCTTCGTGCCTTTGTCTCTGCTCTGCCCTGGGCTCCCGCGCTGTCGCCTCCTGAGCCCGGCCGTGTCTCTCGCTTGCAGCAGTGACCCCCCGAGAAGACAGCGCCCAGAGGCTGGAGCGGAGAGTGCGCTGCGTGTCTGCCTGCCTGTCCGATTACTCGCTGGCCAGCGACAGTGGCGTGTTTGAACCTCCCACCAAAAGGTTAGAAGCTGACCTTCTGGCCTCCCTGGGCTGACTTCCCAAAAGGCACCCCTGCCGAGACCTGTCTGGCTTGACACTCTGTGTGTCTCCGGGGTGCAGCTCTTCTGGCTTCTCTCCATGCGGGAGGGGCCCTGAGCATCCCCACGGACCCCCTCTCCTCCCAGGTGGCGTCTGGGGACTGGCCTGGCTTCGGGCATCGAGGACGACTGCTTTCTCTCCGGCCCCGGGGGTTGGAAGGCATGATCCTAGTAGAGCCGGAAAAGGAGAACCAGTGTGCGAGAGAGACCTGCTTTTCTAGAAAGGACGTTCACTAGAAATGGATGTTCCCCCCGTCCCCTTTCCTTAGCTGGAGGAATCACTTTGCAAGGACAAAACCCCTTGTGGGCTTCATTTTGTTTGAGACCTTTGATGTCATTCTTTCAGCTCAGATATCTGTATGCATTTCACTTGTCGCCAACTTTTTTTTTTTTTTTTTTTGGCTGCGCTGCTCAGCTTGCGGGATCTTAGTTCCCTGACCAGGGATCGCACCCGCGCCCCCTGCAGTGGAAGCGCGGAGTCTTAAACCACTGGAGCACCAGGGAAGTCCCCCCTGCAAAGCTTTTAAAAGTATATGTTTTTGAACGTTGTCGTGAATATCACGTGTGGTTTTGAGAGGTATTTTCTCAAAAAGGCCACTTCGTCAGCAGGTACCCTGGGAGGTGACGTCATGGATCCTGGGGACCTGCCGTGCCCTGTCAGTCACTTAAAGCATTTATTTATGTCGCAACTTAATAAAGCCCTTCTCAGTTAGAAGCGCCCCTAGTGTGAGAGAGCTTCTGCGGAGCCCGAGGTAAGCAGGTCCCCTCGGAATAACGCGGTGCCTTTCCGGTTGTGCTCAGGAGTGAGGACGCCGACGAGCCTGTGCCTGGAGACGCTTGCGGTAACGAGGGGCCCCAGATCCATGTTGGATTCTTGTGAGTACAGAAGGCTCCTTCCCTGTTGCTCGTAAAGACGACGGGTAGATTGGGGCCCGCCCGGCGACTCACACCTCCACACACAGGCCAGGAGGCGTGGGGGGACGCGCGTGATCCGGCTGCTTCTCGCTGGCCTGGGGACCCCCGGGCCCATCTCAGCGGTCTCAGGTGAAGGGACAGAGGTGGCGGGAAGGAGAGATGGGCACGAGCGGCTCCACTGCCGTCCTCCAACACCGAGTCACAGCTGGGGACTGTCACCCCGTGGGCACGGTCAGGCCCTCGGGGAAGTTCCCGCCGGAGCTGGGGTAGCCAGGTGCTGTGCAACACTAAGCGTTTTGGTTTCTAGCCGCAGTGTCTGTGAAGGCAGCAACCAGCAGTGGTGAGGCGAGCGAGGCAGGATGTTCACATCCCAGCAGCTTTCTTTTGCTCACCCTTGTCATCCTAGAGTTGCTCGGCACTCGTGACATTCGGGCTGGGTCATTCTTGGTTGGCGGCCGCCCTGTGCCCTCTGGGGTGTTGAGCAGCAGCCCTGGCCTCCACCCACTAGATCCAGTAGCCCCCCCCCTCCACTCAGTGTGACAGTAAGAAACGTCTCTCGACTTTGCACAGGTCCCCTGGGGGTGGGGTGAGGACCACTGCGGTGGTTCAAGCAGGATTTCTCCACCGTGGGGCATTTGCAGCCTGTGAACGTGCATTTTATTTTCTAGGCACGACAGTGCCAGCGAGCGTCTCCTCGTGAACGTGCTCCAACTGAAGAACTTTGCCGGGCTGGTGGTGAAGGAAGACTGCAAAATGTAAGCTCCCGCGCCGGTGGGGGCCGTGTCCTCCCCCCGGGCCCTCCTCCACACGACACCACTGGCTGACCTGCACGTGGCAGTTTGGGGAGGGAAAAGACTGTCTTGGAAGCTGAATTTAGAATAAAACGCCAGGGACTGTCTGTCTGAAATCTAAAGGCCTGTAAGTTCTAAGAAGAGGCTGGTTTATTATTTGAGGCAGGTGGGGTTACTGGAGCCAGGCTGGTTATGTGCCGTGGCCATGCTGACAAAGTGCCGGGTGCCCGTCATCGGCAGCGTTGGGGCTTAAAACGTCCATCCTGCTGCCGTCCGGCTGAGCTGAGTCGCCCGCAGATCCGGGCTGTGTGAGGGGGTGCCGCCAGGCGGCCCTGACCGCATCCCCTGCCCTGTGCCCACAGCAGGAGCTCATCGAGAGCATCGGTCGCAAGCTGCAGGTGCTGCGGCAGGCGCGGCAGAGCCTGCGGGAGGACATGCGGGCCAACAGCGCGCTGGGGGACGAGGTGGAGGCCCTGGCCAAGGCCGTCTGCAAGCCCAACGAGTTCGACAAGTTCCGCATGTTCATCGGGGACCTGGACAAGGTGGTGAACCTCCTGCTGTCGCTGTCCGGCCGCCTGGCCCGCGTGGAAAACGCCCTCAACAATCTGGACGACGGCACTCCTCCCGGCGATCGGGTAACCATGGCCGAGGCTGACCTGGAAGGCGGGGCGGGGTGTGGCTTTCCCGTGGGGTGTGGAGCAAACCGCCCGGAAGCCTCGTTTGGCCGCTGCGGCCGCCTGTCTGCCTCGTAGCGCAAGATGCTGTCGAACGCCCAGGGCTCGCTCGCTCGCTCCCTCCTTGTAGCGGGGTGGGGGTGGGGGGGCCGCGGCGAGCGTCCGGGAGATTGGACATCTTCTCCTACAGTCCCACGATCGCTGCTAGTGTTGGTCTCTTCCTAGAACGTAGTCTCTGTTTGTAACCTTTCCCCACCGCCGGTAAGTGGGTAAGTGGAGCTCACCCACTGCCTGACGAGTCATCGGCACTCAGTGACAGTGGCGTTTGATGATGACTTTGTTGCCGTGACTTCACAAGAGGGCCGGCAGTGTCTAGAACGAGTCTAAGAGCTGCTCTGCTTTCCTCCTCCCTTCACAGCAGTGCAACTTGGGACATTTCTTAGGGGGTCTGCATTTCCGCTCTTTGTGCATGCAAGACACCATCTACCTTACTGGCTTTACTACTTCATAGGTCACGTAGCAGTAGTACATCTAGTTTGCTGCTTTGCACGTAATAGGCCTTCAAAATGATCATCTTCATCATTAATAAGGCACCTTAACTTCTCTGCAAGGGAAGCAGAAAAGGCACCCCTCCCCCTGGACTCCAGGTGAGAGTGGTTTCAGGTTACACAGGAAGCTCTTACAAAGCGCGTGGCTTTGAGACCATGATCTTTTGTGCTTAGCCAAGTCGTTAGTGACTATCATGGAAGAACGTATTGCATAAGGGTTGAAAAAGCATTAAGGGTTGAAAAAGTAACTGGGGCTTTGGACCTCGATCCCCTAGGGCTACGTTTGCATTCCATTTTGCTGTTCTTGCCATCTTTGCCAAATTTATCTGAAAGGACTTAGGAAAATAACATGAATGGGAGAGACTTACTTGCATGTAATTGAAATATTAAACTCTCAAGTATCGATATGAAGGAAAAATAATAGTATTGTCTTTGCAGCTCAACTCATCTTTATCTCCCTTTGCTTGGAACTGACAAAGGCTTATTTAGAATTGGAGGCAGTAGAAGCAGTCACACACTGGGGACCGTGCCCGTGGTCCTCCTGGGGACCCGGCCGCATAGCTCCTGCTGCGTCCCCAGGGGGTCCGTGTTACGGAGGAGGCGCACACAGGCTCTTTCCCCCTTGGCTGTGCGTGGTTGCTGCAGCTTCACCTTCCTGGACCCAAAAGGAGTGTTCAGTCGCCACGTCCAGGTGCAGCACAGTGGGCTAGCCTCCAGTGTGGCCGGTGCTGGATGAAAATCTCCGTGTCAGGCAGCCAGGGCTTGGGAAAGCTGCGGTTTGCAGAGACAGGCATGCTAACGAGTGAAAAGATGTGGCCTCAGGCTGTAGGAGGCTTCCGCTGTCTTTCCAGGTAGAAAAGGAGCACGTGGGCAGACGCAGACACGTGAATCCCTCCCTCCCATCAGCAGCTTCTAGTTGCCAGGGAGCCCAACTGATCTTAGTAGCCCGAACCGTGGTTCTAGAATCAGTTGAGGTCTGTTTCCCTCTTGGTTGGAATTAACTGGCTTTACCTTGCCTCTTTCCACGAAAATACATTCTGTCTTTGTTTCACAAGCACCTGAAGGTCAAGGTGTCCCCCGGAACAGGTGACCCCGAAAGGTTGTGCAGTCGGGGGCACTTCCCGGAAGCCTCCCCCCAGGAGCAGTTTCTGCTTTCAGCCGCCGTTTAATAGCAACTCATCTTTTCTGAGCTCTTTCTGCGGACCAGCGCTCTGCAGAGCACTCCCGCATCCTGGACGCTCACGCGCGGCCGTGCGTAAATGTCCAAGTTGCCAAGTGGCGGAATAAGGGGGCCCTGCCGGTGTCAGAAACTCGCACCGAGGACAGGGCGTCCGTGGCATCTGCCAGCCGACACTTGAAGACATTGACCGCGTTCACCTCTCCCTCTCTCAGTTTCCATTCAAGTTGGAGAGGGCAGGGGAAGTGGGTGCGCGCCCTGTGGGCAGACAGCGATTGTGAGTGCTGCGTTCTGGAAATGGGGGCGTCTGTGTGACCCAGAGCAGGACCCTCGGAGGGAGCGAGGGCACCTCCCCAACAGGCGCCGTCTCTCCTCCCGCCCCGCCCCCGCACACGGCCTCTGCTACAGCTTTGCTCCCGGGCTGCTGCGACTTCTGCCAGGAGGGTTTAGCAGTCCTGCCCTGGAGTCTCCGTAGAATCTGCTCCTTGTGTCCCCTGGGCCGCAGTACTGTCACGGAAAGGCCTCGGACACACACCGGCTGCCTAAGCCCTTTGCTCTTTCTGAGCGTCTCACAGTTCTGGAGCTTTTCGTGCCTGGATGGCTCCCGTGCTCCTCACGGCCTTTCACGGTGACAGGAGGAAGCGGAGGTGGCAGCGGCCCAGGAGCGCTAACGGGGGAGCTGGCGCTGGGGCCTCCGCTCTGCGAGGTGCCTCCTGCCCACGCCCCAGGTGCTTCTGTGCGGGTCCCTCCAGATCTCGGGTCCCTCACTCAGGTGGCGTCAGGGTCTCCACTGGACCAGCCCCCGGAGCTGCCGGGCGTTCTGGAGGCGTCGGCCGGACACCCCACCCCCCACCCCCCACCCCCCATAGCCTGGTCCCCAGCAGGCTCGTGTCTCTCTGTCTCTCCAGCAATCCCTGCTCGAGAAGCAGCGGGTCCTGATCCAGCAGCACGAGGACGCCAAGGAGTTGAAGGAGAACCTGGACCGCCGGGAGGGCATCGTGTCCGACATCCTGGCCAGCTACCTCAGCCGGGACAGCCTGGCAGACTACGCGCACTTCGTGAGGATGAAGTCAGCCCTCATCATCGAGCAGCGCGAGCTGGAGGACAAGATCCACCTGGGCGAGGAGCAGCTCAAGTGCTTGCTGGACAGCCTTCCGCCCGAGAGAGGCAAGTGAGGGGCGGGCCCCCCCCCCCCCCGACGCCTCCCCGGCGGGGGACAGCAGCCGGCCCTTCAGCTCCAGTCCCGAGGAGGCAAAGGAAAACCCCAGCCTGTAGTTACGTCCTGGAGAGAGAATCCCTCCCAGAACTGAATGGCCGTTAGAAAAGCAATAATCTCCGTGGGTGCGTTTGGGATGACTTATTTAATGTCTTAGTTTCCCTCTTGAATGCTGAGCAGAGTGGCTTCCCGTCAGCCCTTGCCTGGAAGCAACCCCACATGGCGCCCGGTTCCGGTGAACGGTGAGTTCCCGAGTGCAGACTGGGCTCTGGTCCCGAGGGGCGCGCACGTGGTCCTTGCCGGCTCGGGTCTGCCCTTCCGTCTTCCCACGCTGCACCCCTTCCTCTGCTCAGGAGGGAATGAGCGCACGTGTCGGGCAAAGCCTGGCGCACGACCTCTCCGGTGGGTCACTGGAGGTGGCGGCTGCCGGCTTCCCCCTGTTGGTCCAGAAGTGTTGACCATTCATCGTGTCTGTCACATAAGGATGATCTCCAACCCAGCAAAAGTCATGATGATGATACTTTAATAACACTCTACAAAGGTGAATGGTTTTCCACGTGGTTAAAAACCAACTGTGAAAAGAAGAGCTTACATGTTGGGTTCACTCATTCTGAAATTGCCACTTAAATAGCGTTCGCACTTTAAAACATACACAAAGCGGACAGATGGTTTTAGGACTTCTCGGCTGACATCACGGTTCAAATGTTATTTTCCTGCAAAGAGAAATTACTTGGCTAAAACCGTGTCCGGTAGTAACGTGCTTGCTAGGCGTTTTTTTCTTAAGGCCGATGAGATATTTCTTAACTTACTTTTTCCCCAGAACATTTATTTTGCGTGTGTATGATCCTTAATTATAATTGGCAACTTCTCTCTTTTTGCCTCTCTCAATTTGTTACCATGCCGTAAGGGCCACGTGCCGTTTAAGAACCGTTGCTCTGGTTTCTCAGAGGTCCCGGTGGACCACAGAACTCCTAGACCCGATCTTTTTCTGCCACAGAGTATACAGCTCCTGTACCCTTTTTTATTGGTTGAAATTGTGAGATTGTAAAGAGTCTATTCACTAAAGAAAACACTGTCAAGCTGTCATTTTCCAGTGGACAGATCACAGGCTAGGAGAAAATACTTGCAAATCATCTATGTGACAAACCATTTGTATCCAGAATGTATAAAAAGTCTCAAACTTAACAGTAAGAAAACAAACAGTCCAATTAAAACGGGGGCAAAAGTCTTAAATAAATAGACACTTCACCGAAGAGGATATATGCATGGCAAGTAAGCACATGAGTCGATGTTCAGCCACCAATGGCATGGTTCTCACATACTTATTTTTAATCTGATCACTGTGGAGTGGTGTGTTTCGTCACAATGCTCATCTGATGAAATGTGTGGTTAATGGCGGGAGAAGCCCTAGGATAACTTCACGTTGAGGTGATATGCGGACTTTGGTTTGATCTGTGAGATCATTTTACTCATTTCCTCTTACTGCTATAGAAGAAGTTTTCCAGCGGGGGGGGGTGGGGGCGGGGAGATGTCCCTTTGTCAGCAGTGGCCGCCGCCTTACCAAACACGGACGCACACAAATGTCTTAAAGGACGCTAACGGGTCCACGCTCCGCCAGCCAGAGGGGAGACTGGACTCCGGGCTGCTGCAGTGATCTCCGCGCACCCGTAGAGGGCGCCGACCTGGCAGGCGTCAGTGATGCTGGCAATAAACACTCCTTTGGCAGCCCACCCACGCCAGAGGAGAAATGCCTTTTCAACGGTTTTTACTCTTATTCAATTAAGCTATTCCTGACTTGAAAACTCCCTCTTCTGCCAACGAAGTGTCCTTGCCACGTGGTGTGGGTCACTTGCTGTGAAAACGGGTCACGTCAGGAAAGGTACAGCTGGCTGTCCATGGACCACCCCCCGCCCGCCGCCCCTGCTTCCTCCCTCGGGGAGACAACCACGGTGATTTCAGTGTGTTCTTAATTTTCACAAAGCTTTTACCTGTGATTCTTTCCCTTCAAATACAGTATTGTGATCATTTTGATGATATGTCTGTAAAATGTGAAAATAGAATTTGTGTCTGTATCCAGCTTTTTGGTGTCTTTTGAGAACTTTCTCTTCTACATAGCAATATATAGTGCTCTACTGTCCTTTTAACGAAGCACATAGAATCACAACATTCCCGTTTGCCTCTTAAATGTCTGGTTAGTGGGGACCCAAAGATTGCAGTAAGTCAATGTACATAACTTTGTATATAGTTATCTTATTGCATATAAAACCAATCCGGTGCTAATGTTTTGCCCTTGGCATTCTTCGGTGGTGGGTGATAGCTCACCCTCGGTCATAACTCGGCTGTGGAATGCTCTGTATAGCGACATTTCAGTCAGGGGCGTTGCCTGTGGCTTCTCTCCTGCAGTCCACTCTGGAAGACGCATGCAGATCTCACGCTCAATACTTCCACTTATGTCTCAACAGATCATTCTGCTGGACATTCACAAAATAAATGGTGTCTTTCAGTGAACCGAGCATGTCTTTGATTTACATCTTTTTTTTTTTTTTTAAGAATTGGACTAGCCTTACCATATATCAGATTCTTCAACCATTGATAAATTGTGGGATTAATTCTATGTATGTATGTATGTGACTATTTCTGCCAGTCTAGTAAAGGCCAATCAATTTGCAGTCAGGAAAATATCACAGACACAGGCCGTATAAGTCAGCACCTGCCACAGCAATGCTGCATAACAGCCACTATAAAATCTCAGCAGGGTCCAGTGAGACGTATTCCGTTAGCTCATGAGTTTGTAGATCAGGCTCTGCTCCACATGCCTGTCAGTCATCTTCCTTCCAGGACCAGGAGTTTGGCCTGGGCAGGTCAGTGGCAGATGCGTAAGAGGACAAGCCCAGCCCCAGCCGTGCTTTCCCTGTCTCTGGTCAGAGTGCAGCTGCTAACCTTCCACTGCAAGTCCCACAGCCAAACCCACAGTCAGAGGGTGTGGCGTGTGCTCTACCCCGATAGTGGAAGGAACCGTAAGTCACGTGGCAGAGTGTGGCTACAGGGAGGTGTGAAGAATTGGGGCCATTGATGGACCACACCTCCCACACCAGGGTCCGATACGGAATAGCACTAAATCGTCCAGAACCCGAAGCCAAGTTCCTGGAGCAAAGCCAGCTCTGTCACTTCAGGCGTATGGCTGTGAGCAAGTGCCAGCCTCTCCAGCCTCAGCTTCCTCCTTTGTAGTTGGAGGAGAGCTGTTGTGAGAGCAATTGAGCTGATGTGTTAACGTGCTCAGAACCCATGCCTGGGTCAGAGGCGTGCCAATGGAAGCGTCCACACTTCTGCTGCCATCACTGTATTCTGCATCTGGAGGAAATCCCTTCCCTGCATCCAAACACATCTGTCGGAACCACCCAGCACACGCTAGTTGCTCCTGATTGGCGGATTAGAAACGTTTCTGTTGTGCAGCAGGTTGGTGGGACCGGAAGATTAACCAATTGAGAGGGAGGGATTCTTTTTTATTTTTTTAACAAATTTATTTATTTATTTTTGGCTGCGTTGGGTCTTCGTTGCTCCGCACAGGCTTTCTCTAGTTGCAGCGAGTGGGGGCTACTCTTGGTTGCACTGCGCGGGCTTCTCATTGCAGTGGCTTCTCTTGTTGCGGGCTCTAAGCGTGCAGGTTTCACTACTTGTGGCACGTGGGCTCTAGAGCACAGGCTCAGTAGTTGTGGTGCACGGGCTTAGTTGCTCCGCAGCATGTGGGATCTACCCAGACCAGGGCTTGAACCCGTGTCACCTGCTTTGGCAGTTGGATTCTTTTTTTTTTTTTTAATTATTTATTTTTGGCTGTGTTGGATCTTTGTTGCTGCGCACAGGCTTTCTCTACTTCTGGCGAGCGGGGGCTACTCTTCATTGTGGTGTGCAGGCTTCTCATTGCGGTGGCTTCTCTTGTTGCGGAGCACGGGCTCTAGGTGCGTGGGCTTCAGCAGTCGTGGCTCGCAGACTCTAGAGCGCAGGCTCAGTATTGTGGCTCACGGGCTTAGTTGCTCCGCGGCATGTGGGATCTTCCCGGACCAGGGCTCGAACCTGTTTCCCCTGCATTGGTAGGTGGATTCTTAACAACTGTGCCACCAGGGAAGCCCAACACAACTAGTTTGAACTTTGTTCTGTAGACAGTAGAGGACACCGTACAAATACAAAAACCATAAGGGAATACTATGGGAATACTATGAACAATTATATGCCAATAAATTCGACAACCTAAAAGAAATGGACAACTTTCTAGAAACATACAGCCCACCAAAACTGAAATCAAAAAGAAACAGATAATTTGAACAGACCAATCACTAGAGATGAAATAAAATCTGTAGTTTAAAAACTCTCCCACAGGGCTTCCCTGGTGGGGCAGTGGTTAAGGATCCACCTGCCAATGCAGGGGACATGGACTCGATCCCTGATCCGGGAAGATCCCACATGCTGCAGAGCAAATAAGACCGTGTGCCACAACTACTGAGCCCATGTGCCACAACTACTGAAGACTGTGTGTCTAGAACCCGAGCTCCGCAATGAAGAGTAGCCCCTGCTCACCACAACTAGAGAAAGCCCGTGCACAGCAACAAAGGCCCAGTGCAGAGTTCTCAGAGCTCCCGGTACGAGCTTCTTCCCTTGGGTGGATTCTTGGCTTTTCTCCCAGCATGGCCCCCAAACACCAGTTTTCACTTCCACCCCAAGCAAAGAACCCGAAGAAACCGAGACGGACTCCTGCCTCCAGGCCAGAGGAAACGTCTGCTTCTCCGTACTTGCCGAAGGAAGAAGAAGAACAGCAAGAAGCAGTTGAACATATTGATGAAGTACAAAATGAAACAGACAGACTTAACGAACAAGCCAGTGAGGAGATTTTGAAAGTAGAACAGAAATATAACAAACTCCACCAACCATTTTTTCAGAAGAGGTCGGAATTGATCGCCAAAATCCCAAATTTTGGGGTAACAACATTTGTTCACCATCCACAAGCGTCTGCACTGCTTGGGGAGGAGGATGAAGAGGTGCTGCATTATTTGACAAGAGTCGAAGTGACAGAATTTGAAGATAGTAAATCAGGTTACAGAATAGATTTTTATTTTGATGAAAACCCTTACTTCGAAAATAAAGTCCTCTCCAAAGAATTTCATCTGAATGAGAGTGGTGATCCATCTTCAAAGTCCACTGAAATCAAATGGAAATCCGGAAAGGATCTGACAAAAACGTGCAAGTCAAACGCAGAATAAAGCCAGCAGGAAGAGACAGCATGAGGAACCAGAAAGCTTCTTCACCTGGCTTACTGATCATTCTGATGCAGGTGCAGATGAGTTAGGAGAGGTCATCAAAGATGATATTTGGCCAAATCCATTACAGTACTACTTGGTTCCGGACATGGATGATGAGGAAGGAGAAGAAGATGATGATGATGATGAAGAGGAAGAAGGACTGGAAGATACTGATGAAGAAGGGGATAAGGATGAAGGAAGATGAAGGAGAAGATGACTAATGGAACACTGATGGAGTCCAACCTTCCTTTTTTAATTTTCTCCAGTCCCTGGGAGCAAGTTGCAGTCTTTTTTTTTTTTTTTTCCCCTTCTCCTCTTGTGCTCAGTTGCCCTGTGTTTGAGGTCTCTTTTCTCCTTTATACCATGGCTCACAACTTATTTTGGGGGGAAATACCTTGAGCAGAATTCAGTGGGAAAAGAATCTCTACCCCTTTCTGTTCCAGATTCATTTTTATCCCTTCCTGTCTCAACAAAAACTTTACGGAATCAACACCACCATGCTCTGTGGGAAAAAAGAAAAACCTTCTGCTCCTTAGCTCTGCTGGAAGCTGGAGGGTGCTAGGCTCCTGTGTAGTAGTGCATAGAATTCTAGCTTTTTTCCTCCTTTCTCTGTATATTGGGCTCAGAGATTACACTGTGTCTCTATGTGAATATGGACAGTTAGCATTTACCAACATCTATCTGTCTACTTTCTCTTGTTTAAAAAAAGAAAAAAAAACTTAAAAAAATGGGGTTATAGAAGGTCAGCAAAGGGTGGGTTTGAGATGTTTGGGTGGGTTAAGTGGGCATTTTGACAACATGGCTTCTCCTTTGGCATGTTTAATTGTGATGTTTAACGGACATCCTTGCAGTTTAAGATGACACTTTTAAAATAAAATTCTCTCCTAATGATGACTTGAGCCCTGCCACTCGCTGGGAGAATCAGCAGAACCTGTAGGATCTTATTTGCAATTAACATTCTCTATTGTAATTTTGTTCCTGTTTAGTGTTATATTTTTCTTTCTGTTTCACTGGAAAGGACAGATGATGCTCAGTTTTAAACGTTAAAAGTGTACAAGTTGGGGAGAGGAGAGAAGATGGCGGAAGAGTAAGACGCGGAGATCACCTTCCTTCCCACAGATACAGTAGAAATACATCTACACGTGGAACTGCTCCTACAGAACACCCACTGAACGCTGGCAGAAAACGTCAGACCTCCCAAAAGGCAAGAAACTCCCCCCGTACTTGGGTAGGGCAAAAGAAAAAAGAAATAACAGAGACAAAAGAATAGGGACGGCACCTGCACCAGTGGGAGGGAGCTGTGAAGGAGGAAAGATTTCCACGCACTAGGAGCCCCTTCGCGGGCAGAGACTGCGGGTGGCAGAGGGGGGAAGCTTCGGAGCCACGGAGGAGAGCGCAGCCACAGGGGTGCGGAGGGCAAAGCGGAGAGATTCCCGCACTTCCCGCACGGAGGCTCGGCGCTGACCAGCACTCACCAGCCCGAGAGGCTCGTCTGCTCCGCCGCCGGGGCGGGCGGGGCTGGGAGCTGAGGCTCGGGCTTCGGTCGGATCGCAGGGAGAGGACTGGGGTTGGCGGCGTGAACACAGCCTGAAGGGGTTAGCGCACCACAGCTGGCTGGGAGGGAGACCGGGAAAAGGTCTGCAGCTGCCGAAGAGGCAAGAGACTTTTTCTTGCCTCTTTGTTTCCTGGTGCGCGAGGAGAGGGGATTCAGAGCGCCGCCTAAACGAGCTCCAGAGACTGGCGCGAGCCGCGGCCATCAGCGCGGACCCCAGAGACGGGCGTGAGACGCTGGGGCTGCTGCTGCCGCCTCCAAGAAGCCTGTGTGCGAGCACAGGTCACGCTCCACACCGCCCCTCCCGGGAGCCGGTGCAGCCGCCACGGCCAGGCTCCCGTGATCCGGGGACAACGTCCCCGGGAGAACGCACGGCGCGCCTCAGGCTGCTGCAACGTCACACCGGCCTCTGACGCCGCAGGCTCGCCCCGCCTCCTCCGTACCGCTCCCTCCCCGCGGCCTGGGTGAGCCAGAGTCCCCGAAGCAGCTGCTCCTTTAACCCCGTCCTGTCTGGGCGGGGAACAGACGCCCTCAGGCGACCTACACGCAGAGGCGGGTCCAAATCCAAAGCTGATCCCCAGGAGCTGTGCGAACAGAGACGAGGAGGGGAAATCTCTCCCAACAGCCTCAGAAGCAGCGGATTAAAACTCCACAAACAACTTGATGTGCCTGCATCTGTTGAATACCTGAATAGACAACGAATCATCCCAAATTCAGGAGGTGGACTTTGGGAGCAGGATATATTAATTTTTCCCCTTTTCCTTTTTTTTGTGAGTGTATATGTATATGCTTCTGGGGGAGATTTTGTCTGTATAGCTTTGCTTTATAATAGCTTTATTTTACTTCACTATATTATAGCCTCTTTCTTTCTTTCTTTCTTTCTTTCTTTCTTTCTTTCTTTCTTTCTATTTTTTCTCCCTTTTACTCTGAGCCGTGTGGACGAAAGGCTCTTGGTGCTTCAGCCAGGCATCAGGGCCGTACCTCGGAGGTGGGAGAGCCAACTTCAGGAAACTGGTCCACAAGAGACCTCCCAGCTCCACGTAATACCAAACGGCAAAAATCTCTCAGAGATCTCCATCTCAACATCAAGACCCAGCATCACTCAATGACCAGCAAGCTACAGTGCTGAACACCCTATGCCAAACAACTAGCAAGACAGGAACACAGCCCCATCCATTAGCAGAGAGGCTGCCTAAAACCATAATAAGGCCACAGACACCCCAAAATACACCACCAGACGTGGACGTGCCCACCAGAAAGACAAGATCCAGCCTCATCCACCAGAGCTCAGGCACTAGTTCCCTCCACCAGGAAGCCTACACAACCCACTGAACCAACCTTAGCCACTGGGGACAGATACCAAAAACAACGGGAACTACGAACCTGCAACCTGTGATAAGGAGACCCAAAACACAGTAAGATAAGCAAAATGAGATGACAGAAAAACACACAGCAGATGAAGGAGCAAGGTCAAAATACACTAGACTTAACAAATGAAGAGGAAATAGGTAGTCTACCTGAAAAAGAATTCAGAATAATGATAGTAAGGATGATCCAAAATCTTGGAAATAGAATAGACAAAATGCAAGAAACATTTAACAAGGACGTAGAAGAACTAAAGAGGAACCAAGCAATGATGAAAAACACAATAAATGAAATTAAAAATACTCTAGATGGGATCAATAGCAGAATAACTGAGGCAGAAGAAAGGATAAGTGATCTGGAAGATAAAATGGTGGAAATAACTACTGCAGAGCAGGATAAAGAAAAAAGAATGAAAAGAACTGAGGACAGTCTCAGAGACCTCTGGGACAACATTAAACGCACCAACATTCGAATTATAGGGGTCCCAGAAGAAGAAGAGAAAAAGAAAGGGACTGAGAAAATATTTGAAGAGATTATAGTTGAAAACTTCCCTAATATGGGAAAGGAAATAGTTAATCAAGTCCTGGAAGCACAGAGAGTCCCATACAGGATAAACCCAAGGAGAAACACGCCAAGACACATATTAATCAAACTGTCAAAAATTAAATATAAGGAAAACATATTAAAGGCAGCAAGGGAAAAAAAACAAATAACACACTAGGGAATCCCCATAAGGTTAACATCTGATCTTTCAGCAGAAACTCTGCAAGCCAGAAGGAAGTGGCAGGATATACTTAAAGTGATGAAGGAGAAGAACCTACAACCAAGATTACTCTACCCAGCAAGGATCTCATTCATATGTGATGGAGAAATTAAAACCTTTACAGACAAGCAAAAGCTGAGAGAGTTCAGCACCACCAAACCAGCTTTACAACAAATGCTAAAGGAACTTCTCTAGGCAAGAAACACAAGAGAAGGAAAACACCTACAATAACAAACCCAAAACATTTAAGAAAATGGGAATAGGAACATACATATCGATAATTACCTTGAATGTAAATGGATTAAATGCTCCCACCAAAAGACACAGGCTGGCTGAATGGATACAAAAACAAGACCCATATATATGCTGTCTACAAGAGACCCACTTCAGACCTAGAGACACATACAGACTGAAAGTGAGGGGATGGAAAAAGATATTCCATGCAAATGGAAATCAAAAGAAAGCTGGAGTAGCAATTCTCATATCAGACAAAATAGACTTTAAAATAAAGACTATTACAAGAGACAAAGAAGGACACTATATAATGATCAAGGGATCGATCCAAGAGGAAGGTATAACAATTGTAAATATTTATGCACCCAACATAGGAGCACCTCAATACATAAGGCAAATACTAACAGCCATAAAAGGGGAAATCGACAGCAACACAATCACAGTAGGGGACTTTAACACCCCACTTTCACCAATGGACAGATCATCCAAAATGAAAATAAATAAGGAAACACAAGCTTTAAATGATACATTAAACAAGATGGATTTAATTGATATTTATAGGACATTCCACCCAAAAACAACAGAATACACATTTTTCTCAAGTGCTCATGGAACATTCTCCAGGATAGATCATATCTTGGGTCACAAATCAAGCCTTGGTAAATTTAAGAAAATTGAAATCGTATCAAGTATCTTTTCCGACCACAACGCTATGAGACTAGATATCAATTACAGGAAAAGATCTGTAAAAAATACAAACACATGGAGGCTACACAATACACTACTTAATAACGAAGTGATCACTGAAGAAATCAAAGGGGAAATCAAAAAATACCTAGAAACAAATGACAATGGAGATACGACGACCCAAAACCTATGGGACGCAGCAAAAGCAGTGCTAAGAGGGAAGTTTATAGCAATACAAGCCTACCTCAAGAAACAGGAAACATCTCGAATAAACAACCTAACCTTGCACCTAAAGCAATTAGAGAAAGAAGAACAAAAAAACCCCAAAGCCAGCAGAAGGAAAGAAATTATAAAGATCAGGTCAGAAATAAATGAAAAAGAAATGAAGGCAACAATAGCAAAAATCAATGAAACTAAAAGCTGGTTCTTTGAGAAGATAAACAAAATTGATAAACCATTAGCCAGACTCATCAAGAGAAAAAGGGAGAAGACTCAAATCAATAGAATTAGAAATGAAAAAGGAGAAGTAACCACTGACACTGCAGAAATACAAAAGATAATGAGAGATTACTACAAGCAACTCTATGCCAATAAAATGGACAACCTGGAAGAAATGGACAGATTCTTAGAAATGCACAAACTGCCGAGATTGAACCAGGAAGAAATAGAAAATATGAACAGACCAATCACAAGCACTGAAATTGAAACTGTGATTAAAAACCTTCCAACAAACAAAAGCCCAGGACCAGATGGCTTCACAGGTGAATTCTATCAAACATTTAGAGAAGAGCTAACACCTATCCTTCTCAAACTCTTCCAAAATATTGCAGAGGGAGGAACACTCCCCAACTCATTCTACGAGGCCACCATCACCCTGATACCAAAACCAGACAAAGATGTCACAAAGAAAGAAAACTACAGGCCAATATCACTGATGAACATAGATGCAAAAATCCTCAACAAAATACTAGCAAACAGAATCCAACAGCACATTAAAAGGATCATACACCATGATCAAGTGGGGTTTATCCCAGGAATGCAAGGATTCTTCAATATACGCAAATCAATCAATGTGATACACCATATTAACAAATTGAAGGAGAAAAACCATATGATCATCTCAATAGATGCAGAGAAAGCTTTCGACAAAATTCAACACCCATTTATGATAAAAGCCCTGCAGAAAGTAGGCATAGAGGGAACTTTCCTCAACATAATAAAGGCCATATATGACAAAGCCACAGCCAACATTGTCCTCAATGGTGAAAAACTGAAACCATTTCCACTAAGATCAGGAACAAGACAAGGTTGCCCACTCTCACCACTATTATTCAACATAGTTTTGGAAGTGTTAGCCACAGCAATCAGAGAAGACAAAGAAATAAAAGGAATCCAAATCGGAAAAGAAGAAGTAAAGCTGTCACACTATTTGCAGATGACATGATACTATACATAGAGAATCCTAAAGATGCTACCAGAAAACTCCTAGAGCTAATCAATGAATTTGGTAAAGTAGCAGGATACAAAATTAATGCACAGAAATCTCTTGCATTTCTATACACTAATGACGAAAAATCTGAAAGTGAAATTAAGAAAACACTCCCATTTACCATTGCAACAAAAAGAATAAAATATCTAGGAATAAACCTACCTAAGGAGACAAAAGACCTGTATGCAGAAAATTATAAGACACTGATGAAAGAAATTAAAGATGATACAAATAGATGGAGAGATATACCATGTTCCTGGATTGGAAGAATCAACATTGTGAAAATGACTCTACTACCCAAAGCAATCTACAGATTCAATGCAATCCCTATCAAACTACCACTGGCATTTTTCACAGAACTAGAACAAAAAATTTCACAATTTGTATGGAAACACAAAAGACCCCGAATAGCCAAAGCAATCTTGAGAACGAAAAATGGAGCTGGGGGATCAGGCTCCCTGACTTCAGACTATATTACAAAGCTTCAGTAATCAAGACAGTTTGGTACTGGCACAAAAGCAGAAATATAGATCAATGGAACAGGATAGAAAGCCCAGAGATAAACCCACACACATATGGTCACCTTATCTTTGATAAAGGAGGCAAGCATATACAGTGGAGAAAAGACAGCCTCTTCAATAAGTGGTGCTGGGAAAATTGGACAGGTACATGTAAAAGTATGAAATTAGAACACTCCCTGACACCATGCACAAAAATAAACTCAAAATGGATTAAAGACCTAAGTGTAAGACCAGACACTATCAAACTCTTAGAGGAAAACATAGGCAGAACACTCTATGACATACATCACAGCAAGATTCTTTTTGACCCAGCTCCCAGAGAAATGGAAATAAGAACACAAATAAACAAATGGGACCTAATGAAACTTAAAAGCTTTTGCACAGCAAAGGAAACCATAAACAAGACCAAAAGACAACCATCAGAATGGGAGAAAATATTTGCAAATGAAGCAACTGACAAAGGATTAATCTCCAAGATTTACAAGCAGCTCATGCAGCTCAATAACAAAAAAACGAACAACCCAATCCAAAAATGGGCAGAAGACCTAAATAGACATTTCTCCAAAGAAGATATACAGATGGCCTACAGACACATGAAAGAATGCTCAACATCATTAATCATTAGAGAAATGCAAATCAAAACTACAATGAGATATCATCTCACACTGGTCAGAATGGCCATCATCAAAAATTCTAGAAACAATAAATGCTGGAGAGGGTGTGGAGGAAAGGGAACACTCTTGCACTGTTGGTGGGAATGTAAATTGATACAGCCACTATGGAGAACAGTATGGAGGTTCCTTAAAAAACTACAAATAGAACTACCATACGACCCAGCAATCCCACTACTGGGCATATACCCTGAGAAAACCATAGGTCAAAAAGTGTCATGTACCACAATGTTCATTGCAGCTCTATTTACAATAGCCAAGACATGGAAGCAACCTAAATGTCCATCGACAGATGAATGGATAAAGAAGATGTGGCACATATATACAATGGAATATTACTCAGCCATAAAAAGAAACAAAATTGAGTTATCTGTAGTGAGGTGGATGAACCTAGAGACTGTCATACAGAGTGAAGTAAGTCAGAAAGAGAAAAACAAATACAGTATGCTAACACATATATACGGAATCTAAGGAAAAAAAAAAAAGGCCATGAAGAACCTAGTGGCAAGACGGGAATAAAGACACAGACCTACTAGAGAATGGACTTGAGGATATAGGGAGGGGGTGGGGTGAGATGTGACAGGGTAAGAGAGTGTCATGCACATATATACACTACCAAATGTAAAATAGATAGCTAGTGGGAAGCAGCCGCATAGCACAGGAAGATCAGCTCGGTGCTTTGTGACCACCTAGAGGGGTGGGATGGGGAGGGTGGGAGGGAGGGAGATGCAAGAGGGAAGAGAAATGGGAACATATTGTATATGTATAACTGATTCACTTTATTATAAAGCAGAAGCTAACACACCATTGTAAGGCAATTATACTTCAATAAAGATGTTTAAAAAATTAAAAAATAAAAAAAAATAAAAAAATAAAGTGTACAAGTTGCTTTGTTACAATAAAACTAAATGTGTACACACACACAAAAAAAAACAAAGACCCGGTGCAGCCAAAAATAAAGTAAATAAAATAAATAAATTTATTTTAAAAAAAACTCCCCCACAAACAAAAGTCCAGGACCAGATGGCTTCATAGGCAAATTCTACCAAACATACAAAGAAGAACTTATACTAATCCTTCTCAAACTCTTCCAAAAAACTGAAGAGAAGGGAACACTCCCAAAGACATTCTATGAAGCCACCATCACCCTGATAACAAAACCAGACAAAGACACCACCAAAAAAGAAAATTACAGGCCAATATCTTTGATGAATATAGATGCAAAAATTCTCAACCAAATATAGCAAACTGGATCCAACAACACATAAAAAAGATCATACACCACAACCAAGTGGGATTCATCCCAGGTTCATACGGATGGTTCAACATATGCAAATCAATCAATGTGATACACCACATAAACAAAAGTCAAAAACCACTTGATCATCTCAATAGATGCAGAAAAAACACTTGACAAAATTCAACATCCATTCATGATAAACACTCTTACCAAAGTGGGTATAGAGGGAATACATCTCAACATAATAAAAGCTATTTATGACGAACCCAGAGCCAATATAATACTCAATGGTGAAAAGTTGAAAGCCCTGCCGCTAAACTCTGGAATAAGACAAGGATACCCACTTCCACCTCTTCTATTCAACATAGTATTGGAAGTCCTAGCCACAGGAATCAGACAAGAAAAAGAAATAAAAGGTATCCAAATTGGAAGAGATAATATCATCATTATATGCAGATGACATGACTCTATATGTAGAAAACCCTAAAGACTCCACACAAAAACTACGAGAACTGATCAGTGAATTCAGAAACGTAGCAGGATACAAGATTAACATACAGAAATCGGTTGCATTTCTTTACACCAACAATGAAATATCAGAAAGGGAATGTAAAAAAAAAATACCTTCCAAAATCACACCCTCAGAACTTCCCTGGTGGTCCAGTGGCTAAGACTCCACAATCCCAATGCAGGGGGCCCGGGTTCCATCCCTGGTCAGGGAACTAGGTCTCACATGCCACAAGTAAGAGTGCGAATGCCGCAACTAATGATCCCGCATGCCGCAACTAAAGATCCTGCACGCAGCAATGAAGATCCCGCACGTGGCATCCAAGACCCGGCGCAGCCAAATAAAGAAATATTGAAAAAAAATGCACCTCCAAAAATAAAATACTTAGGAATAAATCTGACCAAGGAGGTGCAAGACTTGTATGCTGAGAACTATACAACGTTAAAGGAAACTGAAGATGATTCAAAGAAATGGAAAGATAGCCCATGCTCTTGGATTGGAAGAATTTATATTGTTAAAATGACTACACTACCCAAAGCAATCTACAGATTTAATGCAATCCCTATCAAATGACCCATGACATTTTTCACAGAACTAGAACAAATAATCCTAAAATTTATATGGAACCATAAAACACCCAGAATTGCCAAAGCAATCCTGAAGAAACAGAACAAAGCAACAGGCATAACTCTCCCAGACTTAAGACAATACTACAAAGCTATAGTCATCAAAACAGCATGGTATTGGCACAAAAACAGACTTATGGATCAATGGAACAGAACAGAGAGCGCAGAAATTAACCCACACACCTATAGTCAATTAGTTTTTGACAAAAAAGGCAAGAATATACAAAGGGAAAAAGCCTCTTCAGCAAGTGGTGCTGGGAAAGTTGGACAGCTGCATGTAAATCAATGAATTTAAAACACACCCTCTCACCATACACAAAAATAAACTCAAAATGGCTTAAAGACTTAAACGTCAGACATGACACCATAAAACTCCTAGAAGAGAACACAGGCAAAACATTCTCTGACATAAATTGTACCAATGTTTTCTTAGCTCAGTCTCCCAAGGCAATAGGAATAAAAGCAAAAATAAACAAATGGGACCTAATCAAACATACAAGCTTTTGCGCAGCAAAGGAATCCATTAATAAAACGAAAAGACGACCTACAAAACGGGAGAAACTATTTGCAAACAATGCAACCGAGAAGGGCTTGATTTCCAAAATATATAAACAGCTCACACAACTCAACAACAAAAAAATAAATGAACCAATCAAAACAGGGGCAGAAGATCTAAAAAGACATTTCTTCAAAGAAGAAATACAAATAGCTAATAGGCACATGAAAAGATGCTCAAAATCACTAATTATTAGAGAAATGAACATCAAAACTACAATAAGCTACCATCTCACACTGGTCAGAATGGCCATCATGAAAAACTCTACAAATAACAAATGCTGGAGAGGATGTGGAGAAAAGGGAACCCTCTTACACTGTTGGTGGGAATATAAATTGGTACAGCCACTTTGGAGAACAGCATGGAGGTTCCTTAAAAAATTCAAAATTGAATTACCATATGATCCAGCAATCCCACTCCTGGGCATATACCCAGACAAAACTCTAATCCAAAGAGATACATGCACCCCTATGTTCATAGCAGCACTATTCACAATAGCCAAGACAGGGAAACAACCTAAGTGTCCACTGACAGATGAATGGATAAAGAAGATGTGGTACATGTATACAATGGACTAGTACTCAGCCATAAAAAAGAACAAAATAATGCCATTTGCAGCAACATGGATGCAACTAGAGATTATCATACTAAGTGAAATAAGTCAGAAAGAGAAAGACAAATACCATATGATATCACTTATATGTGGAATCTAAAATATGACACAAATGAACATACCTATGAAACAGAAACAGACTCATGGACATAGAGAACAGACTTGTGGTGGCCAAGGGGGAGGAGGTTGGGGGAGGGATGGAATGGGAGGTTGAGGTCAACAGATGTAAACTATTAAACATGGAATGGATAAACAAGGCCCTACTGTATGGCACAGGGAACTATATCAAGTATCCTATGATAAACCATAATGGGAAAGAATATAAAAAAACAATGTATATATATGTATAACTGAATCACTTTGCTGTACAGCAGAAATTAACACACTGTAAATCAACTATACTTCAATAAAACAAAATGAAATTACCGAGAGAAAAAAAAATATTGCTGTCTTTTACTCTGTGTAAAGTTTACATTCAAAGAAAAGCACTGTAAACAAATACGGCTCACTAGTTAATGCCATGCTTGCTGAAATACTTAAGGAGACATGTACTGGTGTCTGCAATTTACCACAAAATGCATCAAGGAATAAGATGGATTGGGGCTTTCCTGGTGGCACAGTGGTTAAGAATCCGCCTGCCAACGCAGAGGACACGGGTTCGAGCCCTGGTCCGGGAAGATCCCACATGCCGCGGAGCAACAAAGCCCGTGCAGCACAACTACTGAGCCAGCGCACCACAACTACTGAAGCCCGCGTGCCTAGAGCCCGTGCTCTGTAACAAGAGAAGCCACTGCGATAAGAAGCCCACACACCACAGCGAAGAGTGGGCCCCACTCACCGCAACTAAAGAAAGCCCGCGCTCAGCAACAAAGGCCCAACACAGCCAAAAATAAATAAAATAAAATAAATAAATTTAAAAAAAAGAATCATGAAAACCAAAATGCATATGAAGTATAATTCCAACTTTAAAAATATGAGCTGAAGTATTTACAATAGCCAGGACATTGAAGCAACCTAAGTGTCCATCGACAGATGCATGGATAAAGAAGATGTGGCACATATCTACAATGGGATATTACTCAGCCATGAAAAGAAACGAAATTGAGTTATTTGTAGTGAGGTGGATGAACCTAGAGACTGTCATACAAAGTGAAGTAAGTCAGAAAGAGAAAAACAAATACCATATGCTAACACATATATATGGAATCTAAAAAAAAAAAAAAAAAAAACGGTTCTCATGAACCTCGGAGCAGGACAGGAATAAAGACGCAGACGTGGAGAATGGACTTGAGGACACGGGGAGGGGGAAGGGTAAGCTGGGACGAAGTGAGAGAGTGGCATTGACATATATACACTACCCAATGTCAAATAGATAGCTAGTGGGAAGCAGCCGCATAGCACAGGGAGGTCAGCTCGGTGCCTTGTGACCACCTAGAGGGGTGGGATAGGGAGGGTGGGAGGCAGACGCTAGAGGGAGGGGATATGGGGATATGGGGATATATGTATATGTAGAGCTGATTCACTTTGTTATAAAGCAGAAAGTAACACACCACTGTAAAGCAATTATACTCCAATAAAAATGTTAAAACAAAATGAGCTGAAAAAAGATGGGGAGGAAATGGGCTAAAATATTAACTGGGGTGGAATTAAACATGGTTATTCTTCACTTTTTCATATTCCATGCACTAACTAAACAAGTTCTCTTTTTCCAGTATCCACATACTATGTTTTCCATAATAAAAGCAGTATCACCTGCCCTCTTGCCCAAGGAGAAAGCCCCACTGGGCAGCAACAACTCCCCACTTGTGCTCCCCTCCTGTGACCGTGGCTTTGAGCACCTGATGGGGCCCCCAGAGCGCTCTAATCACAGCTGTAGAGATGTGTCCTCGTTGGCTTCACAGGGATGACCAAGCCTACGGCTGACTTCTCTGCTTTGCTTCCCAGGTGCAGCCCCACCCACCCTGTCTTCATCTTTGCCCATCACGGGCGCTAACCCCCTCCCGACTTCTTCCAACCACACCCTCTAGCTTCCTAGAGTTTTGCCGGTTATTTGAATTTCTTATTTTAAGTGATCTTTGTCCAGAAGCTAAAAAGGGAAACCTTACAAAATTTTCTATGTAATGATGTAAAATCCCTGCATGGCAAAAATAAATAATAAACAAACAAGGAATTATAAAATAACAATTGAGATATATTTGGAAGATACAGGACAAAGGGCTGATTTACCTAATTTCTGCACAGCTCAAAATCAAAAGTTAAGAAAAGAAGATGAAAAAACCCAAGAGAAGACAAAGATGAAGTAAGCAAAGGGTACAAAGAAACACCAATTACCAAAAAACAGGGGGAAGTGTTGGACCTCACTGGTAATAAAAGAAATGAAAGCCCAAACAGTAATGGAATATAATTTCTTACCTTGCAAACTGCCGAAAGGTCAATGAAAAAGTTGGATAGCCTCCAGTTTGAGGACGGGCGATCGGAAAATGAGTGCTCATGCATTGTTGTGAAAGCATAAAGTGATGCAACTTTCTGAAGGACAATTGGACAATATCTAGTAAATTTATAAATGCATGGAGCCACTGAGCAAGACCCTGTTTGGAATTTATATTGTAGAAATATTTATAATTTCACCAAGATTATATATATGATGTTCACTGCAACCTTTTTTAATAAAAGTAAGAAAGAAAGAAAGGAAAGAAAGGAAAAGAAGAAATGAACTTGAAGCAGTCTCTGAACAAGGGTCAAATTACTAGGTATTTGTAAAAGTAGAGGCTTGAAGATAGGTAAACAAAGCAAAAATCGAGTATCAACACCAAATTCTAGGGACTTCCCTCGTGGCACGGTAGTTCAGAATCCGCCTGCCAATGCAGGGGACACGGGTTCGAGCCCCGGTCCGGGAAGATCCCACATGCCACAGAGCAACTAAGCCCGTGCGCCACAACTACTGAGCCTGCAATCTAGAGCCCACGAGCCACAACTACTGAGCCCAAGCGCCACAACTACTGAGCCCGAGAGCCACAACTACTGAAGCCCGTGCGCCTACAGCCCGTGCTCCGCAACAAGAGAAGCCACCGCAATGAGAAGCCCACGCACGGCGATGAAGAGTAGCCCCCCCACCCGCTCGCCGCAACTAGAGAAAGCCCACGTGTAGCAACGAAGACCCAACACGGCCACATAAATAAATAAATAAATACATAAATGTACTTAAAAAAAAGAATTCTAGGTTAGCACTCCAATAGCAGAAAAGCTGACTTTATACTCAAAGAACTAGTACACCCTGGTCTTTTTTATCTCCCCTGCCCAGGAACTCAGAATCCTGAGCTAATAATAAAGTGAGATTATGGGTGATTTTTTTCTTTCTTTGTATTTTTCTGGGTACTTTAAGTTTTTTATATTGCACATGTATTAATTTTTAATAAAGTTATATAGTATCTTTATCAACATGTGAAGAACACACCTGGATTTTATAAATTGCTCGACAGTCATAAGCATTCTTCTATTTCTCCATCGGAGGGCAGCATAAGCACAGTAAATAGCAAAACTAATTTCAAGGTGTTTGGTCTGAAATTGAATGCTGCTGTTCAGTTGTTATTTTGACAGGCTGCTGGTACAAACTAATCATTAGATTGTTTATTTTTCTGATAAATGACTATATAGTCATTGTCAAAACGGATATATAGGAGAAAAGACAAGTCACCTATAATCAGGGACCATCTGGCATTTATCTTCACATTTCTAGGTGTGATGAAAAGAGGAAGGTACATTTTCTTTTAGAAGTCTGCTGACAAAAAGTCCCCCACACAATTATTTTCTAATCTACGTTTCACATCAAATGTCTCTTGAGCATCTCCCTGCTTCCCTACGTTCTCTGACATGGTGGTTTTTAAAGGCCGCCTGGTGTTCCAGCCTGTGGACTCGTTGTACCTTGCTTCCCTGATTTAAATGGGTCATTTAGGTGTTTTAACTGTCTTTCAAGTACGAAAGATTTCCCATGTAGAAAATATACATAGAAAACTATACCACCCAATTAATCACTACTCGAATTTGATAGATGTTAACTGTTGCCATTTTTACTTCCGACATTTTGAAGAAAGAAAAGTTTACAGGTAGGGTTGGAGGTCCCGATGTCCAATTAACTTCTCTCCTTCCATCCCCAAAGTCACCTCTGATCTGAAGCTGGTGCTTCTTTTCCCTATCCTTGATCTCAGGCTTTAATTACAAAAGTATGTTCTGTAAACAATATAGTATTGTCCTGAGCTTTTAAATTCTACACATCAATGTAATCACCATGGCATGTCCTATATTTGCTTAACATTATGATTTACCCCCTGTGGATTCAGACCTAGTTAATTTTAACTGCTTTAAGGTATGATAATTTATAAATAGAATTTAGTAACACGTTCCCTATTGATAAGCATTTAGGTGGTTTCTAATCATCGAGTATCACTGCTCTTTTGATGGGGCAGGTGCGCATAGCTTCTCTAGCTGTTATACCTAGAGAAGAATTAAGTTTGGGATTCCAGAAGAGGAATGGCGGAATCCAAAGGGTCATCCCCTTCAGCTCTACTGGCTACTGCTGAATCACACTCCTGAATTACCAATTTTCAATTCAGCGGGTCGTGAATTAGTCCCATTTCCTCACTTCCTCTTTGTGGTAGGAGGCGTGGTTTCAAGCATCTTGGAGGTTAAGCATCTCTTCATGGTCACTGGCAACAAGGTTTTGTCTTTTGTGAATCCATTGCCTTTGTTTATTACCTGCTTGGGTTCTTTACCTTTTTCTTATCGATCTGCAGACATTGTGTATCTATGTCTGATTCAGACCGGGTGTCTAGAGGAAGCACGTGGCATGCACAAACCGGGTAATTTAAGGAGAGCTTGGGCTTCCCTGGTGGTGCAGCGGTTAAGAATCCGCCCGGCAATGCAGGGGACACGGGTTCGAGCCCTGGTCCGGGAAGATCCCACATGCCGCGGAGCAACAAAGCCCGTGCGGCACAACTACTGAGCCAGCGCACCACAACTACTGAAGCCCGCGTGCCTAGAGCCCGTGCTCTGTAACAAGAGAAGCCACTGCAATAAGAAGCCCACACACCACAGCGAAGAGTAGCCCCCGCTCACCGCAACTAGAGAAAGCCCGCGCTCAGCAACAAAGGCCCAACACAGCCAAAAATAAATAAAATAAAATAAATAAATTTTAAAAAAAGAATCATGAAAACCAAAATGCATCTGAAGTATAATTCCAACTTTAAAAATATGAGCTGAAGTATTTACAATAGCCAGGACATTGAAGCAACCTAAGTGTCCATCGACAGATGAATGGATAAAGAAGATGTGGCACATATATACAATGGGATATTACTCAGCCATAAAAAGAAACGAAATTCAGTTATTTGTAGTGAGGTGGATGGACCTAGAGACTGTCATACAGAGTGAAGTAAGTCAGAAAGAGAAAAACAAATACCATATGCTAACACATATATATGGAAACTAAAAAAAAAAAAAAAAAAAACGGTTCTCATGAACCTCGGAGCAGGACAGGAATAAAGACGCAGACGTGGAGAATGGACTTGAGGACACGGGGAGGGGGAAGGGTAAGCTGGGACGAAGTGAGAGAGTGGCATTGACATATATACACTACCCAATGTCAAATAGATAGCTAGTGGGAAGCAGCCGCATAGCACAGGGAGGTCAGCTCGGTGCCTTGTGACCACCTAGAGGGGTGGGATAGGGAGGGTGGGAGGCAGACGCTAGAGGGAGGGGATATGGGGATATGGGGATATATGTATATGTAGAGCTGATTCACTTTGTTATAAAGCAGAAAGTAACACACCACTGTAAAGCAATTATACTCCAATAAAAATGTTAAAACAAAATGAGCTGAAAAAAGATGGGGAGGAAATGGGCTAAAATATTAACTGGGGTGGAATTAAACATGGTTATTCTTCACTTTTTCATATTCCATGCACTAACTAAACAAGTTCTCTTTTTCCAGTATCCACATACTATGTTTTCCATAATAAAAGCAGTATCACCTGCCCTCTTGCCCAAGGAGAAAGCCCCACTGGGCAGCAACAACTCCCCACTTGTGCTCCCCTCCTGTGACCGTGGCTTTGAGCACCTGATGGGGCCCCCAGAGCGCTCTAATCACAGCTGTAGAGATGTGTCCTCGTTGGCTTCACAGGGATGACCAAGCCTACGGCTGACTTCTCTGCTTTGCTTCCCAGGTGCAGCCCCACCCACCCTGTCTTCATCTTTGCCCATCACGGGCGCTAACCCCCTCCCGACTTCTTCCAACCACACCCTCTAGCTTCCTAGAGTTTTGCCGGTTATTTGAATTTCTTATTTTAAGTGATCTTTGTCCAGAAGCTAAAAAGGGAAACCTTACAAAATTTTCTATGTAATGATGTAAAATCCCTGCATGGCAAAAATAAATAATAAACAAACAAGGAATTATAAAATAACAATTGAGATATATTTGGAAGATACAGGACAAAGGGCTGATTTACCTAATTTCTGCACAGCTCAAAATCAAAAGTTAAAAAAAGAAGATGAAAAACCCAAGAGAAGACAAAGATGAAGTAAGCAAAGGGTACAAAGAGACACCAATTACCAAAAAACAGGGGGAAGTGTTGGACCTCACTGGTAATAAAAGAAATGAAAGCCCAAACAGTAATGGAATATAATTTCTTACCTTGCAAACTGCCGAAAGGTCAATGAAAAAGTTGGATAGCCTCCAGTTTGAGGACGGGCGATCGGAAAATGAGTGCTCATGCATTGTTGTGAAAGCATAAAGTGATGCAACTTTCTGAAGGACAATTGGACAATATCTAGTAAATTTATAAATGCATGGAGCCACTGAGCAAGACCCTGTTTGGAATTTATATTGTAGAAATATTTATAATTTCACCAAGATTATATATATGATGTTCACTGCAACCTTTTTTAATAAAAGTAAGAAAGAAAGAAAGGAGAGAAAGGAAAAGAAAAAATGAACTTGAAGCAGTCTCTGAACAAGGGTCAAATTACTAGGTATTTGTAAAAGTAGAGGCTTGAAGATAGGTAAACAAAGCAAAAATCGAGTATCAACACCAAATTCTAGGGACTTCCCTCGTGGCACGGTAGTTCAGAATCCGCCTGCCAATGCAGGGGACACGGGTTCGAGCCCCGGTCCGGGAAGATCCCACATGCCACAGAGCAACTAAGCCCGTGCGCCACAACTACTGAGCCTGCAATCTAGAGCCCACGAGCCACAACTACTGAGCCCAAGCGCCACAACTACTGAGCCCGAGAGCCACAACTACTGAAGCCCGTGCGCCTACAGCCCGTGCTCCGCAACAAGAGAAGCCACCGCAATGAGAAGCCCACGCACGGTGATGAAGAGTAGCCCCCCACCCGCTCGCCGCAACTAGAGAAAGCCCACGTGTAGCAACGAAGACCCAACACGGCCACATAAATAAATAAATAAATACATAAATGTACTTAAAAAAAAAAATTCTAGGTTAGCACTCCAATAGCAGAAAAGCTGACTTTATACTCAAAGAACTAGTACACCCTGGTCTTTTTTATCTCCCCTGCCCAGGAACTCAGAATCCTGAGCTAATAATAAAGTGAGATTATGGGTGATTTTTTTCTTTCTTTGTATTTTTCTGGGTACTTTAAGTTTTTTATATTGCACATGTATTAATTTTTAATAAAGTTATATAGTATCTTTATCAACATGTGAAGAACACACCTGGATTTTATAAATTGCTCGACAGTCATAAGCATTCTTCTATTTCTCCATCGGAGGGCAGCATAAGCACAGTAAATAGCAAAACTAATTTCAAGGTGTTTGGTCTGAAATTGAATGCTGCTGTTCAGTTGTTATTTTGACAGGCTGCTGGTACAAACTAATCATTAGATTGTTTATTTTTCTGATAAATGACTATATAGTCATTGTCAAAACGGATATATAGGAGAAAAGACAAGTCACCTATAATCAGGGACCATCTGGCATTTATCTTCACATTTCTAGGTGTGATGAAAAGAGGAAGGTACATTTTCTTTTAGAAGTCTGCTGACAAAAAGTCCCCCACACAATTATTTTCTAATCTACGTTTCACATCAAATGTCTCTTGAGCATCTCCCTGCTTCCCTACGTTCTCTGACATGGTGGTTTTTAAAGGCCGCCTGGTGTTCCAGCCTGTGGACTCGTTGTACCTTGCTTCCCTGATTTAAATGGGTCATTTAGGTGTTTTAACTGTCTTTCAAGTACGAAAGATTTCCCATGTAGAAAATATACATAGAAAACTATACCACCCAATTAATCACTACTCGAATTTGATAGATGTTAACGGTTGCCATTTTTACTTCCGACATTTTGAAGAAAGAAAAGTTTACAGGTAGGGTTGGAGGTCCCGATGTCCAATTAACTTCTCTCCTTCCATCCCCAAAGTCACCTCTGATCTGAAGCTGGTGCTTCTTTTCCCTATCCTTGATCTCAGGCTTTAATTACAAAAGTATGTTCTGTAAACAATATAGTATTGTCCTGAGCTTTTAAATTCTACACATCAATGTAATCACCATGGCATGTCCTATATTTGCTTAACATTATGATTTACCCCCTGTGGATTCAGACCTAGTTAATTTTAACTGCTTTAAGGTATGATAATTTATAAATAGAATTTAGTAACACGTTCCCTATTGATAAGCATTTAGGTGGTTTCTAATCATCGAGTATCACTGCTCTTTTGATGGGGCAGGTGCGCATAGCTTCTCTAGCTGTTATACCTAGAGAAGAATTAAGTCTGGGATAAGAGGAATGGCGGAATCCAAAGGGTCATCCCCTTCAGCTCTACTGGCTACTGCTGAATCACACTCCTGAATTACCAATTTTCAATTCAGCGGGTCGTGAATTAGTCCCATTTCCTCACTTCCTCTTTGTGGTAGGAGGCGTGGTTTCAAGCATCTTGGAGGTTAAGCATCTCTTCATGGTCACTGGCAACAAGGTTTTGTCTTTTGTGAATCCATTGCCTTTGTTTATTACCTGCTTGGGTTCTTTACCTTTTTCTTATCGATCTGCAGACATTGTGTATCTATGTCTGATTCAGACCGGGTGTCTAGAGGAAGCACGTGGCATGCACAAACCGGGTAATTTAAGGAGAGCTTGGGCTTCCCTGGTGGTGCAGCGGTTAAGAATCCGCCCGGCAATGCAGGGGACACGGGTTCGAGCCCTGGTCCGGGAAGATCCCACATGCCGCGGAGCAACAAAGCCCGTGCGGCACAACTACTGAGCCAGCGCACCACAACTACTGAAGCCCGCGTGCCTAGAGCCCGTGCTCTGTAACAAGAGAAGCCACTGCAATAAGAAGCCCACACACCACAGCGAAGAGTAGCCCCCGCTCACCGCAACTAGAGAAAGCCCGCGCTCAGCAACAAAGGCCCAACACAGCCAAAAATAAATAAAATAAAATAAATAAATTTTAAAAAAAGAATCATGAAAACCAAAATGCATCTGAAGTATAATTCCAACTTTAAAAATATGAGCTGAAGTATTTACAATAGCCAGGACATTGAAGCAACCTAAGTGTCCATCGACAGATGAATGGATAAAGAAGATGTGGCACATATATACAATGGGATATTACTCAGCCATAAAAAGAAACGAAATTCAGTTATTTGTAGTGAGGTGGATGGACCTAGAGACTGTCATACAGAGTGAAGTAAGTCAGAAAGAGAAAAACAAATACCATATGCTAACACATATATATGGAAACTAAAAAAAAAAAAAAAAAAAAAACGGTTCTCATGAACCTCGGAGCAGGACAGGAATAAAGACGCAGACGTGGAGAATGGACTTGAGGACACGGGGAGGGGGAAGGGTAAGCTGGGACGAAGTGAGAGAGTGGCATTGACATATATACACTACCCAATGTCAAATAGATAGCTAGTGGGAAGCAGCCGCATAGCACAGGGAGGTCAGCTCGGTGCCTTGTGACCACCTAGAGGGGTGGGATAGGGAGGGTGGGAGGCAGACGCTAGAGGGAGGGGATATGGGGATATGGGGATATATGTATATGTAGAGCTGATTCACTTTGTTATAAAGCAGAAAGTAACACACCACTGTAAAGCAATTATACTCCAATAAAAATGTTAAAACAAAATGAGCTGAAAAAAGATGGGGAGGAAATGGGCTAAAATATTAACTGGGGTGGAATTAAACATGGTTATTCTTCACTTTTTCATATTCCATGCACTAACTAAACAAGTTCTCTTTTTCCAGTATCCACATACTATGTTTTCCATAATAAAAGCAGTATCACCTGCCCTCTTGCCCAAGGAGAAAGCCCCACTGGGCAGCAACAACTCCCCACTTGTGCTCCCCTCCTGTGACCGTGGCTTTGAGCACCTGATGGGGCCCCCAGAGCGCTCTAATCACAGCTGTAGAGATGTGTCCTCGTTGGCTTCACAGGGATGACCAAGCCTACGGCTGACTTCTCTGCTTTGCTTCCCAGGTGCAGCCCCACCCACCCTGTCTTCATCTTTGCCCATCACGGGCGCTAACCCCCTCCCGACTTCTTCCAACCACACCCTCTAGCTTCCTAGAGTTTTGCCGGTTATTTGAATTTCTTATTTTAAGTGATCTTTGTCCAGAAGCTAAAAAGGGAAACCTTACAAAATTTTCTATGTAATGATGTAAAATCCCTGCATGGCAAAAATAAATAATAAACAAACAAGGAATTATAAAATAACAATTGAGATATATTTGGAAGATACAGGACAAAGGGCTGATTTACCTAATTTCTGCACAGCTCAAAATCAAAAGTTAAGAAAAGAAGATGAAAAAACCCAAGAGAAGACAAAGATGAAGTAAGCAAAGGGTACAAAGAAACACCAATTACCAAAAAACAGGGGGAAGTGTTGGACCTCACTGGTAATAAAAGAAATGAAAGCCCAAACAGTAATGGAATATAATTTCTTACCTTGCAAACTGCCGAAAGGTCAATGAAAAAGTTGGATAGCCTCCAGTTTGAGGACGGGCGATCGGAAAATGAGTGCTCATGCATTGTTGTGAAAGCATAAAGTGATGCAACTTTCTGAAGGACAATTGGACAATATCTAGTAAATTTATAAATGCATGGAGCCACTGAGCAAGACCCTGTTTGGAATTTATATTGTAGAAATATTTATAATTTCACCAAGATTATATATATGATGTTCACTGCAACCTTTTTTAATAAAAGTAAGAAAGAAAGAAAGGAAAGAAAGGAAAAGAAGAAATGAACTTGAAGCAGTCTCTGAACAAGGGTCAAATTACTAGGTATTTGTAAAAGTAGAGGCTTGAAGATAGGTAAACAAAGCAAAAATCGAGTATCAACACCAAATTCTAGGGACTTCCCTCGTGGCACGGTAGTTCAGAATCCGCCTGCCAATGCAGGGGACACGGGTTCGAGCCCCGGTCCGGGAAGATCCCACATGCCACAGAGCAACTAAGCCCGTGCGCCACAACTACTGAGCCTGCAATCTAGAGCCCACGAGCCACAACTACTGAGCCCAAGCGCCACAACTACTGAGCCCGAGAGCCACAACTACTGAAGCCCGTGCGCCTACAGCCCGTGCTCCGCAACAAGAGAAGCCACCGCAATGAGAAGCCCACGCACGGCGATGAAGAGTAGCCCCCCCACCCGCTCGCCGCAACTAGAGAAAGCCCACGTGTAGCAACGAAGACCCAACACGGCCACATAAATAAATAAATAAACACATAAATGTACTTAAAAAAAAAAATTCTAGGTTAGCACTCCAATAGCAGAAAAGCTGACTTTATACTCAAAGAACTAGTACACCCTGGTCTTTTTTTATCTCCCCTGCCCAGGAACTCAGAATCCTGAGCTAATAATAAAGTGAGATTATGGGTGATTTTTTTCTTTCTTTGTATTTTTCTGGGTACTTTAAGTTTTTTATATTGCACATGTATTAATTTTTAATAAAGTTATATAGTATCTTTATCAACATGTGAAGAACACACCTGGATTTTATAAATTGCTCGACAGTCATAAGCATTCTTCTATTTCTCCATCGGAGGGCAGCATAAGCACAGTAAATAGCAAAACTAATTTCAAGGTGTTTGGTCTGAAATTGAATGCTGCTGTTCAGTTGTTATTTTGACAGGCTGCTGGTACAAACTAATCATTAGATTGTTTATTTTTCTGATAAATGACTATATAGTCATTGTCAAAACGGATATATAGGAGAAAAGACAAGTCACCTATAATCAGGGACCATCTGGCATTTATCTTCACATTTCTAGGTGTGATGAAAAGAGGAAGGTACATTTTCTTTTAGAAGTCTGCTGACAAAAAGTCCCCCACACAATTATTTTCTAATCTACGTTTCACATCAAATGTCTCTTGAGCATCTCCCTGCTTCCCTACGTTCTCTGACATGGTGGTTTTTAAAGGCCGCCTGGTGTTCCAGCCTGTGGACTCGTTGTACCTTGCTTCCCTGATTTAAATGGGTCATTTAGGTGTTTTAACTGTCTTTCAAGTACGAAAGATTTCCCATGTAGAAAATATACATAGAAAACTATACCACCCAATTAATCACTACTCGAATTTGATAGATGTTAACGGTTGCCATTTTTACTTCCGACATTTTGAAGAAAGAAAAGTTTACAGGTAGGGTTGGAGGTCCCGATGTCCAATTAACTTCTCTCCTTCCATCCCCAAAGTCACCTCTGATCTGAAGCTGGTGCTTCTTTTCCCTATCCTTGATCTCAGGCTTTAATTACAAAAGTATGTTCTGTAAACAATATAGTATTGTCCTGAGCTTTTAAATTCTACACATCAATGTAATCACCATGGCATGTCCTATATTTGCTTAACATTATGATTTACCCCCTGTGGATTCAGACCTAGTTAATTTTAACTGCTTTAAGGTATGATAATTTATAAAAAGAATTTAGTAACACGTTCCCTATTGATAAGCATTTAGGTGGTTTCTAATCATCGAGTATCACTGCTCTTTTGATGGGGCAGGTGCGCATAGCTTCTCTAGCTGTTATACCTAGAGAAGAATTAAGTTTGGGATTCCAGAAGAGGAATGGCGGAATCCAAAGGGTCATCCCCTTCAGCTCTACTGGCTACTGCTGAATCACACTCCTGAATTACCAATTTTCAATTCAGCGGGTCGTGAATTAGTCCCATTTCCTCACTTCCTCTTTGTGGTAGGAGGCGTGGTTTCAAGCATCTTGGAGGTTAAGCATCTCTTCATGGTCACTGGCAACAAGGTTTTGTCTTTTGTGAATCCATTGCCTTTGTTTATTACCTGCTTGGGTTCTTTACCTTTTTCTTATCGATCTGCAGACATTGTGTATCTATGTCTGATTCAGACCGGGTGTCTAGAGGAAGCACGTGGCATGCACAAACCGGGTAATTTAAGGAGAGCTTGGGCTTCCCTGGTGGTGCAGCGGTTAAGAATCCGCCCGGCAATGCAGGGGACACGGGTTCGAGCCCTGGTCCGGGAAGATCCCACATGCCGCGGAGCAACAAAGCCCGTGCGGCACAACTACTGAGCCAGCGCACCACCACTACTGAAGCCCGCGTGCCTAGAGCCCGTGCTCTGTAACAAGAGAAGCCACTGCAATAAGAAGCCCACACACCACAGCGAAGAGTAGCCCCCGCTCACCGCAACTAGAGAAAGCCCGCGCTCAGCAACAAAGGCCCAACACAGCCAAAAATAAATAAAATAAAATAAATAAATTTTAAAAAAAGAATCATGAAAACCAAAATGCATCTGAAGTATAATTCCAACTTTAAAAATATGAGCTGAAGTATTTACAATAGCCAGGACATTGAAGCAACCTAAGTGTCCATCGACAGATGAATGGATAAAGAAGATGTGGCACATATATACAATGGGATATTACTCAGCCATAAAAAGAAACGAAATTCAGTTATTTGTAGTGAGGTGGATGGACCTAGAGACTGTCATACAGAGTGAAGTAAGTCAGAAAGAGAAAAACAAATACCATATGCTAACACATATATATGGAAACTAAAAAAAAAAAAAAAAAAAACGGTTCTCATGAACCTCGGAGCAGGACAGGAATAAAGACGCAGACGTGGAGAATGGACTTGAGGACACGGGGAGGGGGAAGGGTAAGCTGGGACGAAGTGAGAGAGTGGCATTGACATATATACACTACCCAATGTCAAATAGATAGCTAGTGGGAAGCAGCCGCATAGCACAGGGAGGTCAGCTCGGTGCCTTGTGACCACCTAGAGGGGTGGGATAGGGAGGGTGGGAGGCAGACGCTAGAGGGAGGGGATATGGGGATATGGGGATATATGTATATGTAGAGCTGATTCACTTTGTTATAAAGCAGAAAGTAACACACCACTGTAAAGCAATTATACTCCAATAAAAATGTTAAAACAAAATGAGCTGAAAAAAGATGGGGAGGAAATGGGCTAAAATATTAACTGGGGTGGAATTAAACATGGTTATTCTTCACTTTTTCATATTCCATGCACTAACTAAACAAGTTCTCTTTTTCCAGTATCCACATACTATGTTTTCCATAATAAAAGCAGTATCACCTGCCCTCTTGCCCAAGGAGAAAGCCCCACTGGGCAGCAACAACTCCCCACTTGTGCTCCCCTCCTGTGACCGTGGCTTTGAGCACCTGATGGGGCCCCCAGAGCGCTCTAATCACAGCTGTAGAGATGTGTCCTCGTTGGCTTCACAGGGATGACCAAGCCTACGGCTGACTTCTCTGCTTTGCTTCCCAGGTGCAGCCCCACCCACCCTGTCTTCATCTTTGCCCATCACGGGCGCTAACCCCCTCCCGACTTCTTCCAACCACACCCTCTAGCTTCCTAGAGTTTTGCCGGTTATTTGAATTTCTTATTTTAAGTGATCTTTGTCCAGAAGCTAAAAAGGGAAACCTTACAAAATTTTCTATGTAATGATGTAAAATCCCTGCATGGCAAAAATAAATAATAAACAAACAGGGAATTATAAAATAACAATTGAGATATATTTGGAAGATACAGGACAAAGGGCTGATTTACCTAATTTCTGCACAGCTCAAAATCAAAAGTTAAGAAAAGAAGATGAAAAAACCCAAGAGAAGACAAAGATGAAGTAAGCAAAGGGTACAAAGAGACACCAATTACCAAAAAACAGGGGGAAGTGTTGGACCTCACTGGTAATAAAAGAAATGAAAGCCCAAACAGTAATGGAATATAATTTCTTACCTTGCAAACTGCCGAAAGGTCAATGAAAAAGTTGGATAGCCTCCAGTTTGAGGACGGGCGATCGGAAAATGAGTGCTCATGCATTGTTGTGAAAGCATAAAGTGATGCAACTTTCTGAAGGACAATTGGACAATATCTAGTAAATTTATAAATGCATGGAGCCACTGAGCAAGACCCTGTTTGGAATTTATATTGTAGAAATATTTATAATTTCACCAAGATTATATATATGATGTTCACTGCAACCTTTTTTAATAAAAGTAAGAAAGAAAGAAAGGAAAGAAAGGAAAAGAAGAAATGAACTTGAAGCAGTCTCTGAACAAGGGTCAAATTACTAGGTATTTGTAAAAGTAGAGGCTTGAAGATAGGTAAACAAAGCAAAAATCGAGTATCAACACCAAATTCTAGGGACTTCCCTCGTGGCACGGTAGTTCAGAATCCGCCTGCCAATGCAGGGGACACGGGTTCGAGCCCCGGTCCGGGAAGATCCCACATGCCACAGAGCAACTAAGCCCGTGCGCCACAACTACTGAGCCTGCAATCTAGAGCCCACGAGCCACAACTACTGAGCCCAAGCGCCACAACTACTGAGCCCGAGAGCCACAACTACTGAAGCCCGTGCGCCTACAGCCCGTGCTCCGCAACAAGAGAAGCCACCGCAATGAGAAGCCCACGCACGGCGATGAAGAGTAGCCCCCCCACCCGCTCGCCGCAACTAGAGAAAGCCCACGTGTAGCAACGAAGACCCAACACGGCCACATAAATAAATAAATAAATACATAAATGTACTTAAAAAAAAGAATTCTAGGTTAGCACTCCAATAGCAGAAAAGCTGACTTTATACTCAAAGAACTAGTACACCCTGGTCTTTTTTATCTCCCCTGCCCAGGAACTCAGAATCCTGAGCTAATAATAAAGTGAGATTATGGGTGATTTTTTTCTTTCTTTGTATTTTTCTGGGTACTTTAAGTTTTTTATATTGCACATGTATTAATTTTTAATAAAGTTATATAGTATCTTTATCAACATGTGAAGAACACACCTGGATTTTATAAATTGCTCGACAGTCATAAGCATTCTTCTATTTCTCCATCGGAGGGCAGCATAAGCACAGTAAATAGCAAAACTAATTTCAAGGTGTTTGGTCTGAAATTGAATGCTGCTGTTCAGTTGTTATTTTGACAGGCTGCTGGTACAAACTAATCATTAGATTGTTTATTTTTCTGATAAATGACTATATAGTCATTGTCAAAACGGATATATAGGAGAAAAGACAAGTCACCTATAATCAGGGACCATCTGGCATTTATCTTCACATTTCTAGGTGTGATGAAAAGAGGAAGGTACATTTTCTTTTAGAAGTCTGCTGACAAAAAGTCCCCCACACAATTATTTTCTAATCTACGTTTCACATCAAATGTCTCTTGAGCATCTCCCTGCTTCCCTACGTTCTCTGACATGGTGGTTTTTAAAGGCCGCCTGGTGTTCCAGCCTGTGGACTCGTTGTACCTTGCTTCCCTGATTTAAATGGGTCATTTAGGTGTTTTAACTGTCTTTCAAGTACGAAAGATTTCCCATGTAGAAAATATACATAGAAAACTATACCACCCAATTAATCACTACTCGAATTTGATAGATGTTAACGGTTGCCATTTTTACTTCCGACATTTTGAAGAAAGAAAAGTTTACAGGTAGGGTTGGAGGTCCCGATGTCCAATTAACTTCTCTCCTTCCATCCCCAAAGTCACCTCTGATCTGAAGCTGGTGCTTCTTTTCCCTATCCTTGATCTCAGGCTTTAATTACAAAAGTATGTTCTGTAAACAATATAGTATTGTCCTGAGCTTTTAAATTCTACACATCAATGTAATCACCATGGCATGTCCTATATTTGCTTAACATTATGATTTACCCCCTGTGGATTCAGACCTAGTTAATTTTAACTGCTTTAAGGTATGATAATTTATAAATAGAATTTAGTAACACGTTCCCTATTGATAAGCATTTAGGTGGTTTCTAATCATCGAGTATCACTGCTCTTTTGATGGGGCAGGTGCGCATAGCTTCTCTAGCTGTTATACCTAGAGAAGAATTAAGTTTGGGATTCCAGAAGAGGAATGGCGGAATCCAAAGGGTCATCCCCTTCAGCTCTACTGGCTACTGCTGAATCACACTCCTGAATTACCAATTTTCAATTCAGCGGGTCGTGAATTAGTCCCATTTCCTCACTTCCTCTTTGTGGTAGGAGGCGTGGTTTCAAGCATCTTGGAGGTTAAGCATCTCTTCATGGTCACTGGCAACAAGGTTTTGTCTTTTGTGAATCCATTGCCTTTGTTTATTACCTGCTTGGGTTCTTTACCTTTTTCTTATCGATCTGCAGACATTGTGTATCTATGTCTGATTCAGACCGGGTGTCTAGAGGAAGCACGTGGCATGCACAAACCGGGTAATTTAAGGAGAGCTTGGGCTTCCCTGGTGGTGCAGCGGTTAAGAATCCGCCCGGCAATGCAGGGGACACGGGTTCGAGCCCTGGTCCGGGAAGATCCCACATGCCGCGGAGCAACAAAGCCCGTGCGGCACAACTACTGAGCCAGCGCACCACCACTACTGAAGCCCGCGTGCCTAGAGCCCGTGCTCTGTAACAAGAGAAGCCACTGCAATAAGAAGCCCACACACCACAGCGAAGAGTAGCCCCCGCTCACCGCAACTAGAGAAAGCCCGCGCTCAGCAACAAAGGCCCAACACAGCCAAAAATAAATAAAATAAAATAAATAAATTTTAAAAAAAGAATCATGAAAACCAAAATGCATCTGAAGTATAATTCCAACTTTAAAAATATGAGCTGAAGTATTTACAATAGCCAGGACATTGAAGCAACCTAAGTGTCCATCGACAGATGAATGGATAAAGAAGATGTGGCACATATATACAATGGGATATTACTCAGCCATAAAAAGAAACGAAATTCAGTTATTTGTAGTGAGGTGGATGGACCTAGAGACTGTCATACAGAGTGAAGTAAGTCAGAAAGAGAAAAACAAATACCATATGCTAACACATATATATGGAAACTAAAAAAAAAAAAAAAAAAAACGGTTCTCATGAACCTCGGAGCAGGACAGGAATAAAGACGCAGACGTGGAGAATGGACTTGAGGACACGGGGAGGGGGAAGGGTAAGCTGGGACGAAGTGAGAGAGTGGCATTGACATATATACACTACCCAATGTCAAATAGATAGCTAGTGGGAAGCAGCCGCATAGCACAGGGAGGTCAGCTCGGTGCCTTGTGACCACCTAGAGGGGTGGGATAGGGAGGGTGGGAGGCAGACGCTAGAGGGAGGGGATATGGGGATATGGGGATATATGTATATGTAGAGCTGATTCACTTTGTTATAAAGCAGAAAGTAACACACCACTGTAAAGCAATTATACTCCAATAAAAATGTTAAAACAAAATGAGCTGAAAAAAGATGGGGAGGAAATGGGCTAAAATATTAACTGGGGTGGAATTAAACATGGTTATTCTTCACTTTTTCATATTCCATGCACTAACTAAACAAGTTCTCTTTTTCCAGTATCCACATACTATGTTTTCCATAATAAAAGCAGTATCACCTGCCCTCTTGCCCAAGGAGAAAGCCCCACTGGGCAGCAACAACTCCCCACTTGTGCTCCCCTCCTGTGACCGTGGCTTTGAGCACCTGATGGGGCCCCCAGAGCGCTCTAATCACAGCTGTAGAGATGTGCCCTCGTTGGCTTCACAGGGATGACCAAGCCTACGGCTGACTTCTCTGCTTTGCTTCCCAGGTGCAGCCCCACCCACCCTGTCTTCATCTTTGCCCATCACGGGCGCTAACCCCCTCCCGACTTCTTCCAACCACACCCTCTAGCTTCCTAGAGTTTTGCCGGTTATTTGAATTTCTTATTTTAAGTGATCTTTGTCCAGAAGCTAAAAAGGGAAACCTTACAAAATTTTCTACGTAATGATGTAAAATCCCTGCATGGCAAAAATAAATAATAAACAAACAAGGAATTATAAAATGACAACTGAGACATATTTGGAAGATACAGGACAAAGGGCTGATTTACCTAATTTATGCAGAGCTCAAAATCAAAAGTTAAGAAAAGAAGATGAAAAACCCAAGAGAAGACAAAGATGAAGTAAGCAAAGGGTACAAAGAGACACCAATTACCAAAAAACAGGGGGAAGTGTTGGACCTCACTGGTAATAAAAGAAATGAAAGCCCAAACAGTAATGGAATATAATTTCTTACCTTGCAAACTGCCGAAAGGTCAATGAAAAAGTTGGATAGCCTCCAGTTTGAGGACGGGCGATCGGAAAATGAGTGCTCATGCATTGTTGTGAAAGCATAAAGTGATGCAACTTTCTGAAGGACAATTGGACAATATCTAGTAAATTTATAAATGCATGGAGCCACTGAGCAAGACCCTGTTTGGAATTTATATTGTAGAAATATTTATAATTTCACCAAGATTATATATATGATGTTCACTGCAACCTTTTTTAATAAAAGTAAGAAAGAAAGAAAGGAAAGAAAGGAAAAGAAAAAATGAACTTGAAGCAGTCTCTGAACAAGGGTCAAATTACTAGGTATTTGTAAAAGTAGAGGCTTGAAGATAGGTAAACAAAGCAAAAATCGAGTATCAACACCAAATTCTAGGGACTTCCCTCGTGGCACGGTAGTTCAGAATTCGCCTGCCAATGCAGGGGACACGGGTTCGAGCCCCGGTCCGGGAAGATCCCACATGCCACAGAGCAACTAAGCCCGTGCGCCACAACTACTGAGCCTGCAATCTAGAGCCCACGAGCCACAACTACTGAGCCCAAGCGCCACAACTACTGAGCCCGAGAGCCACAACTACTGAAGCCCGTGCGCCTACAGCCCGTGCTCCGCAACAAGAGAAGCCACCGCAATGAGAAGCCCACGCACGGCGATGAAGAGTAGCCCCCCCACCCGCTCGCCGCAACTAGAGAAAGCCCACGTGTAGCAACGAAGACCCAACACGGCCACATAAATAAATAAATAAATACATAAATGTACTTAAAAAAAAGAATTCTAGGTTAGCACTCCAATAGCAGAAAAGCTGACTTTATACTCAAAGAACTAGTACACCCTGGTCTTTTTTATCTCCCCTGCCCAGGAACTCAGAATCCTGAGCTAATAATAAAGTGAGATTATGGGTGATTTTTTTCTTTCTTTGTATTTTTCTGGGTACTTTAAGTTTTTTATATTGCACATGTATTAATTTTTAATAAAGTTATATAGTATCTTTATCAACATGTGAAGAACACACCTGGATTTTATAAATTGCTCGACAGTCATAAGCATTCTTCTATTTCTCCATCGGAGGGCAGCATAAGCACAGTAAATAGCAAAACTAATTTCAAGGTGTTTGGTCTGAAATTGAATGCTGCTGTTCAGTTGTTATTTTGACAGGCTGCTGGTACAAACTAATCATTAGATTGTTTATTTTTCTGATAAATGACTATATAGTCATTGTCAAAACGGATATATAGGAGAAAAGACAAGTCACCTATAATCAGGGACCATCTGGCATTTATCTTCACATTTCTAGGTGTGATGAAAAGAGGAAGGTACATTTTCTTTTAGAAGTCTGCTGACAAAAAGTCCCCCACACAATTATTTTCTAATCTACGTTTCACATCAAATGTCTCTTGAGCATCTCCCTGCTTCCCTACGTTCTCTGACATGGTGGTTTTTAAAGGCCGCCTGGTGTTCCAGCCTGTGGACTCGTTGTACCTTGCTTCCCTGATTTAAATGGGTCATTTAGGTGTTTTAACTGTCTTTCAAGTACGAAAGATTTCCCATGTAGAAAATATACATAGAAAACTATACCACCCAATTAATCACTACTCGAATTTGATAGATGTTAACTGTTGCCATTTTTACTTCCGACATTTTGAAGAAAGAAAAGTTTACAGGTAGGGTTGGAGGTCCCGATGTCCAATTAACTTCTCTCCTTCCATCCCCAAAGTCACCTCTGATCTGAAGCTGGTGCTTCTTTTCCCTATCCTTGATCTCAGGCTTTAATTACAAAAGTATGTTCTGTAAACAATATAGTATTGTCCTGAGCTTTTAAATTCTACACATCAATGTAATCACCATGGCATGTCCTATATTTGCTTAACATTATGATTTACCCCCTGTGGATTCAGACCTAGTTAATTTTAACTGCTTTAAGGTATGATAATTTATAAATAGAATTTAGTAACACGTTCCCTATTGATAAGCATTTAGGTGGTTTCTAATCATCGAGTATCACTGCTCTTTTGATGGGGCAGGTGCGCATAGCTTCTCTAGCTGTTATACCTAGAGAAGAATTAAGTTTGGGATTCCAGAAGAGGAATGGCGGAATCCAAAGGGTCATCCCCTTCAGCTCTACTGGCTACTGCTGAATCACACTCCTGAATTACCAATTTTCAATTCAGCGGGTCGTGAATTAGTCCCATTTCCTCACTTCCTCTTTGTGGTAGGAGGCGTGGTTTCAAGCATCTTGGAGGTTAAGCATCTCTTCATGGTCACTGGCAACAAGGTTTTGTCTTTTGTGAATCCATTGCCTTTGTTTATTACCTGCTTGGGTTCTTTACCTTTTTCTTATCGATCTGCAGACATTGTGTATCTATGTCTGATTCAGACCGGGTGTCTAGAGGAAGCACGTGGCATGCACAAACCGGGTAATTTAAGGAGAGCTTGGGCTTCCCTGGTGGTGCAGCGGTTAAGAATCCGCCCGGCAATGCAGGGGACACGGGTTCGAGCCCTGGTCCGGGAAGATCCCACATGCCGCGGAGCAACAAAGCCCGTGCGGCACAACTACTGAGCCAGCGCACCACCACTACTGAAGCCCGCGTGCCTAGAGCCCGTGCTCTGTAACAAGAGAAGCCACTGCAATAAGAAGCCCACACACCACAGCGAAGAGTAGCCCCCGCTCACCGCAACTAGAGAAAGCCCGCGCTCAGCAACAAAGGCCCAACACAGCCAAAAATAAATAAAATAAAATAAATAAATTTTAAAAAAAGAATCATGAAAACCAAAATGCATCTGAAGTATAATTCCAACTTTAAAAATATGAGCTGAAGTATTTACAATAGCCAGGACATTGAAGCAACCTAAGTGTCCATCGACAGATGAATGGATAAAGAAGATGTGGCACATATATACAATGGGATATTACTCAGCCATAAAAAGAAACGAAATTCAGTTATTTGTAGTGAGGTGGATGGACCTAGAGACTGTCATACAGAGTGAAGTAAGTCAGAAAGAGAAAAACAAATACCATATGCTAACACATATATATGGAAACTAAAAAAAAAAAAAAAAAAAACGGTTCTCATGAACCTCGGAGCAGGACAGGAATAAAGACGCAGACGTGGAGAATGGACTTGAGGACACGGGGAGGGGGAAGGGTAAGCTGGGACGAAGTGAGAGAGTGGCATTGACATATATACACTACCCAATGTCAAATAGATAGCTAGTGGGAAGCAGCCGCATAGCACAGGGAGGTCAGCTCGGTGCCTTGTGACCACCTAGAGGGGTGGGATAGGGAGGGTGGGAGGCAGACGCTAGAGGGAGGGGATATGGGGATATGGGGATATATGTATATGTAGAGCTGATTCACTTTGTTATAAAGCAGAAAGTAACACACCACTGTAAAGCAATTATACTCCAATAAAAATGTTAAAACAAAATGAGCTGAAAAAAGATGGGGAGGAAATGGGCTAAAATATTAACTGGGGTGGAATTAAACATGGTTATTCTTCACTTTTTCATATTCCATGCACTAACTAAACAAGTTCTCTTTTTCCAGTATCCACATACTATGTTTTCCATAATAAAAGCAGTATCACCTGCCCTCTTGCCCAAGGAGAAAGCCCCACTGGGCAGCAACAACTCCCCACTTGTGCTCCCCTCCTGTGACCGTGGCTTTGAGCACCTGATGGGGCCCCCAGAGCGCTCTAATCACAGCTGTAGAGATGTGTCCTCGTTGGCTTCACAGGGATGACCAAGACTACGGCTGACTTCTCTGCTTTGCTTCCCAGGTGCAGCCCCACCCACCCTGTCTTCATCTTTGCCCATCACGGGCGCTAACCCCCTCCCGACTTCTTCCAACCACACCCTCTAGCTTCCTAGAGTTTTGCCGGTTATTTGAATTTCTTATTTTAAGTGATCTTTGTCCAGAAGCTAAAAAGGGAAACCTTACAAAATTTTCTACGTAATGATGTAAAATCCCTGCATGGCAAAAATAAATAATAAACAAACAAGGAATTATAAAATGACAACTGAGACATATTTGGAAGATACAGGACAAAGGGCTGATTTACCTAATTTATGCAGAGCTCAAAATCAAAAGTTAAAAAAAGAAGATGAAAAACCCAAGAGAAGACAAAGATGAAGTAAGCAAAGGGTACAAAGAGACACCAATTACCAAAAAACAGGGGGAAGTGTTGGACCTCACTGGTAATAAAAGAAATGAAAGCCCAAACAGTAATGGAATATAATTTCTTACCTTGCAAACTGCCGAAAGGTCAATGAAAAAGTTGGATAGCCTCCAGTTTGAGGACGGGCGATCGGAAAATGAGTGCTCATGCATTGTTGTGAAAGCATAAAGTGATGCAACTTTCTGAAGGACAATTGGACAATATCTAGTAAATTTATAAATGCATGGAGCCACTGAGCAAGACCCTGTTTGGAATTTATATTGTAGAAATATTTATAATTTCACCAAGATTATATATATGATGTTCACTGCAACCTTTTTTAATAAAAGTAAGAAAGAAAGAAAGGAAAGAAAGGAAAAGAAAAAATGAACTTGAAGCAGTCTCTGAACAAGGGTCAAATTACTAGGTATTTGTAAAAGTAGAGGCTTGAAGATAGGTAAACAAAGCAAAAATCGAGTATCAACACCAAATTCTAGGGACTTCCCTCGTGGCACGGTAGTTCAGAATCCGCCTGCCAATGCAGGGGACACGGGTTCGAGCCCCGGTCCGGGAAGATCCCACATGCCACAGAGCAACTAAGCCCGTGCGCCACAACTACTGAGCCTGCAATCTAGAGCCCACGAGCCACAACTACTGAGCCCAAGCGCCACAACTACTGAGCCCGAGAGCCACAACTACTGAAGCCCGTGCGCCTACAGCCCGTGCTCCGCAACAAGAGAAGCCACCGCAATGAGAAGCCCACGCACGGCGATGAAGAGTAGCCCCCCCACCCGCTCGCCGCAACTAGAGAAAGCCCACGTGTAGCAACGAAGACCCAACACGGCCACATAAATAAATAAATAAATACATAAATGTACTTAAAAAAAAGAATTCTAGGTTAGCACTCCAATAGCAGAAAAGCTGACTTTATACTCAAAGAACTAGTACACCCTGGTCTTTTTTATCTCCCCTGCCCAGGAACTCAGAATCCTGAGCTAATAATAAAGTGAGATTATGGGTGATTTTTTTCTTTCTTTGTATTTTTCTGGGTACTTTAAGTTTTTTATATTGCACATGTATTAATTTTTAATAAAGTTATATAGTATCTTTATCAACATGTGAGGAACACACCTGGATTTTATAAATTGCTCGACAGTCATAAGCATTCTTCTATTTCTCCATCGGAGGGCAGCATAAGCACAGTAAATAGCAAAACTAATTTCAAGGTGTTTGGTCTGAAATTGAATGCTGCTGTTCAGTTGTTATTTTGACAGGCTGCTGGTACAAACTAATCATTAGATTGTTTATTTTTCTGATAAATGACTATATAGTCATTGTCAAAACGGATATATAGGAGAAAAGACAAGTCACCTATAATCAGGGACCATCTGGCATTTATCTTCACATTTCTAGGTGTGATGAAAAGAGGAAGGTACATTTTCTTTTAGAAGTCTGCTGACAAAAAGTCCCCCACACAATTATTTTCTAATCTACGTTTCACATCAAATGTCTCTTGAGCATCTCCCTGCTTCCCTACGTTCTCTGACATGGTGGTTTTTAAAGGCCGCCTGGTGTTCCAGCCTGTGGACTCGTTGTACCTTGCTTCCCTGATTTAAATGGGTCATTTAGGTGTTTTAACTGTCTTTCAAGTACGAAAGATTTCCCATGTAGAAAATATACATAGAAAACTATACCACCCAATTAATCACTACTCGAATTTGATAGATGTTAACTGTTGCCATTTTTACTTCCGACATTTTGAAGAAAGAAAAGTTTACAGGTAGGGTTGGAGGTCCCGATGTCCAATTAACTTCTCTCCTTCCATCCCCAAAGTCACCTCTGATCTGAAGCTGGTGCTTCTTTTCCCTATCCTTGATCTCAGGCTTTAATTACAAAAGTATGTTCTGTAAACAATATAGTATTGTCCTGAGCTTTTAAATTCTACACATCAATGTAATCACCATGGCATGTCCTATATTTGCTTAACATTATGATTTACCCCCTGTGGATTCAGACCTAGTTAATTTTAACTGCTTTAAGGTATGATAATTTATAAATAGAATTTAGTAACACGTTCCCTATTGATAAGCATTTAGGTGGTTTCTAATCATCGAGTATCACTGCTCTTTTGATGGGGCAGGTGCGCATAGCTTCTCTAGCTGTTATACCTAGAGAAGAATTAAGTTTGGGATTCCAGAAGAGGAATGGCGGAATCCAAAGGGTCATCCCCTTCAGCTCTACTGGCTACTGCTGAATCACACTCCTGAATTACCAATTTTCAATTCAGCGGGTCGTGAATTAGTCCCATTTCCTCACTTCCTCTTTGTGGTAGGAGGCGTGGTTTCAAGCATCTTGGAGGTTAAGCATCTCTTCATGGTCACTGGCAACAAGGTTTTGTCTTTTGTGAATCCATTGCCTTTGTTTATTACCTGCTTGGGTTCTTTACCTTTTTCTTATCGATCTGCAGACATTGTGTATCTATGTCTGATTCAGACCGGGTGTCTAGAGGAAGCACGTGGCATGCACAAACCGGGTAATTTAAGGAGAGCTTGGGCTTCCCTGGTGGTGCAGCGGTTAAGAATCCGCCCGGCAATGCAGGGGACACGGGTTCGAGCCCTGGTCCGGGAAGATCCCACATGCCGCGGAGCAACAAAGCCCGTGCGGCACAACTACTGAGCCAGCGCACCACAACTACTGAAGCCCGCGTGCCTAGAGCCCGTGCTCTGTAACAAGAGAAGCCACTGCAATAAGAAGCCCACACACCACAGCGAAGAGTAGCCCCCGCTCACCGCAACTAGAGAAAGCCCGCGCTCAGCAACAAAGGCCCAACACAGCCAAAAATAAATAAAATAAAATAAATAAATTTTAAAAAAAGAATCATGAAAACCAAAATGCATCTGAAGTATAATTCCAACTTTAAAAATATGAGCTGAAGTATTTACAATAGCCAGGACATTGAAGCAACCTAAGTGTCCATCGACAGATGAATGGATAAAGAAGATGTGGCACATATATACAATGGGATATTACTCAGCCATAAAAAGAAACGAAATTCAGTTATTTGTAGTGAGGTGGATGGACCTAGTGACTGTCATACAGAGTGAAGTAAGTCAGAAAGAGAAAAACAAATACCATATGCTAACACATATATATGGAAACTAAAAAAAAAAAAAAAAAAAACGGTTCTCATGAACCTCGGAGCAGGACAGGAATAAAGACGCAGACGTGGAGAATGGACTTGAGGACACGGGGAGGGGGAAGGGTAAGCTGGGACGAAGTGAGAGAGTGGCATTGACATATATACACTACCCAATGTCAAATAGATAGCTAGTGGGAAGCAGCCGCATAGCACAGGGAGGTCAGCTCGGTGCCTTGTGACCACCTAGAGGGGTGGGATAGGGAGGGTGGGAGGCAGACGCTAGAGGGAGGGGATATGGGGATATGGGGATATATGTATATGTAGAGCTGATTCACTTTGTTATAAAGCAGAAAGTAACACACCACTGTAAAGCAATTATACTCCAATAAAAATGTTAAAACAAAATGAGCTGAAAAAAGATGGGGAGGAAATGGGCTAAAATATTAACTGGGGTGGAATTAAACATGGTTATTCTTCACTTTTTCATATTCCATGCACTAACTAAACAAGTTCTCTTTTTCCAGTATCCACATACTATGTTTTCCATAATAAAAGCAGTATCACCTGCCCTCTTGCCCAAGGAGAAAGCCCCACTGGGCAGCAACAACTCCCCACTTGTGCTCCCCTCCTGTGACCGTGGCTTTGAGCACCTGATGGGGCCCCCAGAGCGCTCTAATCACAGCTGTAGAGATGTGTCCTCGTTGGCTTCACAGGGATGACCAAGCCTACGGCTGACTTCTCTGCTTTGCTTCCCAGGTGCAGCCCCACCCACCCTGTCTTCATCTTTGCCCATCACGGGCGCTAACCCCCTCCCGACTTCTTCCAACCACACCCTCTAGCTTCCTAGAGTTTTGCCGGTTATTTGAATTTCTTATTTTAAGTGATCTTTGTCCAGAAGCTAAAAAGGGAAACCTTACAAAATTTTCTACGTAATGATGTAAAATCCCTGCATGGCAAAAATAAATAATAAACAAACAAGGAATTATAAAATGACAACTGAGACATATTTGGAAGATACAGGACAAAGGGCTGATTTACCTAATTTATGCAGAGCTCAAAATCAAAAGTTAAAAAAAGAAGATGAAAAACCCAAGAGAAGACAAAGATGAAGTAAGCAAAGGGTACAAAGAGACACCAATTACCAAAAAACAGGGGGAAGTGTTGGACCTCACTGGTAATAAAAGAAATGAAAGCCCAAACAGTAATGGAATATAATTTCTTACCTTGCAAACTGCCGAAAGGTCAATGAAAAAGTTGGATAGCCTCCAGTTTGAGGACGGGCGATCGGAAAATGAGTGCTCATGCATTGTTGTGAAAGCATAAAGTGATGCAACTTTCTGAAGGACAATTGGACAATATCTAGTAAATTTATAAATGCATGGAGCCACTGAGCAAGACCCTGTTTGGAATTTATATTGTAGAAATATTTATAATTTCACCAAGATTATATATATGATGTTCACTGCAACCTTTTTTAATAAAAGTAAGAAAGAAAGAAAGGAAAGAAAGGAAAAGAAAAAATGAACTTGAAGCAGTCTCTGAACAAGGGTCAAATTACTAGGTATTTGTAAAAGTAGAGGCTTGAAGATAGGTAAACAAAGCAAAAATCGAGTATCAACACCAAATTCTAGGGACTTCCCTCGTGGCACGGTAGTTCAGAATCCGCCTGCCAATGCAGGGGACACGGGTTCGAGCCCCGGTCCGGGAAGATCCCACATGCCACAGAGCAACTAAGCCCGTGCGCCACAACTACTGAGCCTGCAATCTAGAGCCCACGAGCCACAACTACTGAGCCCAAGCGCCACAACTACTGAGCCCGAGAGCCACAACTACTGAAGCCCGTGCGCCTACAGCCCGTGCTCCGCAACAAGAGAAGCCACCGCAATGAGAAGCCCACGCACGGCGATGAAGAGTAGCCCCCCCACCCGCTCGCCGCAACTAGAGAAAGCCCACGTGTAGCAACGAAGACCCAACACGGCCACATAAATAAATAAATAAATACATAAATGTACTTAAAAAAAAGAATTCTAGGTTAGCACTCCAATAGCAGAAAAGCTGACTTTATACTCAAAGAACTAGTACACCCTGGTCTTTTTTATCTCCCCTGCCCAGGAACTCAGAATCCTGAGCTAATAATAAAGTGAGATTATGGGTGATTTTTTTCTTTCTTTGTATTTTTCTGGGTACTTTAAGTTTTTTATATTGCACATGTATTAATTTTTAATAAAGTTATATAGTATCTTTATCAACATGTGAGGAACACACCTGGATTTTATAAATTGCTCGACAGTCATAAGCATTCTTCTATTTCTCCATCGGAGGGCAGCATAAGCACAGTAAATAGCAAAACTAATTTCAAGGTGTTTGGTCTGAAATTGAATGCTGCTGTTCAGTTGTTATTTTGACAGGCTGCTGGTACAAACTAATCATTAGATTGTTTATTTTTCTGATAAATGACTATATAGTCATTGTCAAAACGGATATATAGGAGAAAAGACAAGTCACCTATAATCAGGGACCATCTGGCATTTATCTTCACATTTCTAGGTGTGATGAAAAGAGGAAGGTACATTTTCTTTTAGAAGTCTGCTGACAAAAAGTCCCCCACACAATTATTTTCTAATCTACGTTTCACATCAAATGTCTCTTGAGCATCTCCCTGCTTCCCTACGTTCTCTGACATGGTGGTTTTTAAAGGCCGCCTGGTGTTCCAGCCTGTGGACTCGTTGTACCTTGCTTCCCTGATTTAAATGGGTCATTTAGGTGTTTTAACTGTCTTTCAAGTACGAAAGATTTCCCATGTAGAAAATATACATAGAAAACTATACCACCCAATTAATCACTACTCGAATTTGATAGATGTTAACTGTTGCCATTTTTACTTCCGACATTTTGAAGAAAGAAAAGTTTACAGGTAGGGTTGGAGGTCCCGATGTCCAATTAACTTCTCTCCTTCCATCCCCAAAGTCACCTCTGATCTGAAGCTGGTGCTTCTTTTCCCTATCCTTGATCTCAGGCTTTAATTACAAAAGTATGTTCTGTAAACAATATAGTATTGTCCTGAGCTTTTAAATTCTACACATCAATGTAATCACCATGGCATGTCCTATATTTGCTTAACATTATGATTTACCCCCTGTGGATTCAGACCTAGTTAATTTTAACTGCTTTAAGGTATGATAATTTATAAATAGAATTTAGTAACACGTTCCCTATTGATAAGCATTTAGGTGGTTTCTAATCATCGAGTATCACTGCTCTTTTGATGGGGCAGGTGCGCATAGCTTCTCTAGCTGTTATACCTAGAGAAGAATTAAGTTTGGGATTCCAGAAGAGGAATGGCGGAATCCAAAGGGTCATCCCCTTCAGCTCTACTGGCTACTGCTGAATCACACTCCTGAATTACCAATTTTCAATTCAGCGGGTCGTGAATTAGTCCCATTTCCTCACTTCCTCTTTGTGGTAGGAGGCGTGGTTTCAAGCATCTTGGAGGTTAAGCATCTCTTCATGGTCACTGGCAACAAGGTTTTGTCTTTTGTGAATCCATTGCCTTTGTTTATTACCTGCTTGGGTTCTTTACCTTTTTCTTATCGATCTGCAGACATTGTGTATCTATGTCTGATTCAGACCGGGTGTCTAGAGGAAGCACGTGGCATGCACAAACCGGGTAATTTAAGGAGAGCTTGGGCTTCCCTGGTGGTGCAGCGGTTAAGAATCCGCCCGGCAATGCAGGGGACACGGGTTCGAGCCCTGGTCCGGGAAGATCCCACATGCCGCGGAGCAACAAAGCCCGTGCGGCACAACTACTGAGCCAGCGCACCACAACTACTGAAGCCCGCGTGCCTAGAGCCCGTGCTCTGTAACAAGAGAAGCCACTGCAATAAGAAGCCCACACACCACAGCGAAGAGTAGCCCCCGCTCACCGCAACTAGAGAAAGCCCGCGCTCAGCAACAAAGGCCCAACACAGCCAAAAATAAATAAAATAAAATAAATAAATTTTAAAAAAAGAATCATGAAAACCAAAATGCATCTGAAGTATAATTCCAACTTTAAAAATATGAGCTGAAGTATTTACAATAGCCAGGACATTGAAGCAACCTAAGTGTCCATCGACAGATGAATGGATAAAGAAGATGTGGCACATATATACAATGGGATATTACTCAGCCATAAAAAGAAACGAAATTCAGTTATTTGTAGTGAGGTGGATGGACCTAGAGACTGTCATACAGAGTGAAGTAAGTCAGAAAGAGAAAAACAAATACCATATGCTAACACATATATATGGAAACTAAAAAAAAAAAAACAAAAAACGGTTCTCATGAACCTCGGAGCAGGACAGGAATAAAGACGCAGACGTGGAGAATGGACTTGAGGACACGGGGAGGGGGAAGGGTAAGCTGGGACGAAGTGAGAGAGTGGCATTGACATATATACACTACCCAATGTCAAATAGATAGCTAGTGGGAAGCAGCCGCATAGCACAGGGAGGTCAGCTCGGTGCCTTGTGACCACCTAGAGGGGTGGGATAGGGAGGGTGGGAGGCAGACGCTAGAGGGAGGGGATATGGGGATATGGGGATATATGTATATGTAGAGCTGATTCACTTTGTTATAAAGCAGAAAGTAACACACCACTGTAAAGCAATTATACTCCAATAAAAATGTTAAAACAAAATGAGCTGAAAAAAGATGGGGAGGAAATGGGCTAAAATATTAACTGGGGTGGAATTAAACATGGTTATTCTTCACTTTTTCATATTCCATGCACTAACTAAACAAGTTCTCTTTTTCCAGTATCCACATACTATGTTTTCCATAATAAAAGCAGTATCACCTGCCCTCTTGCCCAAGGAGAAAGCCCCACTGGGCAGCAACAACTCCCCACTTGTGCTCCCCTCCTGTGACCGTGGCTTTGAGCACCTGATGGGGCCCCCAGAGCGCTCTAATCACAGCTGTAGAGATGTGTCCTCGTTGGCTTCACAGGGATGACCAAGCCTACGGCTGACTTCTCTGCTTTGCTTCCCAGGTGCAGCCCCACCCACCCTGTCTTCATCTTTGCCCATCACGGGCGCTAACCCCCTCCCGACTTCTTCCAACCACACCCTCTAGCTTCCTAGAGTTTTGTCGGTTATTTGAATTTCTTATTTTAAGTGATCTTTGTCCAGAAGCTAAAAAGGGAAACCTTACAAAATTTTCTATGTAATGATGTAAAATCCCTGCATGGCAAAAATAAATAATAAACAAACAGGGAATTATAAAATAACAATTGAGATATATTTGGAAGATACAGGACAAAGGGCTGATTTACCTAATTTCTGCACAGCTCAAAATCAAAAGTTAAGAAAAGAAGATGAAAAACCCAAGAGAAGACAAAGATGAAGTAAGCAAAGGGTACAAAGAGACACCAATTACCAAAAAACAGGGGGAAGTGTTGGACCTCACTGGTAATAAAAGAAATGAAAGCCCAAACAGTAATGGAATATAATTTCTTACCTTGCAAACTGCCGAAAGGTCAATGAAAAAGTTGGATAGCCTCCAGTTTGAGGACGGGCGATCGGAAAATGAGTGCTCATGCATTGTTGTGAAAGCATAAAGTGATGCAACTTTCTGAAGGACAATTGGACAATATCTAGTAAATTTATAAATGCATGGAGCCACTGAGCAAGACCCTGTTTGGAATTTATATTGTAGAAATATTTATAATTTCACCAAGATTATATATATGATGTTCACTGCAACCTTTTTTAATAAAAGTAAGAAAGAAAGAAAGGAAAGAAAGGAAAAGAAAAAATGAACTTGAAGCAGTCTCTGAACAAGGGTCAAATTACTAGGTATTTGTAAAAGTAGAGGCTTGAAGATAGGTAAACAAAGCAAAAATCGAGTATCAACACCAAATTCTAGGGACTTCCCTCGTGGCACAGTAGTTCAGAATCCGCCTGCCAATGCAGGGGACACGGGTTCGAGCCCCGGTCCGGGAAGATCCCACATGCCACAGAGCAACTAAGCCCGTGCGCCACAACTACTGAGCCTGCAATCTAGAGCCCACGAGCCACAACTACTGAGCCCAAGCGCCACAACTACTGAGCCCGAGAGCCACAACTACTGAAGCCCGTGCGCCTACAGCCCGTGCTCCGCAACAAGAGAAGCCACCGCAATGAGAAGCCCACGCACGGCGATGAAGAGTAGCCCCCCCACCCGCTCGCCGCAACTAGAGAAAGCCCACGTGTAGCAACGAAGACCCAACACGGCCACATAAATAAATAAATAAATACATAAATGTACTTAAAAAAAAGAATTCTAGGTTAGCACTCCAATAGCAGAAAAGCTGACTTTATACTCAAAGAACTAGTACACCCTGGTCTTTTTTATCTCCCCTGCCCAGGAACTCAGAATCCTGAGCTAATAATAAAGTGAGATTATGGGTGATTTTTTTCTTTCTTTGTATTTTTCTGGGTACTTTAAGTTTTTTATATTGCACATGTATTAATTTTTAATAAAGTTATATAGTATCTTTATCAACATGTGAAGAACACACCTGGATTTTATAAATTGCTCGACAGTCATAAGCATTCTTCTATTTCTCCATCGGAGGGCAGCATAAGCACAGTAAATAGCAAAACTAATTTCAAGGTGTTTGGTCTGAAATTGAATGCTGCTGTTCAGTTGTTATTTTGACAGGCTGCTGGTACAAACTAATCATTAGATTGTTTATTTTTCTGATAAATGACTATATAGTCATTGTCAAAACGGATATATAGGAGAAAAGACAAGTCACCTATAATCAGGGACCATCTGGCATTTATCTTCACATTTCTAGGTGTGATGAAAAGAGGAAGGTACATTTTCTTTTAGAAGTCTGCTGACAAAAAGTCCCCCACACAATTATTTTCTAATCTACGTTTCACATCAAATGTCTCTTGAGCATCTCCCTGCTTCCCTACGTTCTCTGACATGGTGGTTTTTAAAGGCCGCCTGGTGTTCCAGCCTGTGGACTCGTTGTACCTTGCTTCCCTGATTTAAATGGGTCATTTAGGTGTTTTAACTGTCTTTCAAGTACGAAAGATTTCCCATGTAGAAAATATACATAGAAAACTATACCACCCAATTAATCACTACTCGAATTTGATAGATGTTAACTGTTGCCATTTTTACTTCCGACATTTTGAAGAAAGAAAAGTTTACAGGTAGGGTTGGAGGTCCCGATGTCCAATTAACTTCTCTCCTTCCATCCCCAAAGTCACCTCTGATCTGAAGCTGGTGCTTCTTTTCCCTATCCTTGATCTCAGGCTTTAATTACAAAAGTATGTTCTGTAAACAATATAGTATTGTCCTGAGCTTTTAAATTCTACACATCAATGTAATCACCATGGCATGTCCTATATTTGCTTAACATTATGATTTACCCCCTGTGGATTCAGACCTAGTTAATTTTAACTGCTTTAAGGTATGATAATTTATAAATAGAATTTAGTAACACGTTCCCTATTGATAAGCATTTAGGTGGTTTCTAATCATCGAGTATCACTGCTCTTTTGATGGGGCAGGTGCGCATAGCTTCTCTAGCTGTTATACCTAGAGAAGAATTAAGTTTGGGATTCCAGAAGAGGAATGGCGGAATCCAAAGGGTCATCCCCTTCAGCTCTACTGGCTACTGCTGAATCACACTCCTGAATTACCAATTTTCAATTCAGCGGGTCGTGAATTAGTCCCATTTCCTCACTTCCTCTTTGTGGTAGGAGGCGTGGTTTCAAGCATCTTGGAGGTTAAGCATCTCTTCATGGTCACTGGCAACAAGGTTTTGTCTTTTGTGAATCCATTGCCTTTGTTTATTACCTGCTTGGGTTCTTTACCTTTTTCTTATCGATCTGCAGACATTGTGTATCTATGTCTGATTCAGACCGGGTGTCTAGAGGAAGCACGTGGCATGCACAAACCGGGTAATTTAAGGAGAGCTTGGGCTTCCCTGGTGGTGCAGCGGTTAAGAATCCGCCCGGCAATGCAGGGGACACGGGTTCGAGCCCTGGTCCGGGAAGATCCCACATGCCGCGGAGCAACAAAGCCCGTGCGGCACAACTACTGAGCCAGCGCACCACAACTACTGAAGCCCGCGTGCCTAGAGCCCGTGCTCTGTAACAAGAGAAGCCACTGCAATAAGAAGCCCACACACCACAGCGAAGAGTAGCCCCCGCTCACCGCAACTAGAGAAAGCCCGCGCTCAGCAACAAAGGCCCAACACAGCCAAAAATAAATAAAATAAAATAAATAAATTTTAAAAAAAGAATCATGAAAACCAAAATGCATCTGAAGTATAATTCCAACTTTAAAAATATGAGCTGAAGTATTTACAATAGCCAGGACATTGAAGCAACCTAAGTGTCCATCGACAGATGAATGGATAAAGAAGATGTGGCACATATATACAATGGGATATTACTCAGCCATAAAAAGAAACGAAATTCAGTTATTTGTAGTGAGGTGGATGGACCTAGAGACTGTCATACAGAGTGAAGTAAGTCAGAAAGAGAAAAACAAATACCATATGCTAACACATATATATGGAAACTAAAAAAAAAAAAACAAAAAACGGTTCTCATGAACCTCGGAGCAGGACAGGAATAAAGACGCAGACGTGGAGAATGGACTTGAGGACACGGGGAGGGGGAAGGGTAAGCTGGGACGAAGTGAGAGAGTGGCATTGACATATATACACTACCCAATGTCAAATAGATAGCTAGTGGGAAGCAGCCGCATAGCACAGGGAGGTCAGCTCGGTGCCTTGTGACCACCTAGAGGGGTGGGATAGGGAGGGTGGGAGGCAGACGCTAGAGGGAGGGGATATGGGGATATGGGGATATATGTATATGTAGAGCTGATTCACTTTGTTATAAAGCAGAAAGTAACACACCACTGTAAAGCAATTATACTCCAATAAAAATGTTAAAACAAAATGAGCTGAAAAAAGATGGGGAGGAAATGGGCTAAAATATTAACTGGGGTGGAATTAAACATGGTTATTCTTCACTTTTTCATATTCCATGCACTAACTAAACAAGTTCTCTTTTTCCAGTATCCACATACTATGTTTTCCATAATAAAAGCAGTATCACCTGCCCTCTTGCCCAAGGAGAAAGCCCCACTGGGCAGCAACAACTCCCCACTTGTGCTCCCCTCCTGTGACCGTGGCTTTGAGCACCTGATGGGGCCCCCAGAGCGCTCTAATCACAGCTGTAGAGATGTGTCCTCGTTGGCTTCACAGGGATGACCAAGCCTACGGCTGACTTCTCTGCTTTGCTTCCCAGGTGCAGCCCCACCCACCCTGTCTTCATCTTTGCCCATCACGGGCGCTAACCCCCTCCCGACTTCTTCCAACCACACCCTCTAGCTTCCTAGAGTTTTGCCGGTTATTTGAATTTCTTATTTTAAGTGATCTTTGTCCAGAAGCTAAAAAGGGAAACCTTACAAAATTTTCTATGTAATGATGTAAAATCCCTGCATGGCAAAAATAAATAATAAACAAACAGGGAATTATAAAATAACAATTGAGATATATTTGGAAGATACAGGACAAAGGGCTGATTTACCTAATTTCTGCACAGCTCAAAATCAAAAGTTAAGAAAAGAAGATGAAAAACCCAAGAGAAGACAAAGATGAAGTAAGCAAAGGGTACAAAGAGACACCAATTACCAAAAAACAGGGGGAAGTGTTGGACCTCACTGGTAATAAAAGAAATGAAAGCCCAAACAGTAATGGAATATAATTTCTTACCTTGCAAACTGCCGAAAGGTCAATGAAAAAGTTGGATAGCCTCCAGTTTGAGGACGGGCGATCGGAAAATGAGTGCTCATGCATTGTTGTGAAAGCATAAAGTGATGCAACTTTCTGAAGGACAATTGGACAATATCTAGTAAATTTATAAATGCATGGAGCCACTGAGCAAGACCCTGTTTGGAATTTATATTGTAGAAATATTTATAATTTCACCAAGATTATATATATGATGTTCACTGCAACCTTTTTTAATAAAAGTAAGAAAGAAAGAAAGGAAAGAAAGGAAAAGAAGAAATGAACTTGAAGCAGTCTCTGAACAAGGGTCAAATTACTAGGTATTTGTAAAAGTAGAGGCTTGAAGATAGGTAAACAAAGCAAAAATCGAGTATCAACACCAAATTCTAGGGACTTCCCTCGTGGCACGGTAGTTCAGAATCCGCCTGCCAATGCAGGGGACACGGGTTCGAGCCCCGGTCCGGGAAGATCCCACATGCCACAGAGCAACTAAGCCCGTGCGCCACAACTACTGAGCCTGCAATCTAGAGCCCACGAGCCACAACTACTGAGCCCAAGCGCCACAACTACTGAGCCCGAGAGCCACAACTACTGAAGCCCGTGCGCCTACAGCCCGTGCTCCGCAACAAGAGAAGCCACCGCAATGAGAAGCCCACGCACGGCGATGAAGAGTAGCCCCCCCACCCGCTCGCCGCAACTAGAGAAAGCCCACGTGTAGCAACAAAGACCCAACACGGCCACATAAATAAATAAATAAATACATAAATGTACTTAAAAAAAAGAATTCTAGGTTAGCACTCCAATAGCAGAAAAGCTGACTTTATACTCAAAGAACTAGTACACCCTGGTCTTTTTTATCTCCCCTGCCCAGGAACTCAGAATCCTGAGCTAATAATAAAGTGAGATTATGGGTGATTTTTTTCTTTCTTTGTATTTTTCTGGGTACTTTAAGTTTTTTATATTGCACATGTATTAATTTTTAATAAAGTTATATAGTATCTTTATCAACATGTGAGGAACACACCTGGATTTTATAAATTGCTCGACAGTCATAAGCATTCTTCTATTTCTCCATCGGAGGGCAGCATAAGCACAGTAAATAGCAAAACTAATTTCAAGGTGTTTGGTCTGAAATTGAATGCTGCTGTTCAGTTGTTATTTTGACAGGCTGCTGGTACAAACTAATCATTAGATTGTTTATTTTTCTGATAAATGACTATATAGTCATTGTCAAAACGGATATATAGGAGAAAAGACAAGTCACCTATAATCAGGGACCATCTGGCATTTATCTTCACATTTCTAGGTGTGATGAAAAGAGGAAGGTACATTTTCTTTTAGAAGTCTGCTGACAAAAAGTCCCCCACACAATTATTTTCTAATCTACGTTTCACATCAAATGTCTCTTGAGCATCTCCCTGCTTCCCTACGTTCTCTGACATGGTGGTTTTTAAAGGCCGCCTGGTGTTCCAGCCTGTGGACTCGTTGTACCTTGCTTCCCTGATTTAAATGGGTCATTTAGGTGTTTTAACTGTCTTTCAAGTACGAAAGATTTCCCATGTAGAAAATATACATAGAAAACTATACCACCCAATTAATCACTACTCGAATTTGATAGATGTTAACTGTTGCCATTTTTACTTCCGACATTTTGAAGAAAGAAAAGTTTACAGGTAGGGTTGGAGGTCCCGATGTCCAATTAACTTCTCTCCTTCCATCCCCAAAGTCACCTCTGATCTGAAGCTGGTGCTTCTTTTCCCTATCCTTGATCTCAGGCTTTAATTACAAAAGTATGTTCTGTAAACAATATAGTATTGTCCTGAGCTTTTAAATTCTACACATCAATGTAATCACCATGGCATGTCCTATATTTGCTTAACATTATGATTTACCCCCTGTGGATTCAGACCTAGTTAATTTTAACTGCTTTAAGGTATGATAATTTATAAATAGAATTTAGTAACACGTTCCCTATTGATAAGCATTTAGGTGGTTTCTAATCATCGAGTATCACTGCTCTTTTGATGGGGCAGGTGCGCATAGCTTCTCTAGCTGTTATACCTAGAGAAGAATTAAGTTTGGGATTCCAGAAGAGGAATGGCGGAATCCAAAGGGTCATCCCCTTCAGCTCTACTGGCTACTGCTGAATCACACTCCTGAATTACCAATTTTCAATTCAGCGGGTCGTGAATTAGTCCCATTTCCTCACTTCCTCTTTGTGGTAGGAGGCGTGGTTTCAAGCATCTTGGAGGTTAAGCATCTCTTCATGGTCACTGGCAACAAGGTTTTGTCTTTTGTGAATCCATTGCCTTTGTTTATTACCTGCTTGGGTTCTTTACCTTTTTCTTATCGATCTGCAGACATTGTGTATCTATGTCTGATTCAGACCGGGTGTCTAGAGGAAGCACGTGGCATGCACAAACCGGGTAATTTAAGGAGAGCTTGGGCTTCCCTGGTGGTGCAGCGGTTAAGAATCCGCCCGGCAATGCAGGGGACACGGGTTCGAGCCCTGGTCCGGGAAGATCCCACATGCCGCGGAGCAACAAAGCCCGTGCGGCACAACTACTGAGCCAGCGCACCACAACTACTGAAGCCCGCGTGCCTAGAGCCCGTGCTCTGTAACAAGAGAAGCCACTGCAATAAGAAGCCCACACACCACAGCGAAGAGTAGCCCCCGCTCACCGCAACTAGAGAAAGCCCGCGCTCAGCAACAAAGGCCCAACACAGCCAAAAATAAATAAAATAAAATAAATAAATTTTAAAAAAAGAATCATGAAAACCAAAATGCATCTGAAGTATAATTCCAACTTTAAAAATATGAGCTGAAGTATTTACAATAGCCAGGACATTGAAGCAACCTAAGTGTCCATCGACAGATGAATGGATAAAGAAGATGTGGCACATATATACAATGGGATATTACTCAGCCATAAAAAGAAACGAAATTCAGTTATTTGTAGTGAGGTGGATGGACCTAGAGACTGTCATACAGAGTGAAGTAAGTCAGAAAGAGAAAAACAAATACCATATGCTAACACATATATATGGAAACTAAAAAAAAAAAAACAAAAAACGGTTCTCATGAACCTCGGAGCAGGACAGGAATAAAGACGCAGACGTGGAGAATGGACTTGAGGACACGGGGAGGGGGAAGGGTAAGCTGGGACGAAGTGAGAGAGTGGCATTGACATATATACACTACCCAATGTCAAATAGATAGCTAGTGGGAAGCAGCCGCATAGCACAGGGAGGTCAGCTCGGTGCCTTGTGACCACCTAGAGGGGTGGGATAGGGAGGGTGGGAGGCAGACGCTAGAGGGAGGGGATATGGGGATATGGGGATATATGTATATGTAGAGCTGATTCACTTTGTTATAAAGCAGAAAGTAACACACCACTGTAAAGCAATTATACTCCAATAAAAATGTTAAAACAAAATGAGCTGAAAAAAGATGGGGAGGAAATGGGCTAAAATATTAACTGGGGTGGAATTAAACATGGTTATTCTTCACTTTTTCATATTCCATGCACTAACTAAACAAGTTCTCTTTTTCCAGTATCCACATACTATGTTTTCCATAATAAAAGCAGTATCACCTGCCCTCTTGCCCAAGGAGAAAGCCCCACTGGGCAGCAACAACTCCCCACTTGTGCTCCCCTCCTGTGACCGTGGCTTTGAGCACCTGATGGGGCCCCCAGAGCGCTCTAATCACAGCTGTAGAGATGTGTCCTCGTTGGCTTCACAGGGATGACCAAGCCTACGGCTGACTTCTCTGCTTTGCTTCCCAGGTGCAGCCCCACCCACCCTGTCTTCATCTTTGCCCATCACGGGCGCTAACCCCCTCCCGACTTCTTCCAACCACACCCTCTAGCTTCCTAGAGTTTTGTCGGTTATTTGAATTTCTTATTTTAAGTGATCTTTGTCCAGAAGCTAAAAAGGGAAACCTTACAAAATTTTCTATGTAATGATGTAAAATCCCTGCATGGCAAAAATAAATAATAAACAAACAGGGAATTATAAAATAACAATTGAGATATATTTGGAAGATACAGGACAAAGGGCTGATTTACCTAATTTCTGCACAGCTCAAAATCAAAAGTTAAGAAAAGAAGATGAAAAACCCAAGAGAAGACAAAGATGAAGTAAGCAAAGGGTACAAAGAGACACCAATTACCAAAAAACAGGGGGAAGTGTTGGACCTCACTGGTAATAAAAGAAATGAAAGCCCAAACAGTAATGGAATATAATTTCTTACCTTGCAAACTGCCGAAAGGTCAATGAAAAAGTTGGATAGCCTCCAGTTTGAGGACGGGCGATCGGAAAATGAGTGCTCATGCATTGTTGTGAAAGCATAAAGTGATGCAACTTTCTGAAGGACAATTGGACAATATCTAGTAAATTTATAAATGCATGGAGCCACTGAGCAAGACCCTGTTTGGAATTTATATTGTAGAAATATTTATAATTTCACCAAGATTATATATATGATGTTCACTGCAACCTTTTTTAATAAAAGTAAGAAAGAAAGAAAGGAAAGAAAGGAAAAGAAAAAATGAACTTGAAGCAGTCTCTGAACAAGGGTCAAATTACTAGGTATTTGTAAAAGTAGAGGCTTGAAGATAGGTAAACAAAGCAAAAATCGAGTATCAACACCAAATTCTAGGGACTTCCCTCGTGGCACAGTAGTTCAGAATCCGCCTGCCAATGCAGGGGACACGGGTTCGAGCCCCGGTCCGGGAAGATCCCACATGCCACAGAGCAACTAAGCCCGTGCGCCACAACTACTGAGCCTGCAATCTAGAGCCCACGAGCCACAACTACTGAGCCCAAGCGCCACAACTACTGAGCCCGAGAGCCACAACTACTGAAGCCCGTGCGCCTACAGCCCGTGCTCCGCAACAAGAGAAGCCACCGCAATGAGAAGCCCACGCACGGCGATGAAGAGTAGCCCCCCCACCCGCTCGCCGCAACTAGAGAAAGCCCACGTGTAGCAACGAAGACCCAACACGGCCACATAAATAAATAAATAAATACATAAATGTACTTAAAAAAAAGAATTCTAGGTTAGCACTCCAATAGCAGAAAAGCTGACTTTATACTCAAAGAACTAGTACACCCTGGTCTTTTTTATCTCCCCTGCCCAGGAACTCAGAATCCTGAGCTAATAATAAAGTGAGATTATGGGTGATTTTTTTCTTTCTTTGTATTTTTCTGGGTACTTTAAGTTTTTTATATTGCACATGTATTAATTTTTAATAAAGTTATATAGTATCTTTATCAACATGTGAAGAACACACCTGGATTTTATAAATTGCTCGACAGTCATAAGCATTCTTCTATTTCTCCATCGGAGGGCAGCATAAGCACAGTAAATAGCAAAACTAATTTCAAGGTGTTTGGTCTGAAATTGAATGCTGCTGTTCAGTTGTTATTTTGACAGGCTGCTGGTACAAACTAATCATTAGATTGTTTATTTTTCTGATAAATGACTATATAGTCATTGTCAAAACGGATATATAGGAGAAAAGACAAGTCACCTATAATCAGGGACCATCTGGCATTTATCTTCACATTTCTAGGTGTGATGAAAAGAGGAAGGTACATTTTCTTTTAGAAGTCTGCTGACAAAAAGTCCCCCACACAATTATTTTCTAATCTACGTTTCACATCAAATGTCTCTTGAGCATCTCCCTGCTTCCCTACGTTCTCTGACATGGTGGTTTTTAAAGGCCGCCTGGTGTTCCAGCCTGTGGACTCGTTGTACCTTGCTTCCCTGATTTAAATGGGTCATTTAGGTGTTTTAACTGTCTTTCAAGTACGAAAGATTTCCCATGTAGAAAATATACATAGAAAACTATACCACCCAATTAATCACTACTCGAATTTGATAGATGTTAACTGTTGCCATTTTTACTTCCGACATTTTGAAGAAAGAAAAGTTTACAGGTAGGGTTGGAGGTCCCGATGTCCAATTAACTTCTCTCCTTCCATCCCCAAAGTCACCTCTGATCTGAAGCTGGTGCTTCTTTTCCCTATCCTTGATCTCAGGCTTTAATTACAAAAGTATGTTCTGTAAACAATATAGTATTGTCCTGAGCTTTTAAATTCTACACATCAATGTAATCACCATGGCATGTCCTATATTTGCTTAACATTATGATTTACCCCCTGTGGATTCAGACCTAGTTAATTTTAACTGCTTTAAGGTATGATAATTTATAAATAGAATTTAGTAACACGTTCCCTATTGATAAGCATTTAGGTGGTTTCTAATCATCGAGTATCACTGCTCTTTTGATGGGGCAGGTGCGCATAGCTTCTCTAGCTGTTATACCTAGAGAAGAATTAAGTTTGGGATTCCAGAAGAGGAATGGCGGAATCCAAAGGGTCATCCCCTTCAGCTCTACTGGCTACTGCTGAATCACACTCCTGAATTACCAATTTTCAATTCAGCGGGTCGTGAATTAGTCCCATTTCCTCACTTCCTCTTTGTGGTAGGAGGCGTGGTTTCAAGCATCTTGGAGGTTAAGCATCTCTTCATGGTCACTGGCAACAAGGTTTTGTCTTTTGTGAATCCATTGCCTTTGTTTATTACCTGCTTGGGTTCTTTACCTTTTTCTTATCGATCTGCAGACATTGTGTATCTATGTCTGATTCAGACCGGGTGTCTAGAGGAAGCACGTGGCATGCACAAACCGGGTAATTTAAGGAGAGCTTGGGCTTCCCTGGTGGTGCAGCGGTTAAGAATCCGCCCGGCAATGCAGGGGACACGGGTTCGAGCCCTGGTCCGGGAAGATCCCACATGCCGCGGAGCAACAAAGCCCGTGCGGCACAACTACTGAGCCAGCGCACCACAACTACTGAAGCCCGCGTGCCTAGAGCCCGTGCTCTGTAACAAGAGAAGCCACTGCAATAAGAAGCCCACACACCACAGCGAAGAGTAGCCCCCGCTCACCGCAACTAGAGAAAGCCCGCGCTCAGCAACAAAGGCCCAACACAGCCAAAAATAAATAAAATAAAATAAATAAATTTTAAAAAAAGAATCATGAAAACCAAAATGCATCTGAAGTATAATTCCAACTTTAAAAATATGAGCTGAAGTATTTACAATAGCCAGGACATTGAAGCAACCTAAGTGTCCATCGACAGATGAATGGATAAAGAAGATGTGGCACATATATACAATGGGATATTACTCAGCCATAAAAAGAAACGAAATTCAGTTATTTGTAGTGAGGTGGATGGACCTAGAGACTGTCATACAGAGTGAAGTAAGTCAGAAAGAGAAAAACAAATACCATATGCTAACACATATATATGGAAACTAAAAAAAAAAAAACAAAAAACGGTTCTCATGAACCTCGGAGCAGGACAGGAATAAAGACGCAGACGTGGAGAATGGACTTGAGGACACGGGGAGGGGGAAGGGTAAGCTGGGACGAAGTGAGAGAGTGGCATTGACATATATACACTACCCAATGTCAAATAGATAGCTAGTGGGAAGCAGCCGCATAGCACAGGGAGGTCAGCTCGGTGCCTTGTGACCACCTAGAGGGGTGGGATAGGGAGGGTGGGAGGCAGACGCTAGAGGGAGGGGATATGGGGATATGGGGATATATGTATATGTAGAGCTGATTCACTTTGTTATAAAGCAGAAAGTAACACACCACTGTAAAGCAATTATACTCCAATAAAAATGTTAAAACAAAATGAGCTGAAAAAAGATGGGGAGGAAATGGGCTAAAATATTAACTGGGGTGGAATTAAACATGGTTATTCTTCACTTTTTCATATTCCATGCACTAACTAAACAAGTTCTCTTTTTCCAGTATCCACATACTATGTTTTCCATAATAAAAGCAGTATCACCTGCCCTCTTGCCCAAGGAGAAAGCCCCACTGGGCAGCAACAACTCCCCACTTGTGCTCCCCTCCTGTGACCGTGGCTTTGAGCACCTGATGGGGCCCCCAGAGCGCTCTAATCACAGCTGTAGAGATGTGTCCTCGTTGGCTTCACAGGGATGACCAAGCCTACGGCTGACTTCTCTGCTTTGCTTCCCAGGTGCAGCCCCACCCACCCTGTCTTCATCTTTGCCCATCACGGGCGCTAACCCCCTCCCGACTTCTTCCAACCACACCCTCTAGCTTCCTAGAGTTTTGCCGGTTATTTGAATTTCTTATTTTAAGTGATCTTTGTCCAGAAGCTAAAAAGGGAAACCTTACAAAATTTTCTATGTAATGATGTAAAATCCCTGCATGGCAAAAATAAATAATAAACAAACAGGGAATTATAAAATAACAATTGAGATATATTTGGAAGATACAGGACAAAGGGCTGATTTACCTAATTTCTGCACAGCTCAAAATCAAAAGTTAAGAAAAGAAGATGAAAAACCCAAGAGAAGACAAAGATGAAGTAAGCAAAGGGTACAAAGAGACACCAATTACCAAAAAACAGGGGGAAGTGTTGGACCTCACTGGTAATAAAAGAAATGAAAGCCCAAACAGTAATGGAATATAATTTCTTACCTTGCAAACTGCCGAAAGGTCAATGAAAAAGTTGGATAGCCTCCAGTTTGAGGACGGGCGATCGGAAAATGAGTGCTCATGCATTGTTGTGAAAGCATAAAGTGATGCAACTTTCTGAAGGACAATTGGACAATATCTAGTAAATTTATAAATGCATGGAGCCACTGAGCAAGACCCTGTTTGGAATTTATATTGTAGAAATATTTATAATTTCACCAAGATTATATATATGATGTTCACTGCAACCTTTTTTAATAAAAGTAAGAAAGAAAGAAAGGAAAGAAAGGAAAAGAAGAAATGAACTTGAAGCAGTCTCTGAACAAGGGTCAAATTACTAGGTATTTGTAAAAGTAGAGGCTTGAAGATAGGTAAACAAAGCAAAAATCGAGTATCAACACCAAATTCTAGGGACTTCCCTCGTGGCACAGTAGTTCAGAATCCGCCTGCCAATGCAGGGGACACGGGTTCGAGCTCCGGTCCGGGAAGATCCCACATGCCACAGAGCAACTAAGCCCGTGCGCCACAACTACTGAGCCTGCAATCTAGAGCCCACGAGCCACAACTACTGAGCCCAAGCGCCACAACTACTGAGCCCGAGAGCCACAACTACTGAAGCCCGTGCGCCTACAGCCCGTGCTCCGCAACAAGAGAAGCCACCGCAATGAGAAGCCCACGCACGGCGATGAAGAGTAGCCCCCCCACCCGCTCGCCGCAACTAGAGAAAGCCCACGTGTAGCAACGAAGACCCAACACGGCCACATAAATAAATAAATAAATACATAAATGTACTTAAAAAAAAGAATTCTAGGTTAGCACTCCAATAGCAGAAAAGCTGACTTTATACTCAAAGAACTAGTACACCCTGGTCTTTTTTATCTCCCCTGCCCAGGAACTCAGAATCCTGAGCTAATAATAAAGTGAGATTATGGGTGATTTTTTTCTTTCTTTGTATTTTTCTGGGTACTTTAAGTTTTTTATATTGCACATGTATTAATTTTTAATAAAGTTATATAGTATCTTTATCAACATGTGAAGAACACACCTGGATTTTATAAATTGCTCGACAGTCATAAGCATTCTTCTATTTCTCCATCGGAGGGCAGCATAAGCACAGTAAATAGCAAAACTAATTTCAAGGTGTTTGGTCTGAAATTGAATGCTGCTGTTCAGTTGTTATTTTGACAGGCTGCTGGTACAAACTAATCATTAGATTGTTTATTTTTCTGATAAATGACTATATAGTCATTGTCAAAACGGATATATAGGAGAAAAGACAAGTCACCTATAATCAGGGACCATCTGGCATTTATCTTCACATTTCTAGGTGTGATGAAAAGAGGAAGGTACATTTTCTTTTAGAAGTCTGCTGACAAAAAGTCCCCCACACAATTATTTTCTAATCTACGTTTCACATCAAATGTCTCTTGAGCATCTCCCTGCTTCCCTACGTTCTCTGACATGGTGGTTTTTAAAGGCCGCCTGGTGTTCCAGCCTGTGGACTCGTTGTACCTTGCTTCCCTGATTTAAATGGGTCATTTAGGTGTTTTAACTGTCTTTCAAGTACGAAAGATTTCCCATGTAGAAAATATACATAGAAAACTATACCACCCAATTAATCACTACTCGAATTTGATAGATGTTAACTGTTGCCATTTTTACTTCCGACATTTTGAAGAAAGAAAAGTTTACAGGTAGGGTTGGAGGTCCCGATGTCCAATTAACTTCTCTCCTTCCATCCCCAAAGTCACCTCTGATCTGAAGCTGGTGCTTCTTTTCCCTATCCTTGATCTCAGGCTTTAATTACAAAAGTATGTTCTGTAAACAATATAGTATTGTCCTGAGCTTTTAAATTCTACACATCAATGTAATCACCATGGCATGTCCTATATTTGCTTAACATTATGATTTACCCCCTGTGGATTCAGACCTAGTTAATTTTAACTGCTTTAAGGTATGATAATTTATAAATAGAATTTAGTAACACGTTCCCTATTGATAAGCATTTAGGTGGTTTCTAATCATCGAGTATCACTGCTCTTTTGATGGGGCAGGTGCGCATAGCTTCTCTAGCTGTTATACCTAGAGAAGAATTAAGTTTGGGATTCCAGAAGAGGAATGGCGGAATCCAAAGGGTCATCCCCTTCAGCTCTACTGGCTACTGCTGAATCACACTCCTGAATTACCAATTTTCAATTCAGCGGGTCGTGAATTAGTCCCATTTCCTCACTTCCTCTTTGTGGTAGGAGGCGTGGTTTCAAGCATCTTGGAGGTTAAGCATCTCTTCATGGTCACTGGCAACAAGGTTTTGTCTTTTGTGAATCCATTGCCTTTGTTTATTACCTGCTTGGGTTCTTTACCTTTTTCTTATCGATCTGCAGACATTGTGTATCTATGTCTGATTCAGACCGGGTGTCTAGAGGAAGCACGTGGCATGCACAAACCGGGTAATTTAAGGAGAGCTTGGGCTTCCCTGGTGGTGCAGCGGTTAAGAATCCGCCCGGCAATGCAGGGGACACGGGTTCGAGCCCTGGTCCGGGAAGATCCCACATGCCGCGGAGCAACAAAGCCCGTGCGGCACAACTACTGAGCCAGCGCACCACAACTACTGAAGCCCGCGTGCCTAGAGCCCGTGCTCTGTAACAAGAGAAGCCACTGCAATAAGAAGCCCACACACCACAGCGAAGAGTAGCCCCCGCTCACCGCAACTAGAGAAAGCCCGCGCTCAGCAACAAAGGCCCAACACAGCCAAAAATAAATAAAATAAAATAAATAAATTTTAAAAAAAGAATCATGAAAACCAAAATGCATCTGAAGTATAATTCCAACTTTAAAAATATGAGCTGAAGTATTTACAATAGCCAGGACATTGAAGCAACCTAAGTGTCCATCGACAGATGAATGGATAAAGAAGATGTGGCACATATATACAATGGGATATTACTCAGCCATAAAAAGAAACGAAATTCAGTTATTTGTAGTGAGGTGGATGGACCTAGAGACTGTCATACAGAGTGAAGTAAGTCAGAAAGAGAAAAACAAATACCATATGCTAACACATATATATGGAAACTAAAAAAAAAAAAAAAAAAAACGGTTCTCATGAACCTCGGAGCAGGACAGGAATAAAGACGCAGACGTGGAGAATGGACTTGAGGACACGGGGAGGGGGAAGGGTAAGCTGGGACGAAGTGAGAGAGTGGCATTGACATATATACACTACCCAATGTCAAATAGATAGCTAGTGGGAAGCAGCCGCATAGCACAGGGAGGTCAGCTCGGTGCCTTGTGACCACCTAGAGGGGTGGGATAGGGAGGGTGGGAGGCAGACGCTAGAGGGAGGGGATATGGGGATATGGGGATATATGTATATGTAGAGCTGATTCACTTTGTTATAAAGCAGAAAGTAACACACCACTGTAAAGCAATTATACTCCAATAAAAATGTTAAAACAAAATGAGCTGAAAAAAGATGGGGAGGAAATGGGCTAAAATATTAACTGGGGTGGAATTAAACATGGTTATTCTTCACTTTTTCATATTCCATGCACTAACTAAACAAGTTCTCTTTTTCCAGTATCCACATACTATGTTTTCCATAATAAAAGCAGTATCACCTGCCCTCTTGCCCAAGGAGAAAGCCCCACTGGGCAGCAACAACTCCCCACTTGTGCTCCCCTCCTGTGACCGTGGCTTTGAGCACCTGATGGGGCCCCCAGAGCGCTCTAATCACAGCTGTAGAGATGTGTCCTCGTTGGCTTCACAGGGATGACCAAGCCTACGGCTGACTTCTCTGCTTTGCTTCCCAGGTGCAGCCCCACCCACCCTGTCTTCATCTTTGCCCATCACGGGCGCTAACCCCCTCCCGACTTCTTCCAACCACACCCTCTAGCTTCCTAGAGTTTTGCCGGTTATTTGAATTTCTTATTTTAAGTGATCTTTGTCCAGAAGCTAAAAAGGGAAACCTTACAAAATTTTCTATGTAATGATGTAAAATCCCTGCATGGCAAAAATAAATAATAAACAAACAGGGAATTATAAAATAACAATTGAGATATATTTGGAAGATACAGGACAAAGGGCTGATTTACCTAATTTCTGCACAGCTCAAAATCAAAAGTTAAGAAAAGAAGATGAAAAACCCAAGAGAAGACAAAGATGAAGTAAGCAAAGGGTACAAAGAGACACCAATTACCAAAAAACAGGGGGAAGTGTTGGACCTCACTGGTAATAAAAGAAATGAAAGCCCAAACAGTAATGGAATATAATTTCTTACCTTGCAAACTGCCGAAAGGTCAATGAAAAAGTTGGATAGCCTCCAGTTTGAGGACGGGCGATCGGAAAATGAGTGCTCATGCATTGTTGTGAAAGCATAAAGTGATGCAACTTTCTGAAGGACAATTGGACAATATCTAGTAAATTTATAAATGCATGGAGCCACTGAGCAAGACCCTGTTTGGAATTTATATTGTAGAAATATTTATAATTTCACCAAGATTATATATATGATGTTCACTGCAACCTTTTTTAATAAAAGTAAGAAAGAAAGAAAGGAAAGAAAGGAAAAGAAAAAATGAACTTGAAGCAGTCTCTGAACAAGGGTCAAATTACTAGGTATTTGTAAAAGTAGAGGCTTGAAGATAGGTAAACAAAGCAAAAATCGAGTATCAACACCAAATTCTAGGGACTTCCCTCGTGGCACGGTAGTTCAGAATCCGCCTGCCAATGCAGGGGACACGGGTTCGAGCCCCGGTCCGGGAAGATCCCACATGCCACAGAGCAACTAAGCCCGTGCGCCACAACTACTGAGCCTGCAATCTAGAGCCCACGAGCCACAACTACTGAGCCCAAGCGCCACAACTACTGAGCCCGAGAGCCACAACTACTGAAGCCCGTGCGCCTACAGCCCGTGCTCCGCAACAAGAGAAGCCACCGCAATGAGAAGCCCACGCACGGCGATGAAGAGTAGCCCCCCCACCCGCTCGCCGCAACTAGAGAAAGCCCACGTGTAGCAACGAAGACCCAACACGGCCACATAAATAAATAAATAAACACATAAATGTACTTAAAAAAAAAAATTCTAGGTTAGCACTCCAATAGCAGAAAAGCTGACTTTATACTCAAAGAACTAGTACACCCTGGTCTTTTTTTATCTCCCCTGCCCAGGAACTCAGAATCCTGAGCTAATAATAAAGTGAGATTATGGGTGATTTTTTTCTTTCTTTGTATTTTTCTGGGTACTTTAAGTTTTTTATATTGCACATGTATTAATTTTTAATAAAGTTATATAGTATCTTTATCAACATGTGAAGAACACACCTGGATTTTATAAATTGCTCGACAGTCATAAGCATTCTTCTATTTCTCCATCGGAGGGCAGCATAAGCACAGTAAATAGCAAAACTAATTTCAAGGTGTTTGGTCTGAAATTGAATGCTGCTGTTCAGTTGTTATTTTGACAGGCTGCTGGTACAAACTAATCATTAGATTGTTTATTTTTCTGATAAATGACTATATAGTCATTGTCAAAACGGATATATAGGAGAAAAGACAAGTCACCTATAATCAGGGACCATCTGGCATTTATCTTCACATTTCTAGGTGTGATGAAAAGAGGAAGGTACATTTTTTTTTTTAAAGTCTGCTGACAAAAAGTCCCCCACACAATTATTTTCTAATCTACGTTTCACATCAAATGTCTCTTGAGCATCTCCCTGCTTCCCTACGTTCTCTGACATGGTGGTTTTTAAAGGCCGCCTGGTGTTCCAGCCTGTGGACTCGTTGTACCTTGCTTCCCTGATTTAAATGGGTCATTTAGGTGTTTTAACTGTCTTTCAAGTACGAAAGATTTCCCATGTAGAAAATATACATAGAAAACTATACCACCCAATTAATCACTACTCGAATTTGATAGATGTTAACTGTTGCCATTTTTACTTCCGACATTTTGAAGAAAGAAAAGTTTACAGGTAGGGTTGGAGGTCCCGATGTCCAATTAACTTCTCTCCTTCCATCCCCAAAGTCACCTCTGATCTGAAGCTGGTGCTTCTTTTCCCTATCCTTGATCTCAGGCTTTAATTACAAAAGTATGTTCTGTAAACAATATAGTATTGTCCTGAGCTTTTAAATTCTACACATCAATGTAATCACCATGGCATGTCCTATATTTGCTTAACATTATGATTTACCCCCTGTGGATTCAGACCTAGTTAATTTTAACTGCTTTAAGGTATGATAATTTATAAATAGAAGTTAGTAACACGTTCCCTATTGATAAGCATTTAGGTGGTTTCTAATCATCGAGTATCACTGCTCTTTTGATGGGGCAGGTGCGCATAGCTTCTCTAGCTGTTATACCTAGAGAAGAATTAAGTTTGGGATTCCAGAAGAGGAATGGCGGAATCCAAAGGGTCATCCCCTTCAGCTCTACTGGCTACTGCTGAATCACACTCCTGAATTACCAATTTTCAATTCAGCGGGTCGTGAATTAGTCCCATTTCCTCACTTCCTCTTTGTGGTAGGAGGCGTGGTTTCAAGCATCTTGGAGGTTAAGCATCTCTTCATGGTCACTGGCAACAAGGTTTTGTCTTTTGTGAATCCATTGCCTTTGTTTATTACCTGCTTGGGTTCTTTACCTTTTTCTTATCGATCTGCAGACATTGTGTATCTATGTCTGATTCAGACCGGGTGTCTAGAGGAAGCACGTGGCATGCACAAACCGGGTAATTTAAGGAGAGCTTGGGCTTCCCTGGTGGTGCAGCGGTTAAGAATCCGCCCGGCAATGCAGGGGACACGGGTTCGAGCCCTGGTCCGGGAAGATCCCACATGCCGCGGAGCAACAAAGCCCGTGCGGCACAACTACTGAGCCAGCGCACCACAACTACTGAAGCCCGCGTGCCTAGAGCCCGTGCTCTGTAACAAGAGAAGCCACTGCAATAAGAAGCCCACACACCACAGCGAAGAGTAGCCCCCGCTCACCGCAACTAGAGAAAGCCCGCGCTCAGCAACAAAGGCCCAACACAGCCAAAAATAAATAAAATAAAATAAATAAATTTTAAAAAAAGAATCATGAAAACCAAAATGCATCTGAAGTATAATTCCAACTTTAAAAATATGAGCTGAAGTATTTACAATAGCCAGGACATTGAAGCAACCTAAGTGTCCATCGACAGATGAATGGATAAAGAAGATGTGGCACATATATACAATGGGATATTACTCAGCCATAAAAAGAAACGAAATTCAGTTATTTGTAGTGAGGTGGATGGACCTAGAGACTGTCATACAGAGTGAAGTAAGTCAGAAAGAGAAAAACAAATACCATATGCTAACACATATATATGGAAACTAAAAAAAAAAAAACAAAAAACGGTTCTCATGAACCTCGGAGCAGGACAGGAATAAAGACGCAGACGTGGAGAATGGACTTGAGGACACGGGGAGGGGGAAGGGTAAGCTGGGACGAAGTGAGAGAGTGGCATTGACATATATACACTACCCAATGTCAAATAGATAGCTAGTGGGAAGCAGCCGCATAGCACAGGGAGGTCAGCTCGGTGCCTTGTGACCACCTAGAGGGGTGGGATAGGGAGGGTGGGAGGCAGACGCTAGAGGGAGGGGATATGGGGATATGGGGATATATGTATATGTAGAGCTGATTCACTTTGTTATAAAGCAGAAAGTAACACACCACTGTAAAGCAATTATACTCCAATAAAAATGTTAAAACAAAATGAGCTGAAAAAAGATGGGGAGGAAATGGGCTAAAATATTAACTGGGGTGGAATTAAACATGGTTATTCTTCACTTTTTCATATTCCATGCACTAACTAAACAAGTTCTCTTTTTCCAGTATCCACATACTATGTTTTCCATAATAAAAGCAGTATCACCTGCCCTCTTGCCCAAGGAGAAAGCCCCACTGGGCAGCAACAACTCCCCACTTGTGCTCCCCTCCTGTGACCGTGGCTTTGAGCACCTGATGGGGCCCCCAGAGCGCTCTAATCACAGCTGTAGAGATGTGTCCTCGTTGGCTTCACAGGGATGACCAAGCCTACGGCTGACTTCTCTGCTTTGCTTCCCAGGTGCAGCCCCACCCACCCTGTCTTCATCTTTGCCCATCACGGGCGCTAACCCCCTCCCGACTTCTTCCAACCACACCCTCTAGCTTCCTAGAGTTTTGCCGGTTATTTGAATTTCTTATTTTAAGTGATCTTTGTCCAGAAGCTAAAAAGGGAAACCTTACAAAATTTTCTATGTAATGATGTAAAATCCCTGCATGGCAAAAATAAATAATAAACAAACAGGGAATTATAAAATAACAATTGAGATATATTTGGAAGATACAGGACAAAGGGCTGATTTACCTAATTTCTGCACAGCTCAAAATCAAAAGTTAAGAAAAGAAGATGAAAAACCCAAGAGAAGACAAAGATGAAGTAAGCAAAGGGTACAAAGAGACACCAATTACCAAAAAACAGGGGGAAGTGTTGGACCTCACTGGTAATAAAAGAAATGAAAGCCCAAACAGTAATGGAATATAATTTCTTACCTTGCAAACTGCCGAAAGGTCAATGAAAAAGTTGGATAGCCTCCAGTTTGAGGACGGGCGATCGGAAAATGAGTGCTCATGCATTGTTGTGAAAGCATAAAGTGATGCAACTTTCTGAAGGACAATTGGACAATATCTAGTAAATTTATAAATGCATGGAGCCACTGAGCAAGACCCTGTTTGGAATTTATATTGTAGAAATATTTATAATTTCACCAAGATTATATATATGATGTTCACTGCAACCTTTTTTAATAAAAGTAAGAAAGAAAGAAAGGAAAGAAAGGAAAAGAAAAAATGAACTTGAAGCAGTCTCTGAACAAGGGTCAAATTACTAGGTATTTGTAAAAGTAGAGGCTTGAAGATAGGTAAACAAAGCAAAAATCGAGTATCAACACCAAATTCTAGGGACTTCCCTCGTGGCACGGTAGTTCAGAATCCGCCTGCCAATGCAGGGGACACGGGTTCGAGCCCCGGTCCGGGAAGATCCCACATGCCACAGAGCAACTAAGCCCGTGCGCCACAACTACTGAGCCTGCAATCTAGAGCCCACGAGCCACAACTACTGAGCCCAAGCGCCACAACTACTGAGCCCGAGAGCCACAACTACTGAAGCCCGTGCGCCTACAGCCCGTGCTCCGCAACAAGAGAAGCCACCGCAATGAGAAGCCCACGCACGGCGATGAAGAGTAGCCCCCCCACCCGCTCGCCGCAACTAGAGAAAGCCCACGTGTAGCAACGAAGACCCAACACGGCCACATAAATAAATAAATAAACACATAAATGTACTTAAAAAAAAAAATTCTAGGTTAGCACTCCAATAGCAGAAAAGCTGACTTTATACTCAAAGAACTAGTACACCCTGGTCTTTTTTTATCTCCCCTGCCCAGGAACTCAGAATCCTGAGCTAATAATAAAGTGAGATTATGGGTGATTTTTTTCTTTCTTTGTATTTTTCTGGGTACTTTAAGTTTTTTATATTGCACATGTATTAATTTTTAATAAAGTTATATAGTATCTTTATCAACATGTGAAGAACACACCTGGATTTTATAAATTGCTCGACAGTCATAAGCATTCTTCTATTTCTCCATCGGAGGGCAGCATAAGCACAGTAAATAGCAAAACTAATTTCAAGGTGTTTGGTCTGAAATTGAATGCTGCTGTTCAGTTGTTATTTTGACAGGCTGCTGGTACAAACTAATCATTAGATTGTTTATTTTTCTGATAAATGACTATATAGTCATTGTCAAAACGGATATATAGGAGAAAAGACAAGTCACCTATAATCAGGGACCATCTGGCATTTATCTTCACATTTCTAGGTGTGATGAAAAGAGGAAGGTACATTTTTTTTTTTAAAGTCTGCTGACAAAAAGTCCCCCACACAATTATTTTCTAATCTACGTTTCACATCAAATGTCTCTTGAGCATCTCCCTGCTTCCCTACGTTCTCTGACATGGTGGTTTTTAAAGGCCGCCTGGTGTTCCAGCCTGTGGACTCGTTGTACCTTGCTTCCCTGATTTAAATGGGTCATTTAGGTGTTTTAACTGTCTTTCAAGTACGAAAGATTTCCCATGTAGAAAATATACATAGAAAACTATACCACCCAATTAATCACTACTCGAATTTGATAGATGTTAACTGTTGCCATTTTTACTTCCGACATTTTGAAGAAAGAAAAGTTTACAGGTAGGGTTGGAGGTCCCGATGTCCAATTAACTTCTCTCCTTCCATCCCCAAAGTCACCTCTGATCTGAAGCTGGTGCTTCTTTTCCCTATCCTTGATCTCAGGCTTTAATTACAAAAGTATGTTCTGTAAACAATATAGTATTGTCCTGAGCTTTTAAATTCTACACATCAATGTAATCACCATGGCATGTCCTATATTTGCTTAACATTATGATTTACCCCCTGTGGATTCAGACCTAGTTAATTTTAACTGCTTTAAGGTATGATAATTTATAAATAGAAGTTAGTAACACGTTCCCTATTGATAAGCATTTAGGTGGTTTCTAATCATCGAGTATCACTGCTCTTTTGATGGGGCAGGTGCGCATAGCTTCTCTAGCTGTTATACCTAGAGAAGAATTAAGTTTGGGATTCCAGAAGAGGAATGGCGGAATCCAAAGGGTCATCCCCTTCAGCTCTACTGGCTACTGCTGAATCACACTCCTGAATTACCAATTTTCAATTCAGCGGGTCGTGAATTAGTCCCATTTCCTCACTTCCTCTTTGTGGTAGGAGGCGTGGTTTCAAGCATCTTGGAGGTTAAGCATCTCTTCATGGTCACTGGCAACAAGGTTTTGTCTTTTGTGAATCCATTGCCTTTGTTTATTACCTGCTTGGGTTCTTTACCTTTTTCTTATCGATCTGCAGACATTGTGTATCTATGTCTGATTCAGACCGGGTGTCTAGAGGAAGCACGTGGCATGCACAAACCGGGTAATTTAAGGAGAGCTTGGGCTTCCCTGGTGGTGCAGCGGTTAAGAATCCGCCCGGCAATGCAGGGGACACGGGTTCGAGCCCTGGTCCGGGAAGATCCCACATGCCGCGGAGCAACAAAGCCCGTGCGGCACAACTACTGAGCCAGCGCACCACAACTACTGAAGCCCGCGTGCCTAGAGCCCGTGCTCTGTAACAAGAGAAGCCACTGCAATAAGAAGCCCACACACCACAGCGAAGAGTAGCCCCCGCTCACCGCAACTAGAGAAAGCCCGCGCTCAGCAACAAAGGCCCAACACAGCCAAAAATAAATAAAATAAAATAAATAAATTTTAAAAAAAGAATCATGAAAACCAAAATGCATCTGAAGTATAATTCCAACTTTAAAAATATGAGCTGAAGTATTTACAATAGCCAGGACATTGAAGCAACCTAAGTGTCCATCGACAGATGAATGGATAAAGAAGATGTGGCACATATATACAATGGGATATTACTCAGCCATAAAAAGAAACGAAATTCAGTTATTTGTAGTGAGGTGGATGGACCTAGAGACTGTCATACAGAGTGAAGTAAGTCAGAAAGAGAAAAACAAATACCATATGCTAACACATATATATGGAAACTAAAAAAAAAAAAAAAAAAAACGGTTCTCATGAACCTCGGAGCAGGACAGGAATAAAGACGCAGACGTGGAGAATGGACTTGAGGACACGGGGAGGGGGAAGGGTAAGCTGGGACGAAGTGAGAGAGTGGCATTGACATATATACACTACCCAATGTCAAATAGATAGCTAGTGGGAAGCAGCCGCATAGCACAGGGAGGTCAGCTCGGTGCCTTGTGACCACCTAGAGGGGTGGGATAGGGAGGGTGGGAGGCAGACGCTAGAGGGAGGGGATATGGGGATATGGGGATATATGTATATGTAGAGCTGATTCACTTTGTTATAAAGCAGAAAGTAACACACCACTGTAAAGCAATTATACTCCAATAAAAATGTTAAAACAAAATGAGCTGAAAAAAGATGGGGAGGAAATGGGCTAAAATATTAACTGGGGTGGAATTAAACATGGTTATTCTTCACTTTTTCATATTCCATGCACTAACTAAACAAGTTCTCTTTTTCCAGTATCCACATACTATGTTTTCCATAATAAAAGCAGTATCACCTGCCCTCTTGCCCAAGGAGAAAGCCCCACTGGGCAGCAACAACTCCCCACTTGTGCTCCCCTCCTGTGACCGTGGCTTTGAGCACCTGATGGGGCCCCCAGAGCGCTCTAATCACAGCTGTAGAGATGTGTCCTCGTTGGCTTCACAGGGATGACCAAGCCTACGGCTGACTTCTCTGCTTTGCTTCCCAGGTGCAGCCCCACCCACCCTGTCTTCATCTTTGCCCATCACGGGCGCTAACCCCCTCCCGACTTCTTCCAACCACACCCTCTAGCTTCCTAGAGTTTTGCCGGTTATTTGAATTTCTTATTTTAAGTGATCTTTGTCCAGAAGCTAAAAAGGGAAACCTTACAAAATTTTCTACGTAATGATGTAAAATCCCTGCATGGCAAAAATAAATAATAAACAAACAAGGAATTATAAAATGACAACTGAGACATATTTGGAAGATACAGGACAAAGGGCTGATTTACCTAATTTCTGCACAGCTCAAAATCAAAAGTTAAAAAAAGAAGATGAAAAACCCAAGAGAAGACAAAGATGAAGTAAGCAAAGGGTACAAAGAGACACCAATTACCAAAAAACAGGGGGAAGTGTTGGACCTCACTGGTAATAAAAGAAATGAAAGCCCAAACAGTAATGGAATATAATTTCTTACCTTGCAAACTGCCGAAAGGTCAATGAAAAAGTTGGATAGCCTCCAGTTTGAGGACGGGCGATCGGAAAATGAGTGCTCATGCATTGTTGTGAAAGCATAAAGTGATGCAACTTTCTGAAGGACAATTGGACAATATCTAGTAAATTTATAAATGCATGGAGCCACTGAGCAAGACCCTGTTTGGAATTTATATTGTAGAAATATTTATAATTTCACCAAGATTATATATATGATGTTCACTGCAACCTTTTTTAATAAAAGTAAGAAAGAAAGAAAGGAAAGAAAGGAAAAGAAAAAATGAACTTGAAGCAGTCTCTGAACAAGGGTCAAATTACTAGGTATTTGTAAAAGTAGAGGCTTGAAGATAGGTAAACAAAGCAAAAATCGAGTATCAACACCAAATTCTAGGGACTTCCCTCGTGGCACGGTAGTTCAGAATCCGCCTGCCAATGCAGGGGACACGGGTTCGAGCCCCGGTCCGGGAAGATCCCACATGCCACAGAGCAACTAAGCCCGTGCGCCACAACTACTGAGCCTGCAATCTAGAGCCCACGAGCCACAACTACTGAGCCCAAGCGCCACAACTACTGAGCCCGAGAGCCACAACTACTGAAGCCCGTGCGCCTACAGCCCGTGCTCCGCAACAAGAGAAGCCACCGCAATGAGAAGCCCACGCACGGCGATGAAGAGTAGCCCCCCCACCCGCTCGCCGCAACTAGAGAAAGCCCACGTGTAGCAACGAAGACCCAACACGGCCACATAAATAAATAAATAAATACATAAATGTACTTAAAAAAAAGAATTCTAGGTTAGCACTCCAATAGCAGAAAAGCTGACTTTATACTCAAAGAACTAGTACACCCTGGTCTTTTTTATCTCCCCTGCCCAGGAACTCAGAATCCTGAGCTAATAATAAAGTGAGATTATGGGTGATTTTTTTCTTTCTTTGTATTTTTCTGGGTACTTTAAGTTTTTTATATTGCACATGTATTAATTTTTAATAAAGTTATATAGTATCTTTATCAACATGTGAAGAACACACCTGGATTTTATAAATTGCTCGACAGTCATAAGCATTCTTCTATTTCTCCATCGGAGGGCAGCATAAGCACAGTAAATAGCAAAACTAATTTCAAGGTGTTTGGTCTGAAATTGAATGCTGCTGTTCAGTTGTTATTTTGACAGGCTGCTGGTACAAACTAATCATTAGATTGTTTATTTTTCTGATAAATGACTATATAGTCATTGTCAAAACGGATATATAGGAGAAAAGACAAGTCACCTATAATCAGGGACCATCTGGCATTTATCTTCACATTTCTAGGTGTGATGAAAAGAGGAAGGTACATTTTCTTTTAGAAGTCTGCTGACAAAAAGTCCCCCACACAATTATTTTCTAATCTACGTTTCACATCAAATGTCTCTTGAGCATCTCCCTGCTTCCCTACGTTCTCTGACATGGTGGTTTTTAAAGGCCGCCTGGTGTTCCAGCCTGTGGACTCGTTGTACCTTGCTTCCCTGATTTAAATGGGTCATTTAGGTGTTTTAACTGTCTTTCAAGTACGAAAGATTTCCCATGTAGAAAATATACATAGAAAACTATACCACCCAATTAATCACTACTCGAATTTGATAGATGTTAACTGTTGCCATTTTTACTTCCGACATTTTGAAGAAAGAAAAGTTTACAGGTAGGGTTGGAGGTCCCGATGTCCAATTAACTTCTCTCCTTCCATCCCCAAAGTCACCTCTGATCTGAAGCTGGTGCTTCTTTTCCCTATCCTTGATCTCAGGCTTTAATTACAAAAGTATGTTCTGTAAACAATATAGTATTGTCCTGAGCTTTTAAATTCTACACATCAATGTAATCACCATGGCATGTCCTATATTTGCTTAACATTATGATTTACCCCCTGTGGATTCAGACCTAGTTAATTTTAACTGCTTTAAGGTATGATAATTTATAAATAGAATTTAGTAACACGTTCCCTATTGATAAGCATTTAGGTGGTTTCTAATCATCGAGTATCACTGCTCTTTTGATGGGGCAGGTGCGCATAGCTTCTCTAGCTGTTATACCTAGAGAAGAATTAAGTTTGGGATTCCAGAAGAGGAATGGCGGAATCCAAAGGGTCATCCCCTTCAGCTCTACTGGCTACTGCTGAATCACACTCCTGAATTACCAATTTTCAATTCAGCGGGTCGTGAATTAGTCCCATTTCCTCACTTCCTCTTTGTGGTAGGAGGCGTGGTTTCAAGCATCTTGGAGGTTAAGCATCTCTTCATGGTCACTGGCAACAAGGTTTTGTCTTTTGTGAATCCATTGCCTTTGTTTATTACCTGCTTGGGTTCTTTACCTTTTTCTTATCGATCTGCAGACATTGTGTATCTATGTCTGATTCAGACCGGGTGTCTAGAGGAAGCACGTGGCATGCACAAACCGGGTAATTTAAGGAGAGCTTGGGCTTCCCTGGTGGTGCAGCGGTTAAGAATCCGCCCGGCAATGCAGGGGACACGGGTTCGAGCCCTGGTCCGGGAAGATCCCACATGCCGCGGAGCAACAAAGCCCGTGCGGCACAACTACTGAGCCAGCGCACCACAACTACTGAAGCCCGCGTGCCTAGAGCCCGTGCTCTGTAACAAGAGAAGCCACTGCAATAAGAAGCCCACACACCACAGCGAAGAGTAGCCCCCGCTCACCGCAACTAGAGAAAGCCCGCGCTCAGCAACAAAGGCCCAACACAGCCAAAAATAAATAAAATAAAATAAATAAATTTTAAAAAAAGAATCATGAAAACCAAAATGCATCTGAAGTATAATTCCAACTTTAAAAATATGAGCTGAAGTATTTACAATAGCCAGGACATTGAAGCAACCTAAGTGTCCATCGACAGATGAATGGATAAAGAAGATGTGGCACATATATACAATGGGATATTACTCAGCCATAAAAAGAAACGAAATTCAGTTATTTGTAGTGAGGTGGATGGACCTAGAGACTGTCATACAGAGTGAAGTAAGTCAGAAAGAGAAAAACAAATACCATATGCTAACACATATATATGGAAACTAAAAAAAAAAAAAAAAAAAAACGGTTCTCATGAACCTCGGAGCAGGACAGGAATAAAGACGCAGACGTGGAGAATGGACTTGAGGACACGGGGAGGGGGAAGGGTAAGCTGGGACGAAGTGAGAGAGTGGCATTGACATATATACACTACCCAATGTCAAATAGATAGCTAGTGGGAAGCAGCCGCATAGCACAGGGAGGTCAGCTCGGTGCCTTGTGACCACCTAGAGGGGTGGGATAGGGAGGGTGGGAGGCAGACGCTAGAGGGAGGGGATATGGGGATATGGGGATATATGTATATGTAGAGCTGATTCACTTTGTTATAAAGCAGAAAGTAACACACCACTGTAAAGCAATTATACTCCAATAAAAATGTTAAAACAAAATGAGCTGAAAAAAGATGGGGAGGAAATGGGCTAAAATATTAACTGGGGTGGAATTAAACATGGTTATTCTTCACTTTTTCATATTCCATGCACTAACTAAACAAGTTCTCTTTTTCCAGTATCCACATACTATGTTTTCCATAATAAAAGCAGTATCACCTGCCCTCTTGCCCAAGGAGAAAGCCCCACTGGGCAGCAACAACTCCCCACTTGTGCTCCCCTCCTGTGACCGTGGCTTTGAGCACCTGATGGGGCCCCCAGAGCGCTCTAATCACAGCTGTAGAGATGTGTCCTCGTTGGCTTCACAGGGATGACCAAGCCTACGGCTGACTTCTCTGCTTTGCTTCCCAGGTGCAGCCCCACCCACCCTGTCTTCATCTTTGCCCATCACGGGCGCTAACCCCCTCCCGACTTCTTCCAACCACACCCTCTAGCTTCCTAGAGTTTTGCCGGTTATTTGAATTTCTTATTTTAAGTGATCTTTGTCCAGAAGCTAAAAAGGGAAACCTTACAAAATTTTCTACGTAATGATGTAAAATCCCTGCATGGCAAAAATAAATAATAAACAAACAAGGAATTATAAAATGACAACTGAGACATATTTGGAAGATACAGGACAAAGGGCTGATTTACCTAATTTATGCAGAGCTCAAAATCAAAAGTTAAAAAAAGAAGATGAAAAACCCAAGAGAAGACAAAGATGAAGTAAGCAAAGGGTACAAAGAGACACCAATTACCAAAAAACAGGGGGAAGTGTTGGACCTCACTGGTAATAAAAGAAATGAAAGCCCAAACAGTAATGGAATATAATTTCTTACCTTGCAAACTGCCGAAAGGTCAATGAAAAAGTTGGATAGCCTCCAGTTTGAGGACGGGCGATCGGAAAATGAGTGCTCATGCATTGTTGTGAAAGCATAAAGTGATGCAACTTTCTGAAGGACAATTGGACAATATCTAGTAAATTTATAAATGCATGGAGCCACTGAGCAAGACCCTGTTTGGAATTTATATTGTAGAAATATTTATAATTTCACCAAGATTATATATATGATGTTCACTGCAACCTTTTTTAATAAAAGTAAGAAAGAAAGAAAGGAAAGAAAGGAAAAGAAAAAATGAACTTGAAGCAGTCTCTGAACAAGGGTCAAATTACTAGGTATTTGTAAAAGTAGAGGCTTGAAGATAGGTAAACAAAGCAAAAATCGAGTATCAACACCAAATTCTAGGGACTTCCCTCGTGGCACGGTAGTTCAGAATCCGCCTGCCAATGCAGGGGACACGGGTTCGAGCCCCGGTCCGGGAAGATCCCACATGCCACAGAGCAACTAAGCCCGTGCGCCACAACTACTGAGCCTGCAATCTAGAGCCCACGAGCCACAACTACTGAGCCCAAGCGCCACAACTACTGAGCCCGAGAGCCACAACTACTGAAGCCCGTGCGCCTACAGCCCGTGCTCCGCAACAAGAGAAGCCACCGCAATGAGAAGCCCACGCACGGCGATGAAGAGTAGCCCCCCCACCCGCTCGCCGCAACTAGAGAAAGCCCACGTGTAGCAACGAAGACCCAACACGGCCACATAAATAAATAAATAAATACATAAATGTACTTAAAAAAAAGAATTCTAGGTTAGCACTCCAATAGCAGAAAAGCTGACTTTATACTCAAAGAACTAGTACACCCTGGTCTTTTTTATCTCCCCTGCCCAGGAACTCAGAATCCTGAGCTAATAATAAAGTGAGATTATGGGTGATTTTTTTCTTTCTTTGTATTTTTCTGGGTACTTTAAGTTTTTTATATTGCACATGTATTAATTTTTAATAAAGTTATATAGTATCTTTATCAACATGTGAAGAACACACCTGGATTTTATAAATTGCTCGACAGTCATAAGCATTCTTCTATTTCTCCATCGGAGGGCAGCATAAGCACAGTAAATAGCAAAACTAATTTCAAGGTGTTTGGTCTGAAATTGAATGCTGCTGTTCAGTTGTTATTTTGACAGGCTGCTGGTACAAACTAATCATTAGATTGTTTATTTTTCTGATAAATGACTATATAGTCATTGTCAAAACGGATATATAGGAGAAAAGACAAGTCACCTATAATCAGGGACCATCTGGCATTTATCTTCACATTTCTAGGTGTGATGAAAAGAGGAAGGTACATTTTCTTTTAGAAGTCTGCTGACAAAAAGTCCCCCACACAATTATTTTCTAATCTACGTTTCACATCAAATGTCTCTTGAGCATCTCCCTGCTTCCCTACGTTCTCTGACATGGTGGTTTTTAAAGGCCGCCTGGTGTTCCAGCCTGTGGACTCGTTGTACCTTGCTTCCCTGATTTAAATGGGTCATTTAGGTGTTTTAACTGTCTTTCAAGTACGAAAGATTTCCCATGTAGAAAATATACATAGAAAACTATACCACCCAATTAATCACTACTCGAATTTGATAGATGTTAACTGTTGCCATTTTTACTTCCGACATTTTGAAGAAAGAAAAGTTTACAGGTAGGGTTGGAGGTCCCGATGTCCAATTAACTTCTCTCCTTCCATCCCCAAAGTCACCTCTGATCTGAAGCTGGTGCTTCTTTTCCCTATCCTTGATCTCAGGCTTTAATTACAAAAGTATGTTCTGTAAACAATATAGTATTGTCCTGAGCTTTTAAATTCTACACATCAATGTAATCACCATGGCATGTCCTATATTTGCTTAACATTATGATTTACCCCCTGTGGATTCAGACCTAGTTAATTTTAACTGCTTTAAGGTATGATAATTTATAAATAGAAGTTAGTAACACGTTCCCTATTGATAAGCATTTAGGTGGTTTCTAATCATCGAGTATCACTGCTCTTTTGATGGGGCAGGTGCGCATAGCTTCTCTAGCTGTTATACCTAGAGAAGAATTAAGTTTGGGATTCCAGAAGAGGAATGGCGGAATCCAAAGGGTCATCCCCTTCAGCTCTACTGGCTACTGCTGAATCACACTCCTGAATTACCAATTTTCAATTCAGCGGGTCGTGAATTAGTCCCATTTCCTCACTTCCTCTTTGTGGTAGGAGGCGTGGTTTCAAGCATCTTGGAGGTTAAGCATCTCTTCATGGTCACTGGCAACAAGGTTTTGTCTTTTGTGAATCCATTGCCTTTGTTTATTACCTGCTTGGGTTCTTTACCTTTTTCTTATCGATCTGCAGACATTGTGTATCTATGTCTGATTCAGACCGGGTGTCTAGAGGAAGCACGTGGCATGCACAAACCGGGTAATTTAAGGAGAGCTTGGGCTTCCCTGGTGGTGCAGCGGTTAAGAATCCGCCCGGCAATGCAGGGGACACGGGTTCGAGCCCTGGTCCGGGAAGATCCCACATGCCGCGGAGCAACAAAGCCCGTGCGGCACAACTACTGAGCCAGCGCACCACAACTACTGAAGCCCGCGTGCCTAGAGCCCGTGCTCTGTAACAAGAGAAGCCACTGCAATAAGAAGCCCACACACCACAGCGAAGAGTAGCCCCCGCTCACCGCAACTAGAGAAAGCCCGCGCTCAGCAACAAAGGCCCAACACAGCCAAAAATAAATAAAATAAAATAAATAAATTTTAAAAAAAGAATCATGAAAACCAAAATGCATCTGAAGTATAATTCCAACTTTAAAAATATGAGCTGAAGTATTTACAATAGCCAGGACATTGAAGCAACCTAAGTGTCCATCGACAGATGAATGGATAAAGAAGATGTGGCACATATATACAATGGGATATTACTCAGCCATAAAAAGAAACGAAATTCAGTTATTTGTAGTGAGGTGGATGGACCTAGAGACTGTCATACAGAGTGAAGTAAGTCAGAAAGAGAAAAACAAATACCATATGCTAACACATATATATGGAAACTAAAAAAAAAAAAAAAAAAAACGGTTCTCATGAACCTCGGAGCAGGACAGGAATAAAGACGCAGACGTGGAGAATGGACTTGAGGACACGGGGAGGGGGAAGGGTAAGCTGGGACGAAGTGAGAGAGTGGCATTGACATATATACACTACCCAATGTCAAATAGATAGCTAGTGGGAAGCAGCCGCATAGCACAGGGAGGTCAGCTCGGTGCCTTGTGACCACCTAGAGGGGTGGGATAGGGAGGGTGGGAGGCAGACGCTAGAGGGAGGGGATATGGGGATATGGGGATATATGTATATGTAGAGCTGATTCACTTTGTTATAAAGCAGAAAGTAACACACCACTGTAAAGCAATTATACTCCAATAAAAATGTTAAAACAAAATGAGCTGAAAAAAGATGGGGAGGAAATGGGCTAAAATATTAACTGGGGTGGAATTAAACATGGTTATTCTTCACTTTTTCATATTCCATGCACTAACTAAACAAGTTCTCTTTTTCCAGTATCCACATACTATGTTTTCCATAATAAAAGCAGTATCACCTGCCCTCTTGCCCAAGGAGAAAGCCCCACTGGGCAGCAACAACTCCCCACTTGTGCTCCCCTCCTGTGACCGTGGCTTTGAGCACCTGATGGGGCCCCCAGAGCGCTCTAATCACAGCTGTAGAGATGTGTCCTCGTTGGCTTCACAGGGATGACCAAGCCTACGGCTGACTTCTCTGCTTTGCTTCCCAGGTGCAGCCCCACCCACCCTGTCTTCATCTTTGCCCATCACGGGCGCTAACCCCCTCCCGACTTCTTCCAACCACACCCTCTAGCTTCCTAGAGTTTTGCCGGTTATTTGAATTTCTTATTTTAAGTGATCTTTGTCCAGAAGCTAAAAAGGGAAACCTTACAAAATTTTCTATGTAATGATGTAAAATCCCTGCATGGCAAAAATAAATAATAAACAAACAGGGAATTATAAAATAACAATTGAGATATATTTGGAAGATACAGGACAAAGGGCTGATTTACCTAATTTCTGCACAGCTCAAAATCAAAAGTTAAGAAAAGAAGATGAAAAACCCAAGAGAAGACAAAGATGAAGTAAGCAAAGGGTACAAAGAGACACCAATTACCAAAAAACAGGGGGAAGTGTTGGACCTCACTGGTAATAAAAGAAATGAAAGCCCAAACAGTAATGGAATATAATTTCTTACCTTGCAAACTGCCGAAAGGTCAATGAAAAAGTTGGATAGCCTCCAGTTTGAGGACGGGCGATCGGAAAATGAGTGCTCATGCATTGTTGTGAAAGCATAAAGTGATGCAACTTTCTGAAGGACAATTGGACAATATCTAGTAAATTTATAAATGCATGGAGCCACTGAGCAAGACCCTGTTTGGAATTTATATTGTAGAAATATTTATAATTTCACCAAGATTATATATATGATGTTCACTGCAACCTTTTTTAATAAAAGTAAGAAAGAAAGAAAGGAAAGAAAGGAAAAGAAAAAATGAACTTGAAGCAGTCTCTGAACAAGGGTCAAATTACTAGGTATTTGTAAAAGTAGAGGCTTGAAGATAGGTAAACAAAGCAAAAATCGAGTATCAACACCAAATTCTAGGGACTTCCCTCGTGGCACGGTAGTTCAGAATCCGCCTGCCAATGCAGGGGACACGGGTTCGAGCCCCGGTCCGGGAAGATCCCACATGCCACAGAGCAACTAAGCCCGTGCGCCACAACTACTGAGCCTGCAATCTAGAGCCCACGAGCCACAACTACTGAGCCCAAGCGCCACAACTACTGAGCCCGAGAGCCACAACTACTGAAGCCCGTGCGCCTACAGCCCGTGCTCCGCAACAAGAGAAGCCACCGCAATGAGAAGCCCACGCACGGCGATGAAGAGTAGCCCCCCCACCCGCTCGCCGCAACTAGAGAAAGCCCACGTGTAGCAACGAAGACCCAACACGGCCACATAAATAAATAAATAAACACATAAATGTACTTAAAAAAAAAAATTCTAGGTTAGCACTCCAATAGCAGAAAAGCTGACTTTATACTCAAAGAACTAGTACACCCTGGTCTTTTTTTATCTCCCCTGCCCAGGAACTCAGAATCCTGAGCTAATAATAAAGTGAGATTATGGGTGATTTTTTTCTTTCTTTGTATTTTTCTGGGTACTTTAAGTTTTTTATATTGCACATGTATTAATTTTTAATAAAGTTATATAGTATCTTTATCAACATGTGAAGAACACACCTGGATTTTATAAATTGCTCGACAGTCATAAGCATTCTTCTATTTCTCCATCGGAGGGCAGCATAAGCACAGTAAATAGCAAAACTAATTTCAAGGTGTTTGGTCTGAAATTGAATGCTGCTGTTCAGTTGTTATTTTGACAGGCTGCTGGTACAAACTAATCATTAGATTGTTTATTTTTCTGATAAATGACTATATAGTCATTGTCAAAACGGATATATAGGAGAAAAGACAAGTCACCTATAATCAGGGACCATCTGGCATTTATCTTCACATTTCTAGGTGTGATGAAAAGAGGAAGGTACATTTTTTTTTTTAAAGTCTGCTGACAAAAAGTCCCCCACACAATTATTTTCTAATCTACGTTTCACATCAAATGTCTCTTGAGCATCTCCCTGCTTCCCTACGTTCTCTGACATGGTGGTTTTTAAAGGCCGCCTGGTGTTCCAGCCTGTGGACTCGTTGTACCTTGCTTCCCTGATTTAAATGGGTCATTTAGGTGTTTTAACTGTCTTTCAAGTACGAAAGATTTCCCATGTAGAAAATATACATAGAAAACTATACCACCCAATTAATCACTACTCGAATTTGATAGATGTTAACTGTTGCCATTTTTACTTCCGACATTTTGAAGAAAGAAAAGTTTACAGGTAGGGTTGGAGGTCCCGATGTCCAATTAACTTCTCTCCTTCCATCCCCAAAGTCACCTCTGATCTGAAGCTGGTGCTTCTTTTCCCTATCCTTGATCTCAGGCTTTAATTACAAAAGTATGTTCTGTAAACAATATAGTATTGTCCTGAGCTTTTAAATTCTACACATCAATGTAATCACCATGGCATGTCCTATATTTGCTTAACATTATGATTTACCCCCTGTGGATTCAGACCTAGTTAATTTTAACTGCTTTAAGGTATGATAATTTATAAATAGAAGTTAGTAACACGTTCCCTATTGATAAGCATTTAGGTGGTTTCTAATCATCGAGTATCACTGCTCTTTTGATGGGGCAGGTGCGCATAGCTTCTCTAGCTGTTATACCTAGAGAAGAATTAAGTTTGGGATTCCAGAAGAGGAATGGCGGAATCCAAAGGGTCATCCCCTTCAGCTCTACTGGCTACTGCTGAATCACACTCCTGAATTACCAATTTTCAATTCAGCGGGTCGTGAATTAGTCCCATTTCCTCACTTCCTCTTTGTGGTAGGAGGCGTGGTTTCAAGCATCTTGGAGGTTAAGCATCTCTTCATGGTCACTGGCAACAAGGTTTTGTCTTTTGTGAATCCATTGCCTTTGTTTATTACCTGCTTGGGTTCTTTACCTTTTTCTTATCGATCTGCAGACATTGTGTATCTATGTCTGATTCAGACCGGGTGTCTAGAGGAAGCACGTGGCATGCACAAACCGGGTAATTTAAGGAGAGCTTGGGCTTCCCTGGTGGTGCAGCGGTTAAGAATCCGCCCGGCAATGCAGGGGACACGGGTTCGAGCCCTGGTCCGGGAAGATCCCACATGCCGCGGAGCAACAAAGCCCGTGCGGCACAACTACTGAGCCAGCGCACCACAACTACTGAAGCCCGCGTGCCTAGAGCCCGTGCTCTGTAACAAGAGAAGCCACTGCAATAAGAAGCCCACACACCACAGCGAAGAGTAGCCCCCGCTCACCGCAACTAGAGAAAGCCCGCGCTCAGCAACAAAGGCCCAACACAGCCAAAAATAAATAAAATAAAATAAATAAATTTTAAAAAAAGAATCATGAAAACCAAAATGCATCTGAAGTATAATTCCAACTTTAAAAATATGAGCTGAAGTATTTACAATAGCCAGGACATTGAAGCAACCTAAGTGTCCATCGACAGATGAATGGATAAAGAAGATGTGGCACATATATACAATGGGATATTACTCAGCCATAAAAAGAAACGAAATTCAGTTATTTGTAGTGAGGTGGATGGACCTAGAGACTGTCATACAGAGTGAAGTAAGTCAGAAAGAGAAAAACAAATACCATATGCTAACACATATATATGGAAACTAAAAAAAAAAAAAAAAAAAACGGTTCTCATGAACCTCGGAGCAGGACAGGAATAAAGACGCAGACGTGGAGAATGGACTTGAGGACACGGGGAGGGGGAAGGGTAAGCTGGGACGAAGTGAGAGAGTGGCATTGACATATATACACTACCCAATGTCAAATAGATAGCTAGTGGGAAGCAGCCGCATAGCACAGGGAGGTCAGCTCGGTGCCTTGTGACCACCTAGAGGGGTGGGATAGGGAGGGTGGGAGGCAGACGCTAGAGGGAGGGGATATGGGGATATGGGGATATATGTATATGTAGAGCTGATTCACTTTGTTATAAAGCAGAAAGTAACACACCACTGTAAAGCAATTATACTCCAATAAAAATGTTAAAACAAAATGAGCTGAAAAAAGATGGGGAGGAAATGGGCTAAAATATTAACTGGGGTGGAATTAAACATGGTTATTCTTCACTTTTTCATATTCCATGCACTAACTAAACAAGTTCTCTTTTTCCAGTATCCACATACTATGTTTTCCATAATAAAAGCAGTATCACCTGCCCTCTTGCCCAAGGAGAAAGCCCCACTGGGCAGCAACAACTCCCCACTTGTGCTCCCCTCCTGTGACCGTGGCTTTGAGCACCTGATGGGGCCCCCAGAGCGCTCTAATCACAGCTGTAGAGATGTGTCCTCGTTGGCTTCACAGGGATGACCAAGCCTACGGCTGACTTCTCTGCTTTGCTTCCCAGGTGCAGCCCCACCCACCCTGTCTTCATCTTTGCCCATCACGGGCGCTAACCCCCTCCCGACTTCTTCCAACCACACCCTCTAGCTTCCTAGAGTTTTGCCGGTTATTTGAATTTCTTATTTTAAGTGATCTTTGTCCAGAAGCTAAAAAGGGAAACCTTACAAAATTTTCTACGTAATGATGTAAAATCCCTGCATGGCAAAAATAAATAATAAACAAACAAGGAATTATAAAATGACAACTGAGACATATTTGGAAGATACAGGACAAAGGGCTGATTTACCTAATTTCTGCACAGCTCAAAATCAAAAGTTAAAAAAAGAAGATGAAAAACCCAAGAGAAGACAAAGATGAAGTAAGCAAAGGGTACAAAGAGACACCAATTACCAAAAAACAGGGGGAAGTGTTGGACCTCACTGGTAATAAAAGAAATGAAAGCCCAAACAGTAATGGAATATAATTTCTTACCTTGCAAACTGCCGAAAGGTCAATGAAAAAGTTGGATAGCCTCCAGTTTGAGGACGGGCGATCGGAAAATGAGTGCTCATGCATTGTTGTGAAAGCATAAAGTGATGCAACTTTCTGAAGGACAATTGGACAATATCTAGTAAATTTATAAATGCATGGAGCCACTGAGCAAGACCCTGTTTGGAATTTATATTGTAGAAATATTTATAATTTCACCAAGATTATATATATGATGTTCACTGCAACCTTTTTTAATAAAAGTAAGAAAGAAAGAAAGGAAAGAAAGGAAAAGAAAAAATGAACTTGAAGCAGTCTCTGAACAAGGGTCAAATTACTAGGTATTTGTAAAAGTAGAGGCTTGAAGATAGGTAAACAAAGCAAAAATCGAGTATCAACACCAAATTCTAGGGACTTCCCTCGTGGCACGGTAGTTCAGAATCCGCCTGCCAATGCAGGGGACACGGGTTCGAGCCCCGGTCCGGGAAGATCCCACATGCCACAGAGCAACTAAGCCCGTGCGCCACAACTACTGAGCCTGCAATCTAGAGCCCACGAGCCACAACTACTGAGCCCAAGCGCCACAACTACTGAGCCCGAGAGCCACAACTACTGAAGCCCGTGCGCCTACAGCCCGTGCTCCGCAACAAGAGAAGCCACCGCAATGAGAAGCCCACGCACGGCGATGAAGAGTAGCCCCCCCACCCGCTCGCCGCAACTAGAGAAAGCCCACGTGTAGCAACGAAGACCCAACACGGCCACATAAATAAATAAATAAATACATAAATGTACTTAAAAAAAAGAATTCTAGGTTAGCACTCCAATAGCAGAAAAGCTGACTTTATACTCAAAGAACTAGTACACCCTGGTCTTTTTTATCTCCCCTGCCCAGGAACTCAGAATCCTGAGCTAATAATAAAGTGAGATTATGGGTGATTTTTTTCTTTCTTTGTATTTTTCTGGGTACTTTAAGTTTTTTATATTGCACATGTATTAATTTTTAATAAAGTTATATAGTATCTTTATCAACATGTGAAGAACACACCTGGATTTTATAAATTGCTCGACAGTCATAAGCATTCTTCTATTTCTCCATCGGAGGGCAGCATAAGCACAGTAAATAGCAAAACTAATTTCAAGGTGTTTGGTCTGAAATTGAATGCTGCTGTTCAGTTGTTATTTTGACAGGCTGCTGGTACAAACTAATCATTAGATTGTTTATTTTTCTGATAAATGACTATATAGTCATTGTCAAAACGGATATATAGGAGAAAAGACAAGTCACCTATAATCAGGGACCATCTGGCATTTATCTTCACATTTCTAGGTGTGATGAAAAGAGGAAGGTACATTTTCTTTTAGAAGTCTGCTGACAAAAAGTCCCCCACACAATTATTTTCTAATCTACGTTTCACATCAAATGTCTCTTGAGCATCTCCCTGCTTCCCTACGTTCTCTGACATGGTGGTTTTTAAAGGCCGCCTGGTGTTCCAGCCTGTGGACTCGTTGTACCTTGCTTCCCTGATTTAAATGGGTCATTTAGGTGTTTTAACTGTCTTTCAAGTACGAAAGATTTCCCATGTAGAAAATATACATAGAAAACTATACCACCCAATTAATCACTACTCGAATTTGATAGATGTTAACTGTTGCCATTTTTACTTCCGACATTTTGAAGAAAGAAAAGTTTACAGGTAGGGTTGGAGGTCCCGATGTCCAATTAACTTCTCTCCTTCCATCCCCAAAGTCACCTCTGATCTGAAGCTGGTGCTTCTTTTCCCTATCCTTGATCTCAGGCTTTAATTACAAAAGTATGTTCTGTAAACAATATAGTATTGTCCTGAGCTTTTAAATTCTACACATCAATGTAATCACCATGGCATGTCCTATATTTGCTTAACATTATGATTTACCCCCTGTGGATTCAGACCTAGTTAATTTTAACTGCTTTAAGGTATGATAATTTATAAATAGAATTTAGTAACACGTTCCCTATTGATAAGCATTTAGGTGGTTTCTAATCATCGAGTATCACTGCTCTTTTGATGGGGCAGGTGCGCATAGCTTCTCTAGCTGTTATACCTAGAGAAGAATTAAGTTTGGGATTCCAGAAGAGGAATGGCGGAATCCAAAGGGTCATCCCCTTCAGCTCTACTGGCTACTGCTGAATCACACTCCTGAATTACCAATTTTCAATTCAGCGGGTCGTGAATTAGTCCCATTTCCTCACTTCCTCTTTGTGGTAGGAGGCGTGGTTTCAAGCATCTTGGAGGTTAAGCATCTCTTCATGGTCACTGGCAACAAGGTTTTGTCTTTTGTGAATCCATTGCCTTTGTTTATTACCTGCTTGGGTTCTTTACCTTTTTCTTATCGATCTGCAGACATTGTGTATCTATGTCTGATTCAGACCGGGTGTCTAGAGGAAGCACGTGGCATGCACAAACCGGGTAATTTAAGGAGAGCTTGGGCTTCCCTGGTGGTGCAGCGGTTAAGAATCCGCCCGGCAATGCAGGGGACACGGGTTCGAGCCCTGGTCCGGGAAGATCCCACATGCCGCGGAGCAACAAAGCCCGTGCGGCACAACTACTGAGCCAGCGCACCACAACTACTGAAGCCCGCGTGCCTAGAGCCCGTGCTCTGTAACAAGAGAAGCCACTGCAATAAGAAGCCCACACACCACAGCGAAGAGTAGCCCCCGCTCACCGCAACTAGAGAAAGCCCGCGCTCAGCAACAAAGGCCCAACACAGCCAAAAATAAATAAAATAAAATAAATAAATTTTAAAAAAAGAATCATGAAAACCAAAATGCATCTGAAGTATAATTCCAACTTTAAAAATATGAGCTGAAGTATTTACAATAGCCAGGACATTGAAGCAACCTAAGTGTCCATCGACAGATGAATGGATAAAGAAGATGTGGCACATATATACAATGGGATATTACTCAGCCATAAAAAGAAACGAAATTCAGTTATTTGTAGTGAGGTGGATGGACCTAGAGACTGTCATACAGAGTGAAGTAAGTCAGAAAGAGAAAAACAAATACCATATGCTAACACATATATATGGAAACTAAAAAAAAAAAAAAAAAAAAACGGTTCTCATGAACCTCGGAGCAGGACAGGAATAAAGACGCAGACGTGGAGAATGGACTTGAGGACACGGGGAGGGGGAAGGGTAAGCTGGGACGAAGTGAGAGAGTGGCATTGACATATATACACTACCCAATGTCAAATAGATAGCTAGTGGGAAGCAGCCGCATAGCACAGGGAGGTCAGCTCGGTGCCTTGTGACCACCTAGAGGGGTGGGATAGGGAGGGTGGGAGGCAGACGCTAGAGGGAGGGGATATGGGGATATGGGGATATATGTATATGTAGAGCTGATTCACTTTGTTATAAAGCAGAAAGTAACACACCACTGTAAAGCAATTATACTCCAATAAAAATGTTAAAACAAAATGAGCTGAAAAAAGATGGGGAGGAAATGGGCTAAAATATTAACTGGGGTGGAATTAAACATGGTTATTCTTCACTTTTTCATATTCCATGCACTAACTAAACAAGTTCTCTTTTTCCAGTATCCACATACTATGTTTTCCATAATAAAAGCAGTATCACCTGCCCTCTTGCCCAAGGAGAAAGCCCCACTGGGCAGCAACAACTCCCCACTTGTGCTCCCCTCCTGTGACCGTGGCTTTGAGCACCTGATGGGGCCCCCAGAGCGCTCTAATCACAGCTGTAGAGATGTGTCCTCGTTGGCTTCACAGGGATGACCAAGCCTACGGCTGACTTCTCTGCTTTGCTTCCCAGGTGCAGCCCCACCCACCCTGTCTTCATCTTTGCCCATCACGGGCGCTAACCCCCTCCCGACTTCTTCCAACCACACCCTCTAGCTTCCTAGAGTTTTGCCGGTTATTTGAATTTCTTATTTTAAGTGATCTTTGTCCAGAAGCTAAAAAGGGAAACCTTACAAAATTTTCTACGTAATGATGTAAAATCCCTGCATGGCAAAAATAAATAATAAACAAACAAGGAATTATAAAATGACAACTGAGACATATTTGGAAGATACAGGACAAAGGGCTGATTTACCTAATTTATGCAGAGCTCAAAATCAAAAGTTAAAAAAAGAAGATGAAAAACCCAAGAGAAGACAAAGATGAAGTAAGCAAAGGGTACAAAGAGACACCAATTACCAAAAAACAGGGGGAAGTGTTGGACCTCACTGGTAATAAAAGAAATGAAAGCCCAAACAGTAATGGAATATAATTTCTTACCTTGCAAACTGCCGAAAGGTCAATGAAAAAGTTGGATAGCCTCCAGTTTGAGGACGGGCGATCGGAAAATGAGTGCTCATGCATTGTTGTGAAAGCATAAAGTGATGCAACTTTCTGAAGGACAATTGGACAATATCTAGTAAATTTATAAATGCATGGAGCCACTGAGCAAGACCCTGTTTGGAATTTATATTGTAGAAATATTTATAATTTCACCAAGATTATATATATGATGTTCACTGCAACCTTTTTTAATAAAAGTAAGAAAGAAAGAAAGGAAAGAAAGGAAAAGAAAAAATGAACTTGAAGCAGTCTCTGAACAAGGGTCAAATTACTAGGTATTTGTAAAAGTAGAGGCTTGAAGATAGGTAAACAAAGCAAAAATCGAGTATCAACACCAAATTCTAGGGACTTCCCTCGTGGCACGGTAGTTCAGAATCCGCCTGCCAATGCAGGGGACACGGGTTCGAGCCCCGGTCCGGGAAGATCCCACATGCCACAGAGCAACTAAGCCCGTGCGCCACAACTACTGAGCCTGCAATCTAGAGCCCACGAGCCACAACTACTGAGCCCAAGCGCCACAACTACTGAGCCCGAGAGCCACAACTACTGAAGCCCGTGCGCCTACAGCCCGTGCTCCGCAACAAGAGAAGCCACCGCAATGAGAAGCCCACGCACGGCGATGAAGAGTAGCCCCCCCACCCGCTCGCCGCAACTAGAGAAAGCCCACGTGTAGCAACGAAGACCCAACACGGCCACATAAATAAATAAATAAATACATAAATGTACTTAAAAAAAAGAATTCTAGGTTAGCACTCCAATAGCAGAAAAGCTGACTTTATACTCAAAGAACTAGTACACCCTGGTCTTTTTTATCTCCCCTGCCCAGGAACTCAGAATCCTGAGCTAATAATAAAGTGAGATTATGGGTGATTTTTTTCTTTCTTTGTATTTTTCTGGGTACTTTAAGTTTTTTATATTGCACATGTATTAATTTTTAATAAAGTTATATAGTATCTTTATCAACATGTGAAGAACACACCTGGATTTTATAAATTGCTCGACAGTCATAAGCATTCTTCTATTTCTCCATCGGAGGGCAGCATAAGCACAGTAAATAGCAAAACTAATTTCAAGGTGTTTGGTCTGAAATTGAATGCTGCTGTTCAGTTGTTATTTTGACAGGCTGCTGGTACAAACTAATCATTAGATTGTTTATTTTTCTGATAAATGACTATATAGTCATTGTCAAAACGGATATATAGGAGAAAAGACAAGTCACCTATAATCAGGGACCATCTGGCATTTATCTTCACATTTCTAGGTGTGATGAAAAGAGGAAGGTACATTTTCTTTTAGAAGTCTGCTGACAAAAAGTCCCCCACACAATTATTTTCTAATCTACGTTTCACATCAAATGTCTCTTGAGCATCTCCCTGCTTCCCTACGTTCTCTGACATGGTGGTTTTTAAAGGCCGCCTGGTGTTCCAGCCTGTGGACTCGTTGTACCTTGCTTCCCTGATTTAAATGGGTCATTTAGGTGTTTTAACTGTCTTTCAAGTACGAAAGATTTCCCATGTAGAAAATATACATAGAAAACTATACCACCCAATTAATCACTACTCGAATTTGATAGATGTTAACTGTTGCCATTTTTACTTCCGACATTTTGAAGAAAGAAAAGTTTACAGGTAGGGTTGGAGGTCCCGATGTCCAATTAACTTCTCTCCTTCCATCCCCAAAGTCACCTCTGATCTGAAGCTGGTGCTTCTTTTCCCTATCCTTGATCTCAGGCTTTAATTACAAAAGTATGTTCTGTAAACAATATAGTATTGTCCTGAGCTTTTAAATTCTACACATCAATGTAATCACCATGGCATGTCCTATATTTGCTTAACATTATGATTTACCCCCTGTGGATTCAGACCTAGTTAATTTTAACTGCTTTAAGGTATGATAATTTATAAATAGAATTTAGTAACACGTTCCCTATTGATAAGCATTTAGGTGGTTTCTAATCATCGAGTATCACTGCTCTTTTGATGGGGCAGGTGCGCATAGCTTCTCTAGCTGTTATACCTAGAGAAGAATTAAGTTTGGGATTCCAGAAGAGGAATGGCGGAATCCAAAGGGTCATCCCCTTCAGCTCTACTGGCTACTGCTGAATCACACTCCTGAATTACCAATTTTCAATTCAGCGGGTCGTGAATTAGTCCCATTTCCTCACTTCCTCTTTGTGGTAGGAGGCGTGGTTTCAAGCATCTTGGAGGTTAAGCATCTCTTCATGGTCACTGGCAACAAGGTTTTGTCTTTTGTGAATCCATTGCCTTTGTTTATTACCTGCTTGGGTTCTTTACCTTTTTCTTATCGATCTGCAGACATTGTGTATCTATGTCTGATTCAGACCGGGTGTCTAGAGGAAGCACGTGGCATGCACAAACCGGGTAATTTAAGGAGAGCTTGGGCTTCCCTGGTGGTGCAGCGGTTAAGAATCCGCCCGGCAATGCAGGGGACACGGGTTCGAGCCCTGGTCCGGGAAGATCCCACATGCCGCGGAGCAACAAAGCCCGTGCGGCACAACTACTGAGCCAGCGCACCACAACTACTGAAGCCCGCGTGCCTAGAGCCCGTGCTCTGTAACAAGAGAAGCCACTGCAATAAGAAGCCCACACACCACAGCGAAGAGTAGCCCCCGCTCACCGCAACTAGAGAAAGCCCGCGCTCAGCAACAAAGGCCCAACACAGCCAAAAATAAATAAAATAAAATAAATAAATTTTAAAAAAAGAATCATGAAAACCAAAATGCATCTGAAGTATAATTCCAACTTTAAAAATATGAGCTGAAGTATTTACAATAGCCAGGACATTGAAGCAACCTAAGTGTCCATCGACAGATGAATGGATAAAGAAGATGTGGCACATATATACAATGGGATATTACTCAGCCATAAAAAGAAACGAAATTCAGTTATTTGTAGTGAGGTGGATGGACCTAGAGACTGTCATACAGAGTGAAGTAAGTCAGAAAGAGAAAAACAAATACCATATGCTAACACATATATATGGAAACTAAAAAAAAAAAAAAAAAAAAACGGTTCTCATGAACCTCGGAGCAGGACAGGAATAAAGACGCAGACGTGGAGAATGGACTTGAGGACACGGGGAGGGGGAAGGGTAAGCTGGGACGAAGTGAGAGAGTGGCATTGACATATATACACTACCCAATGTCAAATAGATAGCTAGTGGGAAGCAGCCGCATAGCACAGGGAGGTCAGCTCGGTGCCTTGTGACCACCTAGAGGGGTGGGATAGGGAGGGTGGGAGGCAGACGCTAGAGGGAGGGGATATGGGGATATGGGGATATATGTATATGTAGAGCTGATTCACTTTGTTATAAAGCAGAAAGTAACACACCACTGTAAAGCAATTATACTCCAATAAAAATGTTAAAACAAAATGAGCTGAAAAAAGATGGGGAGGAAATGGGCTAAAATATTAACTGGGGTGGAATTAAACATGGTTATTCTTCACTTTTTCATATTCCATGCACTAACTAAACAAGTTCTCTTTTTCCAGTATCCACATACTATGTTTTCCATAATAAAAGCAGTATCACCTGCCCTCTTGCCCAAGGAGAAAGCCCCACTGGGCAGCAACAACTCCCCACTTGTGCTCCCCTCCTGTGACCGTGGCTTTGAGCACCTGATGGGGCCCCCAGAGCGCTCTAATCACAGCTGTAGAGATGTGTCCTCGTTGGCTTCACAGGGATGACCAAGCCTACGGCTGACTTCTCTGCTTTGCTTCCCAGGTGCAGCCCCACCCACCCTGTCTTCATCTTTGCCCATCACGGGCGCTAACCCCCTCCCGACTTCTTCCAACCACACCCTCTAGCTTCCTAGAGTTTTGCCGGTTATTTGAATTTCTTATTTTAAGTGATCTTTGTCCAGAAGCTAAAAAGGGAAACCTTACAAAATTTTCTATGTAATGATGTAAAATCCCTGCATGGCAAAAATAAATAATAAACAAACAGGGAATTATAAAATAACAATTGAGATATATTTGGAAGATACAGGACAAAGGGCTGATTTACCTAATTTCTGCACAGCTCAAAATCAAAAGTTAAGAAAAGAAGATGAAAAACCCAAGAGAAGACAAAGATGAAGTAAGCAAAGGGTACAAAGAGACACCAATTACCAAAAAACAGGGGGAAGTGTTGGACCTCACTGGTAATAAAAGAAATGAAAGCCCAAACAGTAATGGAATATAATTTCTTACCTTGCAAACTGCCGAAAGGTCAATGAAAAAGTTGGATAGCCTCCAGTTTGAGGACGGGCGATCGGAAAATGAGTGCTCATGCATTGTTGTGAAAGCATAAAGTGATGCAACTTTCTGAAGGACAATTGGACAATATCTAGTAAATTTATAAATGCATGGAGCCACTGAGCAAGACCCTGTTTGGAATTTATATTGTAGAAATATTTATAATTTCACCAAGATTATATATATGATGTTCACTGCAACCTTTTTTAATAAAAGTAAGAAAGAAAGAAAGGAAAGAAAGGAAAAGAAAAAATGAACTTGAAGCAGTCTCTGAACAAGGGTCAAATTACTAGGTATTTGTAAAAGTAGAGGCTTGAAGATAGGTAAACAAAGCAAAAATCGAGTATCAACACCAAATTCTAGGGACTTCCCTCGTGGCACGGTAGTTCAGAATCCGCCTGCCAATGCAGGGGACACGGGTTCGAGCCCCGGTCCGGGAAGATCCCACATGCCACAGAGCAACTAAGCCCGTGCGCCACAACTACTGAGCCTGCAATCTAGAGCCCACGAGCCACAACTACTGAGCCCAAGCGCCACAACTACTGAGCCCGAGAGCCACAACTACTGAAGCCCGTGCGCCTACAGCCCGTGCTCCGCAACAAGAGAAGCCACCGCAATGAGAAGCCCATGCACGGCGATGAAGAGTAGCCCCCCCACCCGCTCGCCGCAACTAGAGAAAGCCCACGTGTAGCAACGAAGACCCAACACGGCCACATAAATAAATAAATAAACACATAAATGTACTTAAAAAAAAAAATTCTAGGTTAGCACTCCAATAGCAGAAAAGCTGACTTTATACTCAAAGAACTAGTACACCCTGGTCTTTTTTTATCTCCCCTGCCCAGGAACTCAGAATCCTGAGCTAATAATAAAGTGAGATTATGGGTGATTTTTTTCTTTCTTTGTATTTTTCTGGGTACTTTAAGTTTTTTATATTGCACATGTATTAATTTTTAATAAAGTTATATAGTATCTTTATCAACATGTGAAGAACACACCTGGATTTTATAAATTGCTCGACAGTCATAAGCATTCTTCTATTTCTCCATCGGAGGGCAGCATAAGCACAGTAAATAGCAAAACTAATTTCAAGGTGTTTGGTCTGAAATTGAATGCTGCTGTTCAGTTGTTATTTTGACAGGCTGCTGGTACAAACTAATCATTAGATTGTTTATTTTTCTGATAAATGACTATATAGTCATTGTCAAAACGGATATATAGGAGAAAAGACAAGTCACCTATAATCAGGGACCATCTGGCATTTATCTTCACATTTCTAGGTGTGATGAAAAGAGGAAGGTACATTTTTTTTTTTAAAGTCTGCTGACAAAAAGTCCCCCACACAATTATTTTCTAATCTACGTTTCACATCAAATGTCTCTTGAGCATCTCCCTGCTTCCCTACGTTCTCTGACATGGTGGTTTTTAAAGGCCGCCTGGTGTTCCAGCCTGTGGACTCGTTGTACCTTGCTTCCCTGATTTAAATGGGTCATTTAGGTGTTTTAACTGTCTTTCAAGTACGAAAGATTTCCCATGTAGAAAATATACATAGAAAACTATACCACCCAATTAATCACTACTCGAATTTGATAGATGTTAACTGTTGCCATTTTTACTTCCGACATTTTGAAGAAAGAAAAGTTTACAGGTAGGGTTGGAGGTCCCGATGTCCAATTAACTTCTCTCCTTCCATCCCCAAAGTCACCTCTGATCTGAAGCTGGTGCTTCTTTTCCCTATCCTTGATCTCAGGCTTTAATTACAAAAGTATGTTCTGTAAACAATATAGTATTGTCCTGAGCTTTTAAATTCTACACATCAATGTAATCACCATGGCATGTCCTATATTTGCTTAACATTATGATTTACCCCCTGTGGATTCAGACCTAGTTAATTTTAACTGCTTTAAGGTATGATAATTTATAAATAGAATTTAGTAACACGTTCCCTATTGATAAGCATTTAGGTGGTTTCTAATCATCGAGTATCACTGCTCTTTTGATGGGGCAGGTGCGCATAGCTTCTCTAGCTGTTATACCTAGAGAAGAATTAAGTTTGGGATTCCAGAAGAGGAATGGCGGAATCCAAAGGGTCATCCCCTTCAGCTCTACTGGCTACTGCTGAATCACACTCCTGAATTACCAATTTTCAATTCAGCGGGTCGTGAATTAGTCCCATTTCCTCACTTCCTCTTTGTGGTAGGAGGCGTGGTTTCAAGCATCTTGGAGGTTAAGCATCTCTTCATGGTCACTGGCAACAAGGTTTTGTCTTTTGTGAATCCATTGCCTTTGTTTATTACCTGCTTGGGTTCTTTACCTTTTTCTTATCGATCTGCAGACATTGTGTATCTATGTCTGATTCAGACCGGGTGTCTAGAGGAAGCACGTGGCATGCACAAACCGGGTAATTTAAGGAGAGCTTGGGCTTCCCTGGTGGTGCAGCGGTTAAGAATCCGCCCGGCAATGCAGGGGACACGGGTTCGAGCCCTGGTCCGGGAAGATCCCACATGCCGCGGAGCAACAAAGCCCGTGCGGCACAACTACTGAGCCAGCGCACCACAACTACTGAAGCCCGCGTGCCTAGAGCCCGTGCTCTGTAACAAGAGAAGCCACTGCAATAAGAAGCCCACACACCACAGCGAAGAGTAGCCCCCGCTCACCGCAACTAGAGAAAGCCCGCGCTCAGCAACAAAGGCCCAACACAGCCAAAAATAAATAAAATAAAATAAATAAATTTTAAAAAAAGAATCATGAAAACCAAAATGCATCTGAAGTATAATTCCAACTTTAAAAATATGAGCTGAAGTATTTACAATAGCCAGGACATTGAAGCAACCTAAGTGTCCATCGACAGATGAATGGATAAAGAAGATGTGGCACATATATACAATGGGATATTACTCAGCCATAAAAAGAAACGAAATTCAGTTATTTGTAGTGAGGTGGATGGACCTAGAGACTGTCATACAGAGTGAAGTAAGTCAGAAAGAGAAAAACAAATACCATATGCTAACACATATATATGGAAACTAAAAAAAAAAAAAAAAAAAAACGGTTCTCATGAACCTCGGAGCAGGACAGGAATAAAGACGCAGACGTGGAGAATGGACTTGAGGACACGGGGAGGGGGAAGGGTAAGCTGGGACGAAGTGAGAGAGTGGCATTGACATATATACACTACCCAATGTCAAATAGATAGCTAGTGGGAAGCAGCCGCATAGCACAGGGAGGTCAGCTCGGTGCCTTGTGACCACCTAGAGGGGTGGGATAGGGAGGGTGGGAGGCAGACGCTAGAGGGAGGGGATATGGGGATATGGGGATATATGTATATGTAGAGCTGATTCACTTTGTTATAAAGCAGAAAGTAACACACCACTGTAAAGCAATTATACTCCAATAAAAATGTTAAAACAAAATGAGCTGAAAAAAGATGGGGAGGAAATGGGCTAAAATATTAACTGGGGTGGAATTAAACATGGTTATTCTTCACTTTTTCATATTCCATGCACTAACTAAACAAGTTCTCTTTTTCCAGTATCCACATACTATGTTTTCCATAATAAAAGCAGTATCACCTGCCCTCTTGCCCAAGGAGAAAGCCCCACTGGGCAGCAACAACTCCCCACTTGTGCTCCCCTCCTGTGACCGTGGCTTTGAGCACCTGATGGGGCCCCCAGAGCGCTCTAATCACAGCTGTAGAGATGTGTCCTCGTTGGCTTCACAGGGATGACCAAGCCTACGGCTGACTTCTCTGCTTTGCTTCCCAGGTGCAGCCCCACCCACCCTGTCTTCATCTTTGCCCATCACGGGCGCTAACCCCCTCCCGACTTCTTCCAACCACACCCTCTAGCTTCCTAGAGTTTTGCCGGTTATTTGAATTTCTTATTTTAAGTGATCTTTGTCCAGAAGCTAAAAAGGGAAACCTTACAAAATTTTCTATGTAATGATGTAAAATCCCTGCATGGCAAAAATAAATAATAAACAAACAGGGAATTATAAAATAACAATTGAGATATATTTGGAAGATACAGGACAAAGGGCTGATTTACCTAATTTCTGCACAGCTCAAAATCAAAAGTTAAGAAAAGAAGATGAAAAACCCAAGAGAAGACAAAGATGAAGTAAGCAAAGGGTACAAAGAGACACCAATTACCAAAAAACAGGGGGAAGTGTTGGACCTCACTGGTAATAAAAGAAATGAAAGCCCAAACAGTAATGGAATATAATTTCTTACCTTGCAAACTGCCGAAAGGTCAATGAAAAAGTTGGATAGCCTCCAGTTTGAGGACGGGCGATCGGAAAATGAGTGCTCATGCATTGTTGTGAAAGCATAAAGTGATGCAACTTTCTGAAGGACAATTGGACAATATCTAGTAAATTTATAAATGCATGGAGCCACTGAGCAAGACCCTGTTTGGAATTTATATTGTAGAAATATTTATAATTTCACCAAGATTATATATATGATGTTCACTGCAACCTTTTTTAATAAAAGTAAGAAAGAAAGAAAGGAAAGAAAGGAAAAGAAAAAATGAACTTGAAGCAGTCTCTGAACAAGGGTCAAATTACTAGGTATTTGTAAAAGTAGAGGCTTGAAGATAGGTAAACAAAGCAAAAATCGAGTATCAACACCAAATTCTAGGGACTTCCCTCGTGGCACGGTAGTTCAGAATCCGCCTGCCAATGCAGGGGACACGGGTTCGAGCCCCGGTCCGGGAAGATCCCACATGCCACAGAGCAACTAAGCCCGTGCGCCACAACTACTGAGCCTGCAATCTAGAGCCCACGAGCCACAACTACTGAGCCCAAGCGCCACAACTACTGAGCCCGAGAGCCACAACTACTGAAGCCCGTGCGCCTACAGCCCGTGCTCCGCAACAAGAGAAGCCACCGCAATGAGAAGCCCATGCACGGCGATGAAGAGTAGCCCCCCCACCCGCTCGCCGCAACTAGAGAAAGCCCACGTGTAGCAACGAAGACCCAACACGGCCACATAAATAAATAAATAAACACATAAATGTACTTAAAAAAAAAAATTCTAGGTTAGCACTCCAATAGCAGAAAAGCTGACTTTATACTCAAAGAACTAGTACACCCTGGTCTTTTTTTATCTCCCCTGCCCAGGAACTCAGAATCCTGAGCTAATAATAAAGTGAGATTATGGGTGATTTTTTTCTTTCTTTGTATTTTTCTGGGTACTTTAAGTTTTTTATATTGCACATGTATTAATTTTTAATAAAGTTATATAGTATCTTTATCAACATGTGAAGAACACACCTGGATTTTATAAATTGCTCGACAGTCATAAGCATTCTTCTATTTCTCCATCGGAGGGCAGCATAAGCACAGTAAATAGCAAAACTAATTTCAAGGTGTTTGGTCTGAAATTGAATGCTGCTGTTCAGTTGTTATTTTGACAGGCTGCTGGTACAAACTAATCATTAGATTGTTTATTTTTCTGATAAATGACTATATAGTCATTGTCAAAACGGATATATAGGAGAAAAGACAAGTCACCTATAATCAGGGACCATCTGGCATTTATCTTCACATTTCTAGGTGTGATGAAAAGAGGAAGGTACATTTTTTTTTTTAAAGTCTGCTGACAAAAAGTCCCCCACACAATTATTTTCTAATCTACGTTTCACATCAAATGTCTCTTGAGCATCTCCCTGCTTCCCTACGTTCTCTGACATGGTGGTTTTTAAAGGCCGCCTGGTGTTCCAGCCTGTGGACTCGTTGTACCTTGCTTCCCTGATTTAAATGGGTCATTTAGGTGTTTTAACTGTCTTTCAAGTACGAAAGATTTCCCATGTAGAAAATATACATAGAAAACTATACCACCCAATTAATCACTACTCGAATTTGATAGATGTTAACTGTTGCCATTTTTACTTCCGACATTTTGAAGAAAGAAAAGTTTACAGGTAGGGTTGGAGGTCCCGATGTCCAATTAACTTCTCTCCTTCCATCCCCAAAGTCACCTCTGATCTGAAGCTGGTGCTTCTTTTCCCTATCCTTGATCTCAGGCTTTAATTACAAAAGTATGTTCTGTAAACAATATAGTATTGTCCTGAGCTTTTAAATTCTACACATCAATGTAATCACCATGGCATGTCCTATATTTGCTTAACATTATGATTTACCCCCTGTGGATTCAGACCTAGTTAATTTTAACTGCTTTAAGGTATGATAATTTATAAATAGAATTTAGTAACACGTTCCCTATTGATAAGCATTTAGGTGGTTTCTAATCATCGAGTATCACTGCTCTTTTGATGGGGCAGGTGCGCATAGCTTCTCTAGCTGTTATACCTAGAGAAGAATTAAGTTTGGGATTCCAGAAGAGGAATGGCGGAATCCAAAGGGTCATCCCCTTCAGCTCTACTGGCTACTGCTGAATCACACTCCTGAATTACCAATTTTCAATTCAGCGGGTCGTGAATTAGTCCCATTTCCTCACTTCCTCTTTGTGGTAGGAGGCGTGGTTTCAAGCATCTTGGAGGTTAAGCATCTCTTCATGGTCACTGGCAACAAGGTTTTGTCTTTTGTGAATCCATTGCCTTTGTTTATTACCTGCTTGGGTTCTTTACCTTTTTCTTATCGATCTGCAGACATTGTGTATCTATGTCTGATTCAGACCGGGTGTCTAGAGGAAGCACGTGGCATGCACAAACCGGGTAATTTAAGGAGAGCTTGGGCTTCCCTGGTGGTGCAGCGGTTAAGAATCCGCCCGGCAATGCAGGGGACACGGGTTCGAGCCCTGGTCCGGGAAGATCCCACATGCCGCGGAGCAACAAAGCCCGTGCGGCACAACTACTGAGCCAGCGCACCACAACTACTGAAGCCCGCGTGCCTAGAGCCCGTGCTCTGTAACAAGAGAAGCCACTGCAATAAGAAGCCCACACACCACAGCGAAGAGTAGCCCCCGCTCACCGCAACTAGAGAAAGCCCGCGCTCAGCAACAAAGGCCCAACACAGCCAAAAATAAATAAAATAAAATAAATAAATTTTAAAAAAAGAATCATGAAAACCAAAATGCATCTGAAGTATAATTCCAACTTTAAAAATATGAGCTGAAGTATTTACAATAGCCAGGACATTGAAGCAACCTAAGTGTCCATCGACAGATGAATGGATAAAGAAGATGTGGCACATATATACAATGGGATATTACTCAGCCATAAAAAGAAACGAAATTCAGTTATTTGTAGTGAGGTGGATGGACCTAGAGACTGTCATACAGAGTGAAGTAAGTCAGAAAGAGAAAAACAAATACCATATGCTAACACATATATATGGAAACTAAAAAAAAAAAAACAAAAAACGGTTCTCATGAACCTCGGAGCAGGACAGGAATAAAGACGCAGACGTGGAGAATGGACTTGAGGACACGGGGAGGGGGAAGGGTAAGCTGGGACGAAGTGAGAGAGTGGCATTGACATATATACACTACCCAATGTCAAATAGATAGCTAGTGGGAAGCAGCCGCATAGCACAGGGAGGTCAGCTCGGTGCCTTGTGACCACCTAGAGGGGTGGGATAGGGAGGGTGGGAGGCAGACGCTAGAGGGAGGGGATATGGGGATATGGGGATATATGTATATGTAGAGCTGATTCACTTTGTTATAAAGCAGAAAGTAACACACCACTGTAAAGCAATTATACTCCAATAAAAATGTTAAAACAAAATGAGCTGAAAAAAGATGGGGAGGAAATGGGCTAAAATATTAACTGGGGTGGAATTAAACATGGTTATTCTTCACTTTTTCATATTCCATGCACTAACTAAACAAGTTCTCTTTTTCCAGTATCCACATACTATGTTTTCCATAATAAAAGCAGTATCACCTGCCCTCTTGCCCAAGGAGAAAGCCCCACTGGGCAGCAACAACTCCCCACTTGTGCTCCCCTCCTGTGACCGTGGCTTTGAGCACCTGATGGGGCCCCCAGAGCGCTCTAATCACAGCTGTAGAGATGTGTCCTCGTTGGCTTCACAGGGATGACCAAGCCTACGGCTGACTTCTCTGCTTTGCTTCCCAGGTGCAGCCCCACCCACCCTGTCTTCATCTTTGCCCATCACGGGCGCTAACCCCCTCCCGACTTCTTCCAACCACACCCTCTAGCTTCCTAGAGTTTTGCCGGTTATTTGAATTTCTTATTTTAAGTGATCTTTGTCCAGAAGCTAAAAAGGGAAACCTTACAAAATTTTCTATGTAATGATGTAAAATCCCTGCATGGCAAAAATAAATAATAAACAAACAGGGAATTATAAAATAACAATTGAGATATATTTGGAAGATACAGGACAAAGGGCTGATTTACCTAATTTCTGCACAGCTCAAAATCAAAAGTTAAGAAAAGAAGATGAAAAACCCAAGAGAAGACAAAGATGAAGTAAGCAAAGGGTACAAAGAGACACCAATTACCAAAAAACAGGGGGAAGTGTTGGACCTCACTGGTAATAAAAGAAATGAAAGCCCAAACAGTAATGGAATATAATTTCTTACCTTGCAAACTGCCGAAAGGTCAATGAAAAAGTTGGATAGCCTCCAGTTTGAGGACGGGCGATCGGAAAATGAGTGCTCATGCATTGTTGTGAAAGCATAAAGTGATGCAACTTTCTGAAGGACAATTGGACAATATCTAGTAAATTTATAAATGCATGGAGCCACTGAGCAAGACCCTGTTTGGAATTTATATTGTAGAAATATTTATAATTTCACCAAGATTATATATATGATGTTCACTGCAACCTTTTTTAATAAAAGTAAGAAAGAAAGAAAGGAAAGAAAGGAAAAGAAAAAATGAACTTGAAGCAGTCTCTGAACAAGGGTCAAATTACTAGGTATTTGTAAAAGTAGAGGCTTGAAGATAGGTAAACAAAGCAAAAATCGAGTATCAACACCAAATTCTAGGGACTTCCCTCGTGGCACGGTAGTTCAGAATCCGCCTGCCAATGCAGGGGACACGGGTTCGAGCCCCGGTCCGGGAAGATCCCACATGCCACAGAGCAACTAAGCCCGTGCGCCACAACTACTGAGCCTGCAATCTAGAGCCCACGAGCCACAACTACTGAGCCCAAGCGCCACAACTACTGAGCCCGAGAGCCACAACTACTGAAGCCCGTGCGCCTACAGCCCGTGCTCCGCAACAAGAGAAGCCACCGCAATGAGAAGCCCATGCACGGCGATGAAGAGTAGCCCCCCCACCCGCTCGCCGCAACTAGAGAAAGCCCACGTGTAGCAACGAAGACCCAACACGGCCACATAAATAAATAAATAAACACATAAATGTACTTAAAAAAAAAAATTCTAGGTTAGCACTCCAATAGCAGAAAAGCTGACTTTATACTCAAAGAACTAGTACACCCTGGTCTTTTTTTATCTCCCCTGCCCAGGAACTCAGAATCCTGAGCTAATAATAAAGTGAGATTATGGGTGATTTTTTTCTTTCTTTGTATTTTTCTGGGTACTTTAAGTTTTTTATATTGCACATGTATTAATTTTTAATAAAGTTATATAGTATCTTTATCAACATGTGAAGAACACACCTGGATTTTATAAATTGCTCGACAGTCATAAGCATTCTTCTATTTCTCCATCGGAGGGCAGCATAAGCACAGTAAATAGCAAAACTAATTTCAAGGTGTTTGGTCTGAAATTGAATGCTGCTGTTCAGTTGTTATTTTGACAGGCTGCTGGTACAAACTAATCATTAGATTGTTTATTTTTCTGATAAATGACTATATAGTCATTGTCAAAACGGATATATAGGAGAAAAGACAAGTCACCTATAATCAGGGACCATCTGGCATTTATCTTCACATTTCTAGGTGTGATGAAAAGAGGAAGGTACATTTTTTTTTTTAAAGTCTGCTGACAAAAAGTCCCCCACACAATTATTTTCTAATCTACGTTTCACATCAAATGTCTCTTGAGCATCTCCCTGCTTCCCTACGTTCTCTGACATGGTGGTTTTTAAAGGCCGCCTGGTGTTCCAGCCTGTGGACTCGTTGTACCTTGCTTCCCTGATTTAAATGGGTCATTTAGGTGTTTTAACTGTCTTTCAAGTACGAAAGATTTCCCATGTAGAAAATATACATAGAAAACTATACCACCCAATTAATCACTACTCGAATTTGATAGATGTTAACTGTTGCCATTTTTACTTCCGACATTTTGAAGAAAGAAAAGTTTACAGGTAGGGTTGGAGGTCCCGATGTCCAATTAACTTCTCTCCTTCCATCCCCAAAGTCACCTCTGATCTGAAGCTGGTGCTTCTTTTCCCTATCCTTGATCTCAGGCTTTAATTACAAAAGTATGTTCTGTAAACAATATAGTATTGTCCTGAGCTTTTAAATTCTACACATCAATGTAATCACCATGGCATGTCCTATATTTGCTTAACATTATGATTTACCCCCTGTGGATTCAGACCTAGTTAATTTTAACTGCTTTAAGGTATGATAATTTATAAATAGAATTTAGTAACACGTTCCCTATTGATAAGCATTTAGGTGGTTTCTAATCATCGAGTATCACTGCTCTTTTGATGGGGCAGGTGCGCATAGCTTCTCTAGCTGTTATACCTAGAGAAGAATTAAGTTTGGGATTCCAGAAGAGGAATGGCGGAATCCAAAGGGTCATCCCCTTCAGCTCTACTGGCTACTGCTGAATCACACTCCTGAATTACCAATTTTCAATTCAGCGGGTCGTGAATTAGTCCCATTTCCTCACTTCCTCTTTGTGGTAGGAGGCGTGGTTTCAAGCATCTTGGAGGTTAAGCATCTCTTCATGGTCACTGGCAACAAGGTTTTGTCTTTTGTGAATCCATTGCCTTTGTTTATTACCTGCTTGGGTTCTTTACCTTTTTCTTATCGATCTGCAGACATTGTGTATCTATGTCTGATTCAGACCGGGTGTCTAGAGGAAGCACGTGGCATGCACAAACCGGGTAATTTAAGGAGAGCTTGGGCTTCCCTGGTGGTGCAGCGGTTAAGAATCCGCCCGGCAATGCAGGGGACACGGGTTCGAGCCCTGGTCCGGGAAGATCCCACATGCCGCGGAGCAACAAAGCCCGTGCGGCACAACTACTGAGCCAGCGCACCACAACTACTGAAGCCCGCGTGCCTAGAGCCCGTGCTCTGTAACAAGAGAAGCCACTGCAATAAGAAGCCCACACACCACAGCGAAGAGTAGCCCCCGCTCACCGCAACTAGAGAAAGCCCGCGCTCAGCAACAAAGGCCCAACACAGCCAAAAATAAATAAAATAAAATAAATAAATTTTAAAAAAAGAATCATGAAAACCAAAATGCATCTGAAGTATAATTCCAACTTTAAAAATATGAGCTGAAGTATTTACAATAGCCAGGACATTGAAGCAACCTAAGTGTCCATCGACAGATGAATGGATAAAGAAGATGTGGCACATATATACAATGGGATATTACTCAGCCATAAAAAGAAACGAAATTCAGTTATTTGTAGTGAGGTGGATGGACCTAGAGACTGTCATACAGAGTGAAGTAAGTCAGAAAGAGAAAAACAAATACCATATGCTAACACATATATATGGAAACTAAAAAAAAAAAAACAAAAAACGGTTCTCATGAACCTCGGAGCAGGACAGGAATAAAGACGCAGACGTGGAGAATGGACTTGAGGACACGGGGAGGGGGAAGGGTAAGCTGGGACGAAGTGAGAGAGTGGCATTGACATATATACACTACCCAATGTCAAATAGATAGCTAGTGGGAAGCAGCCGCATAGCACAGGGAGGTCAGCTCGGTGCCTTGTGACCACCTAGAGGGGTGGGATAGGGAGGGTGGGAGGCAGACGCTAGAGGGAGGGGATATGGGGATATGGGGATATATGTATATGTAGAGCTGATTCACTTTGTTATAAAGCAGAAAGTAACACACCACTGTAAAGCAATTATACTCCAATAAAAATGTTAAAACAAAATGAGCTGAAAAAAGATGGGGAGGAAATGGGCTAAAATATTAACTGGGGTGGAATTAAACATGGTTATTCTTCACTTTTTCATATTCCATGCACTAACTAAACAAGTTCTCTTTTTCCAGTATCCACATACTATGTTTTCCATAATAAAAGCAGTATCACCTGCCCTCTTGCCCAAGGAGAAAGCCCCACTGGGCAGCAACAACTCCCCACTTGTGCTCCCCTCCTGTGACCGTGGCTTTGAGCACCTGATGGGGCCCCCAGAGCGCTCTAATCACAGCTGTAGAGATGTGTCCTCGTTGGCTTCACAGGGATGACCAAGCCTACGGCTGACTTCTCTGCTTTGCTTCCCAGGTGCAGCCCCACCCACCCTGTCTTCATCTTTGCCCATCACGGGCGCTAACCCCCTCCCGACTTCTTCCAACCACACCCTCTAGCTTCCTAGAGTTTTGCCGGTTATTTGAATTTCTTATTTTAAGTGATCTTTGTCCAGAAGCTAAAAAGGGAAACCTTACAAAATTTTCTACGTAATGATGTAAAATCCCTGCATGGCAAAAATAAATAATAAACAAACAGGGAATTATAAAATGACAACTGAGACATATTTGGAAGATACAGGACAAAGGGCTGATTTACCTAATTTATGCAGAGCTCAAAATCAAAAGTTAAAAAAAGAAGATGAAAAACCCAAGAGAAGACAAAGATGAAGTAAGCAAAGGGTACAAAGAGACACCAATTACCAAAAAACAGGGGGAAGTGTTGGACCTCACTGGTAATAAAAGAAATGAAAGCCCAAACAGTAATGGAATATAATTTCTTACCTTGCAAACTGCCGAAAGGTCAATGAAAAAGTTGGATAGCCTCCAGTTTGAGGACGGGCGATCGGAAAATGAGTGCTCATGCATTGTTGTGAAAGCATAAAGTGATGCAACTTTCTGAAGGACAATTGGACAATATCTAGTAAATTTATAAATGCATGGAGCCACTGAGCAAGACCCTGTTTGGAATTTATATTGTAGAAATATTTATAATTTCACCAAGATTATATATATGATGTTCACTGCAACCTTTTTTAATAAAAGTAAGAAAGAAAGAAAGGAAAGAAAGGAAAAGAAAAAATGAACTTGAAGCAGTCTCTGAACAAGGGTCAAATTACTAGGTATTTGTAAAAGTAGAGGCTTGAAGATAGGTAAACAAAGCAAAAATCGAGTATCAACACCAAATTCTAGGGACTTCCCTCGTGGCACGGTAGTTCAGAATCCGCCTGCCAATGCAGGGGACACGGGTTCGAGCCCCGGTCCGGGAAGATCCCACATGCCACAGAGCAACTAAGCCCGTGCGCCACAACTACTGAGCCTGCAATCTAGAGCCCACGAGCCACAACTACTGAGCCCAAGCGCCACAACTACTGAGCCCGAGAGCCACAACTACTGAAGCCCGTGCGCCTACAGCCCGTGCTCCGCAACAAGAGAAGCCACCGCAATGAGAAGCCCACGCACGGCGATGAAGAGTAGCCCCCCCACCCGCTCGCCGCAACTAGAGAAAGCCCACGTGTAGCAACGAAGACCCAACACGGCCACATAAATAAATAAATAAATACATAAATGTACTTAAAAAAAAGAATTCTAGGTTAGCACTCCAATAGCAGAAAAGCTGACTTTATACTCAAAGAACTAGTACACCCTGGTCTTTTTTATCTCCCCTGCCCAGGAACTCAGAATCCTGAGCTAATAATAAAGTGAGATTATGGGTGATTTTTTTCTTTCTTTGTATTTTTCTGGGTACTTTAAGTTTTTTATATTGCACATGTATTAATTTTTAATAAAGTTATATAGTATCTTTATCAACATGTGAAGAACACACCTGGATTTTATAAATTGCTCGACAGTCATAAGCATTCTTCTATTTCTCCATCGGAGGGCAGCATAAGCACAGTAAATAGCAAAACTAATTTCAAGGTGTTTGGTCTGAAATTGAATGCTGCTGTTCAGTTGTTATTTTGACAGGCTGCTGGTACAAACTAATCATTAGATTGTTTATTTTTCTGATAAATGACTATATAGTCATTGTCAAAACGGATATATAGGAGAAAAGACAAGTCACCTATAATCAGGGACCATCTGGCATTTATCTTCACATTTCTAGGTGTGATGAAAAGAGGAAGGTACATTTTCTTTTAGAAGTCTGCTGACAAAAAGTCCCCCACACAATTATTTTCTAATCTACGTTTCACATCAAATGTCTCTTGAGCATCTCCCTGCTTCCCTACGTTCTCTGACATGGTGGTTTTTAAAGGCCGCCTGGTGTTCCAGCCTGTGGACTCGTTGTACCTTGCTTCCCTGATTTAAATGGGTCATTTAGGTGTTTTAACTGTCTTTCAAGTACGAAAGATTTCCCATGTAGAAAATATACATAGAAAACTATACCACCCAATTAATCACTACTCGAATTTGATAGATGTTAACTGTTGCCATTTTTACTTCCGACATTTTGAAGAAAGAAAAGTTTACAGGTAGGGTTGGAGGTCCCGATGTCCAATTAACTTCTCTCCTTCCATCCCCAAAGTCACCTCTGATCTGAAGCTGGTGCTTCTTTTCCCTATCCTTGATCTCAGGCTTTAATTACAAAAGTATGTTCTGTAAACAATATAGTATTGTCCTGAGCTTTTAAATTCTACACATCAATGTAATCACCATGGCATGTCCTATATTTGCTTAACATTATGATTTACCCCCTGTGGATTCAGACCTAGTTAATTTTAACTGCTTTAAGGTATGATAATTTATAAATAGAATTTAGTAACACGTTCCCTATTGATAAGCATTTAGGTGGTTTCTAATCATCGAGTATCACTGCTCTTTTGATGGGGCAGGTGCGCATAGCTTCTCTAGCTGTTATACCTAGAGAAGAATTAAGTTTGGGATTCCAGAAGAGGAATGGCGGAATCCAAAGGGTCATCCCCTTCAGCTCTACTGGCTACTGCTGAATCACACTCCTGAATTACCAATTTTCAATTCAGCGGGTCGTGAATTAGTCCCATTTCCTCACTTCCTCTTTGTGGTAGGAGGCGTGGTTTCAAGCATCTTGGAGGTTAAGCATCTCTTCATGGTCACTGGCAACAAGGTTTTGTCTTTTGTGAATCCATTGCCTTTGTTTATTACCTGCTTGGGTTCTTTACCTTTTTCTTATCGATCTGCAGACATTGTGTATCTATGTCTGATTCAGACCGGGTGTCTAGAGGAAGCACGTGGCATGCACAAACCGGGTAATTTAAGGAGAGCTTGGGCTTCCCTGGTGGTGCAGCGGTTAAGAATCCGCCCGGCAATGCAGGGGACACGGGTTCGAGCCCTGGTCCGGGAAGATCCCACATGCCGCGGAGCAACAAAGCCCGTGCGGCACAACTACTGAGCCAGCGCACCACAACTACTGAAGCCCGCGTGCCTAGAGCCCGTGCTCTGTAACAAGAGAAGCCACTGCAATAAGAAGCCCACACACCACAGCGAAGAGTAGCCCCCGCTCACCGCAACTAGAGAAAGCCCGCGCTCAGCAACAAAGGCCCAACACAGCCAAAAATAAATAAAATAAAATAAATAAATTTTAAAAAAAGAATCATGAAAACCAAAATGCATCTGAAGTATAATTCCAACTTTAAAAATATGAGCTGAAGTATTTACAATAGCCAGGACATTGAAGCAACCTAAGTGTCCATCGACAGATGAATGGATAAAGAAGATGTGGCACATATATACAATGGGATATTACTCAGCCATAAAAAGAAACGAAATTCAGTTATTTGTAGTGAGGTGGATGGACCTAGAGACTGTCATACAGAGTGAAGTAAGTCAGAAAGAGAAAAACAAATACCATATGCTAACACATATATATGGAAACTAAAAAAAAAAAAACAAAAAACGGTTCTCATGAACCTCGGAGCAGGACAGGAATAAAGACGCAGACGTGGAGAATGGACTTGAGGACACGGGGAGGGGGAAGGGTAAGCTGGGACGAAGTGAGAGAGTGGCATTGACATATATACACTACCCAATGTCAAATAGATAGCTAGTGGGAAGCAGCCGCATAGCACAGGGAGGTCAGCTCGGTGCCTTGTGACCACCTAGAGGGGTGGGATAGGGAGGGTGGGAGGCAGACGCTAGAGGGAGGGGATATGGGGATATGGGGATATATGTATATGTAGAGCTGATTCACTTTGTTATAAAGCAGAAAGTAACACACCACTGTAAAGCAATTATACTCCAATAAAAATGTTAAAACAAAATGAGCTGAAAAAAGATGGGGAGGAAATGGGCTAAAATATTAACTGGGGTGGAATTAAACATGGTTATTCTTCACTTTTTCATATTCCATGCACTAACTAAACAAGTTCTCTTTTTCCAGTATCCACATACTATGTTTTCCATAATAAAAGCAGTATCACCTGCCCTCTTGCCCAAGGAGAAAGCCCCACTGGGCAGCAACAACTCCCCACTTGTGCTCCCCTCCTGTGACCGTGGCTTTGAGCACCTGATGGGGCCCCCAGAGCGCTCTAATCACAGCTGTAGAGATGTGTCCTCGTTGGCTTCACAGGGATGACCAAGCCTACGGCTGACTTCTCTGCTTTGCTTCCCAGGTGCAGCCCCACCCACCCTGTCTTCATCTTTGCCCATCACGGGCGCTAACCCCCTCCCGACTTCTTCCAACCACACCCTCTAGCTTCCTAGAGTTTTGCCGGTTATTTGAATTTCTTATTTTAAGTGATCTTTGTCCAGAAGCTAAAAAGGGAAACCTTACAAAATTTTCTATGTAATGATGTAAAATCCCTGCATGGCAAAAATAAATAATAAACAAACAGGGAATTATAAAATAACAATTGAGATATATTTGGAAGATACAGGACAAAGGGCTGATTTACCTAATTTCTGCACAGCTCAAAATCAAAAGTTAAGAAAAGAAGATGAAAAACCCAAGAGAAGACAAAGATGAAGTAAGCAAAGGGTACAAAGAGACACCAATTACCAAAAAACAGGGGGAAGTGTTGGACCTCACTGGTAATAAAAGAAATGAAAGCCCAAACAGTAATGGAATATAATTTCTTACCTTGCAAACTGCCGAAAGGTCAATGAAAAAGTTGGATAGCCTCCAGTTTGAGGACGGGCGATCGGAAAATGAGTGCTCATGCATTGTTGTGAAAGCATAAAGTGATGCAACTTTCTGAAGGACAATTGGACAATATCTAGTAAATTTATAAATGCATGGAGCCACTGAGCAAGACCCTGTTTGGAATTTATATTGTAGAAATATTTATAATTTCACCAAGATTATATATATGATGTTCACTGCAACCTTTTTTAATAAAAGTAAGAAAGAAAGAAAGGAAAGAAAGGAAAAGAAAAAATGAACTTGAAGCAGTCTCTGAACAAGGGTCAAATTACTAGGTATTTGTAAAAGTAGAGGCTTGAAGATAGGTAAACAAAGCAAAAATCGAGTATCAACACCAAATTCTAGGGACTTCCCTCGTGGCACGGTAGTTCAGAATCCGCCTGCCAATGCAGGGGACACGGGTTCGAGCCCCGGTCCGGGAAGATCCCACATGCCACAGAGCAACTAAGCCCGTGCGCCACAACTACTGAGCCTGCAATCTAGAGCCCACGAGCCACAACTACTGAGCCCAAGCGCCACAACTACTGAGCCCGAGAGCCACAACTACTGAAGCCCGTGCGCCTACAGCCCGTGCTCCGCAACAAGAGAAGCCACCGCAATGAGAAGCCCACGCACGGCGATGAAGAGTAGCCCCCCCACCCGCTCGCCGCAACTAGAGAAAGCCCACGTGTAGCAACGAAGACCCAACACGGCCACATAAATAAATAAATAAACACATAAATGTACTTAAAAAAAAAAATTCTAGGTTAGCACTCCAATAGCAGAAAAGCTGACTTTATACTCAAAGAACTAGTACACCCTGGTCTTTTTTTATCTCCCCTGCCCAGGAACTCAGAATCCTGAGCTAATAATAAAGTGAGATTATGGGTGATTTTTTTCTTTCTTTGTATTTTTCTGGGTACTTTAAGTTTTTTATATTGCACATGTATTAATTTTTAATAAAGTTATATAGTATCTTTATCAACATGTGAAGAACACACCTGGATTTTATAAATTGCTCGACAGTCATAAGCATTCTTCTATTTCTCCATCGGAGGGCAGCATAAGCACAGTAAATAGCAAAACTAATTTCAAGGTGTTTGGTCTGAAATTGAATGCTGCTGTTCAGTTGTTATTTTGACAGGCTGCTGGTACAAACTAATCATTAGATTGTTTATTTTTCTGATAAATGACTATATAGTCATTGTCAAAACGGATATATAGGAGAAAAGACAAGTCACCTATAATCAGGGACCATCTGGCATTTATCTTCACATTTCTAGGTGTGATGAAAAGAGGAAGGTACATTTTTTTTTTTAAAGTCTGCTGACAAAAAGTCCCCCACACAATTATTTTCTAATCTACGTTTCACATCAAATGTCTCTTGAGCATCTCCCTGCTTCCCTACGTTCTCTGACATGGTGGTTTTTAAAGGCCGCCTGGTGTTCCAGCCTGTGGACTCGTTGTACCTTGCTTCCCTGATTTAAATGGGTCATTTAGGTGTTTTAACTGTCTTTCAAGTACGAAAGATTTCCCATGTAGAAAATATACATAGAAAACTATACCACCCAATTAATCACTACTCGAATTTGATAGATGTTAACTGTTGCCATTTTTACTTCCGACATTTTGAAGAAAGAAAAGTTTACAGGTAGGGTTGGAGGTCCCGATGTCCAATTAACTTCTCTCCTTCCATCCCCAAAGTCACCTCTGATCTGAAGCTGGTGCTTCTTTTCCCTATCCTTGATCTCAGGCTTTAATTACAAAAGTATGTTCTGTAAACAATATAGTATTGTCCTGAGCTTTTAAATTCTACACATCAATGTAATCACCATGGCATGTCCTATATTTGCTTAACATTATGATTTACCCCCTGTGGATTCAGACCTAGTTAATTTTAACTGCTTTAAGGTATGATAATTTATAAATAGAATTTAGTAACACGTTCCCTATTGATAAGCATTTAGGTGGTTTCTAATCATCGAGTATCACTGCTCTTTTGATGGGGCAGGTGCGCATAGCTTCTCTAGCTGTTATACCTAGAGAAGAATTAAGTTTGGGATTCCAGAAGAGGAATGGCGGAATCCAAAGGGTCATCCCCTTCAGCTCTACTGGCTACTGCTGAATCACACTCCTGAATTACCAATTTTCAATTCAGCGGGTCGTGAATTAGTCCCATTTCCTCACTTCCTCTTTGTGGTAGGAGGCGTGGTTTCAAGCATCTTGGAGGTTAAGCATCTCTTCATGGTCACTGGCAACAAGGTTTTGTCTTTTGTGAATCCATTGCCTTTGTTTATTACCTGCTTGGGTTCTTTACCTTTTTCTTATCGATCTGCAGACATTGTGTATCTATGTCTGATTCAGACCGGGTGTCTAGAGGAAGCACGTGGCATGCACAAACCGGGTAATTTAAGGAGAGCTTGGGCTTCCCTGGTGGTGCAGCGGTTAAGAATCCGCCCGGCAATGCAGGGGACACGGGTTCGAGCCCTGGTCCGGGAAGATCCCACATGCCGCGGAGCAACAAAGCCCGTGCGGCACAACTACTGAGCCAGCGCACCACAACTACTGAAGCCCGCGTGCCTAGAGCCCGTGCTCTGTAACAAGAGAAGCCACTGCAATAAGAAGCCCACACACCACAGCGAAGAGTAGCCCCCGCTCACCGCAACTAGAGAAAGCCCGCGCTCAGCAACAAAGGCCCAACACAGCCAAAAATAAATAAAATAAAATAAATAAATTTTAAAAAAAGAATCATGAAAACCAAAATGCATCTGAAGTATAATTCCAACTTTAAAAATATGAGCTGAAGTATTTACAATAGCCAGGACATTGAAGCAACCTAAGTGTCCATCGACAGATGAATGGATAAAGAAGATGTGGCACATATATACAATGGGATATTACTCAGCCATAAAAAGAAACGAAATTCAGTTATTTGTAGTGAGGTGGATGGACCTAGAGACTGTCATACAGAGTGAAGTAAGTCAGAAAGAGAAAAACAAATACCATATGCTAACACATATATATGGAAACTAAAAAAAAAAAAACAAAAAACGGTTCTCATGAACCTCGGAGCAGGACAGGAATAAAGACGCAGACGTGGAGAATGGACTTGAGGACACGGGGAGGGGGAAGGGTAAGCTGGGACGAAGTGAGAGAGTGGCATTGACATATATACACTACCCAATGTCAAATAGATAGCTAGTGGGAAGCAGCCGCATAGCACAGGGAGGTCAGCTCGGTGCCTTGTGACCACCTAGAGGGGTGGGATAGGGAGGGTGGGAGGCAGACGCTAGAGGGAGGGGATATGGGGATATGGGGATATATGTATATGTAGAGCTGATTCACTTTGTTATAAAGCAGAAAGTAACACACCACTGTAAAGCAATTATACTCCAATAAAAATGTTAAAACAAAATGAGCTGAAAAAAGATGGGGAGGAAATGGGCTAAAATATTAACTGGGGTGGAATTAAACATGGTTATTCTTCACTTTTTCATATTCCATGCACTAACTAAACAAGTTCTCTTTTTCCAGTATCCACATACTATGTTTTCCATAATAAAAGCAGTATCACCTGCCCTCTTGCCCAAGGAGAAAGCCCCACTGGGCAGCAACAACTCCCCACTTGTGCTCCCCTCCTGTGACCGTGGCTTTGAGCACCTGATGGGGCCCCCAGAGCGCTCTAATCACAGCTGTAGAGATGTGTCCTCGTTGGCTTCACAGGGATGACCAAGCCTACGGCTGACTTCTCTGCTTTGCTTCCCAGGTGCAGCCCCACCCACCCTGTCTTCATCTTTGCCCATCACGGGCGCTAACCCCCTCCCGACTTCTTCCAACCACACCCTCTAGCTTCCTAGAGTTTTGCCGGTTATTTGAATTTCTTATTTTAAGTGATCTTTGTCCAGAAGCTAAAAAGGGAAACCTTACAAAATTTTCTACGTAATGATGTAAAATCCCTGCATGGCAAAAATAAATAATAAACAAACAGGGAATTATAAAATGACAACTGAGACATATTTGGAAGATACAGGACAAAGGGCTGATTTACCTAATTTATGCAGAGCTCAAAATCAAAAGTTAAAAAAAGAAGATGAAAAACCCAAGAGAAGACAAAGATGAAGTAAGCAAAGGGTACAAAGAGACACCAATTACCAAAAAACAGGGGGAAGTGTTGGACCTCACTGGTAATAAAAGAAATGAAAGCCCAAACAGTAATGGAATATAATTTCTTACCTTGCAAACTGCCGAAAGGTCAATGAAAAAGTTGGATAGCCTCCAGTTTGAGGACGGGCGATCGGAAAATGAGTGCTCATGCATTGTTGTGAAAGCATAAAGTGATGCAACTTTCTGAAGGACAATTGGACAATATCTAGTAAATTTATAAATGCATGGAGCCACTGAGCAAGACCCTGTTTGGAATTTATATTGTAGAAATATTTATAATTTCACCAAGATTATATATATGATGTTCACTGCAACCTTTTTTAATAAAAGTAAGAAAGAAAGAAAGGAAAGAAAGGAAAAGAAAAAATGAACTTGAAGCAGTCTCTGAACAAGGGTCAAATTACTAGGTATTTGTAAAAGTAGAGGCTTGAAGATAGGTAAACAAAGCAAAAATCGAGTATCAACACCAAATTCTAGGGACTTCCCTCGTGGCACGGTAGTTCAGAATCCGCCTGCCAATGCAGGGGACACGGGTTCGAGCCCCGGTCCGGGAAGATCCCACATGCCACAGAGCAACTAAGCCCGTGCGCCACAACTACTGAGCCTGCAATCTAGAGCCCACGAGCCACAACTACTGAGCCCAAGCGCCACAACTACTGAGCCCGAGAGCCACAACTACTGAAGCCCGTGCGCCTACAGCCCGTGCTCCGCAACAAGAGAAGCCACCGCAATGAGAAGCCCACGCACGGCGATGAAGAGTAGCCCCCCCACCCGCTCGCCGCAACTAGAGAAAGCCCACGTGTAGCAACGAAGACCCAACACGGCCACATAAATAAATAAATAAATACATAAATGTACTTAAAAAAAAGAATTCTAGGTTAGCACTCCAATAGCAGAAAAGCTGACTTTATACTCAAAGAACTAGTACACCCTGGTCTTTTTTATCTCCCCTGCCCAGGAACTCAGAATCCTGAGCTAATAATAAAGTGAGATTATGGGTGATTTTTTTCTTTCTTTGTATTTTTCTGGGTACTTTAAGTTTTTTATATTGCACATGTATTAATTTTTAATAAAGTTATATAGTATCTTTATCAACATGTGAAGAACACACCTGGATTTTATAAATTGCTCGACAGTCATAAGCATTCTTCTATTTCTCCATCGGAGGGCAGCATAAGCACAGTAAATAGCAAAACTAATTTCAAGGTGTTTGGTCTGAAATTGAATGCTGCTGTTCAGTTGTTATTTTGACAGGCTGCTGGTACAAACTAATCATTAGATTGTTTATTTTTCTGATAAATGACTATATAGTCATTGTCAAAACGGATATATAGGAGAAAAGACAAGTCACCTATAATCAGGGACCATCTGGCATTTATCTTCACATTTCTAGGTGTGATGAAAAGAGGAAGGTACATTTTCTTTTAGAAGTCTGCTGACAAAAAGTCCCCCACACAATTATTTTCTAATCTACGTTTCACATCAAATGTCTCTTGAGCATCTCCCTGCTTCCCTACGTTCTCTGACATGGTGGTTTTTAAAGGCCGCCTGGTGTTCCAGCCTGTGGACTCGTTGTACCTTGCTTCCCTGATTTAAATGGGTCATTTAGGTGTTTTAACTGTCTTTCAAGTACGAAAGATTTCCCATGTAGAAAATATACATAGAAAACTATACCACCCAATTAATCACTACTCGAATTTGATAGATGTTAACTGTTGCCATTTTTACTTCCGACATTTTGAAGAAAGAAAAGTTTACAGGTAGGGTTGGAGGTCCCGATGTCCAATTAACTTCTCTCCTTCCATCCCCAAAGTCACCTCTGATCTGAAGCTGGTGCTTCTTTTCCCTATCCTTGATCTCAGGCTTTAATTACAAAAGTATGTTCTGTAAACAATATAGTATTGTCCTGAGCTTTTAAATTCTACACATCAATGTAATCACCATGGCATGTCCTATATTTGCTTAACATTATGATTTACCCCCTGTGGATTCAGACCTAGTTAATTTTAACTGCTTTAAGGTATGATAATTTATAAATAGAATTTAGTAACACGTTCCCTATTGATAAGCATTTAGGTGGTTTCTAATCATCGAGTATCACTGCTCTTTTGATGGGGCAGGTGCGCATAGCTTCTCTAGCTGTTATACCTAGAGAAGAATTAAGTTTGGGATTCCAGAAGAGGAATGGCGGAATCCAAAGGGTCATCCCCTTCAGCTCTACTGGCTACTGCTGAATCACACTCCTGAATTACCAATTTTCAATTCAGCGGGTCGTGAATTAGTCCCATTTCCTCACTTCCTCTTTGTGGTAGGAGGCGTGGTTTCAAGCATCTTGGAGGTTAAGCATCTCTTCATGGTCACTGGCAACAAGGTTTTGTCTTTTGTGAATCCATTGCCTTTGTTTATTACCTGCTTGGGTTCTTTACCTTTTTCTTATCGATCTGCAGACATTGTGTATCTATGTCTGATTCAGACCGGGTGTCTAGAGGAAGCACGTGGCATGCACAAACCGGGTAATTTAAGGAGAGCTTGGGCTTCCCTGGTGGTGCAGCGGTTAAGAATCCGCCCGGCAATGCAGGGGACACGGGTTCGAGCCCTGGTCCGGGAAGATCCCACATGCCGCGGAGCAACAAAGCCCGTGCGGCACAACTACTGAGCCAGCGCACCACAACTACTGAAGCCCGCGTGCCTAGAGCCCGTGCTCTGTAACAAGAGAAGCCACTGCAATAAGAAGCCCACACACCACAGCGAAGAGTAGCCCCCGCTCACCGCAACTAGAGAAAGCCCGCGCTCAGCAACAAAGGCCCAACACAGCCAAAAATAAATAAAATAAAATAAATAAATTTTAAAAAAAGAATCATGAAAACCAAAATGCATCTGAAGTATAATTCCAACTTTAAAAATATGAGCTGAAGTATTTACAATAGCCAGGACATTGAAGCAACCTAAGTGTCCATCGACAGATGAATGGATAAAGAAGATGTGGCACATATATACAATGGGATATTACTCAGCCATAAAAAGAAACGAAATTCAGTTATTTGTAGTGAGGTGGATGGACCTAGAGACTGTCATACAGAGTGAAGTAAGTCAGAAAGAGAAAAACAAATACCATATGCTAACACATATATATGGAAACTAAAAAAAAAAAAAAAAAAACGGTTCTCATGAACCTCGGAGCAGGACAGGAATAAAGACGCAGACGTGGAGAATGGACTTGAGGACACGGGGAGGGGGAAGGGTAAGCTGGGACGAAGTGAGAGAGTGGCATTGACATATATACACTACCCAATGTCAAATAGATAGCTAGTGGGAAGCAGCCGCATAGCACAGGGAGGTCAGCTCGGTGCCTTGTGACCACCTAGAGGGGTGGGATAGGGAGGGTGGGAGGCAGACGCTAGAGGGAGGGGATATGGGGATATGGGGATATATGTATATGTAGAGCTGATTCACTTTGTTATAAAGCAGAAAGTAACACACCACTGTAAAGCAATTATACTCCAATAAAAATGTTAAAACAAAATGAGCTGAAAAAAGATGGGGAGGAAATGGGCTAAAATATTAACTGGGGTGGAATTAAACATGGTTATTCTTCACTTTTTCATATTCCATGCACTAACTAAACAAGTTCTCTTTTTCCAGTATCCACATACTATGTTTTCCATAATAAAAGCAGTATCACCTGCCCTCTTGCCCAAGGAGAAAGCCCCACTGGGCAGCAACAACTCCCCACTTGTGCTCCCCTCCTGTGACCGTGGCTTTGAGCACCTGATGGGGCCCCCAGAGCGCTCTAATCACAGCTGTAGAGATGTGTCCTCGTTGGCTTCACAGGGATGACCAAGCCTACGGCTGACTTCTCTGCTTTGCTTCCCAGGTGCAGCCCCACCCACCCTGTCTTCATCTTTGCCCATCACGGGCGCTAACCCCCTCCCGACTTCTTCCAACCACACCCTCTAGCTTCCTAGAGTTTTGCCGGTTATTTGAATTTCTTATTTTAAGTGATCTTTGTCCAGAAGCTAAAAAGGGAAACCTTACAAAATTTTCTATGTAATGATGTAAAATCCCTGCATGGCAAAAATAAATAATAAACAAACAGGGAATTATAAAATAACAATTGAGATATATTTGGAAGATACAGGACAAAGGGCTGATTTACCTAATTTCTGCACAGCTCAAAATCAAAAGTTAAGAAAAGAAGATGAAAAACCCAAGAGAAGACAAAGATGAAGTAAGCAAAGGGTACAAAGAGACACCAATTACCAAAAAACAGGGGGAAGTGTTGGACCTCACTGGTAATAAAAGAAATGAAAGCCCAAACAGTAATGGAATATAATTTCTTACCTTGCAAACTGCCGAAAGGTCAATGAAAAAGTTGGATAGCCTCCAGTTTGAGGACGGGCGATCGGAAAATGAGTGCTCATGCATTGTTGTGAAAGCATAAAGTGATGCAACTTTCTGAAGGACAATTGGACAATATCTAGTAAATTTATAAATGCATGGAGCCACTGAGCAAGACCCTGTTTGGAATTTATATTGTAGAAATATTTATAATTTCACCAAGATTATATATATGATGTTCACTGCAACCTTTTTTAATAAAAGTAAGAAAGAAAGAAAGGAAAGAAAGGAAAAGAAAAAATGAACTTGAAGCAGTCTCTGAACAAGGGTCAAATTACTAGGTATTTGTAAAAGTAGAGGCTTGAAGATAGGTAAACAAAGCAAAAATCGAGTATCAACACCAAATTCTAGGGACTTCCCTCGTGGCACGGTAGTTCAGAATCCGCCTGCCAATGCAGGGGACACGGGTTCGAGCCCCGGTCCGGGAAGATCCCACATGCCACAGAGCAACTAAGCCCGTGCGCCACAACTACTGAGCCTGCAATCTAGAGCCCACGAGCCACAACTACTGAGCCCAAGCGCCACAACTACTGAGCCCGAGAGCCACAACTACTGAAGCCCGTGCGCCTACAGCCCGTGCTCCGCAACAAGAGAAGCCACCGCAATGAGAAGCCCACGCACGGCGATGAAGAGTAGCCCCCCCACCCGCTCGCCGCAACTAGAGAAAGCCCACGTGTAGCAACGAAGACCCAACACGGCCACATAAATAAATAAATAAACACATAAATGTACTTAAAAAAAAAAATTCTAGGTTAGCACTCCAATAGCAGAAAAGCTGACTTTATACTCAAAGAACTAGTACACCCTGGTCTTTTTTTATCTCCCCTGCCCAGGAACTCAGAATCCTGAGCTAATAATAAAGTGAGATTATGGGTGATTTTTTTCTTTCTTTGTATTTTTCTGGGTACTTTAAGTTTTTTATATTGCACATGTATTAATTTTTAATAAAGTTATATAGTATCTTTATCAACATGTGAAGAACACACCTGGATTTTATAAATTGCTCGACAGTCATAAGCATTCTTCTATTTCTCCATCGGAGGGCAGCATAAGCACAGTAAATAGCAAAACTAATTTCAAGGTGTTTGGTCTGAAATTGAATGCTGCTGTTCAGTTGTTATTTTGACAGGCTGCTGGTACAAACTAATCATTAGATTGTTTATTTTTCTGATAAATGACTATATAGTCATTGTCAAAACGGATATATAGGAGAAAAGACAAGTCACCTATAATCAGGGACCATCTGGCATTTATCTTCACATTTCTAGGTGTGATGAAAAGAGGAAGGTACATTTTTTTTTTTAAAGTCTGCTGACAAAAAGTCCCCCACACAATTATTTTCTAATCTACGTTTCACATCAAATGTCTCTTGAGCATCTCCCTGCTTCCCTACGTTCTCTGACATGGTGGTTTTTAAAGGCCGCCTGGTGTTCCAGCCTGTGGACTCGTTGTACCTTGCTTCCCTGATTTAAATGGGTCATTTAGGTGTTTTAACTGTCTTTCAAGTACGAAAGATTTCCCATGTAGAAAATATACATAGAAAACTATACCACCCAATTAATCACTACTCGAATTTGATAGATGTTAACTGTTGCCATTTTTACTTCCGACATTTTGAAGAAAGAAAAGTTTACAGGTAGGGTTGGAGGTCCCGATGTCCAATTAACTTCTCTCCTTCCATCCCCAAAGTCACCTCTGATCTGAAGCTGGTGCTTCTTTTCCCTATCCTTGATCTCAGGCTTTAATTACAAAAGTATGTTCTGTAAACAATATAGTATTGTCCTGAGCTTTTAAATTCTACACATCAATGTAATCACCATGGCATGTCCTATATTTGCTTAACATTATGATTTACCCCCTGTGGATTCAGACCTAGTTAATTTTAACTGCTTTAAGGTATGATAATTTATAAATAGAAGTTAGTAACACGTTCCCTATTGATAAGCATTTAGGTGGTTTCTAATCATCGAGTATCACTGCTCTTTTGATGGGGCAGGTGCGCATAGCTTCTCTAGCTGTTATACCTAGAGAAGAATTAAGTTTGGGATTCCAGAAGAGGAATGGCGGAATCCAAAGGGTCATCCCCTTCAGCTCTACTGGCTACTGCTGAATCACACTCCTGAATTACCAATTTTCAATTCAGCGGGTCGTGAATTAGTCCCATTTCCTCACTTCCTCTTTGTGGTAGGAGGCGTGGTTTCAAGCATCTTGGAGGTTAAGCATCTCTTCATGGTCACTGGCAACAAGGTTTTGTCTTTTGTGAATCCATTGCCTTTGTTTATTACCTGCTTGGGTTCTTTACCTTTTTCTTATCGATCTGCAGACATTGTGTATCTATGTCTGATTCAGACCGGGTGTCTAGAGGAAGCACGTGGCATGCACAAACCGGGTAATTTAAGGAGAGCTTGGGCTTCCCTGGTGGTGCAGCGGTTAAGAATCCGCCCGGCAATGCAGGGGACACGGGTTCGAGCCCTGGTCCGGGAAGATCCCACATGCCGCGGAGCAACAAAGCCCGTGCGGCACAACTACTGAGCCAGCGCACCACAACTACTGAAGCCCGCGTGCCTAGAGCCCGTGCTCTGTAACAAGAGAAGCCACTGCAATAAGAAGCCCACACACCACAGCGAAGAGTAGCCCCCGCTCACCGCAACTAGAGAAAGCCCGCGCTCAGCAACAAAGGCCCAACACAGCCAAAAATAAATAAAATAAAATAAATAAATTTTAAAAAAAGAATCATGAAAACCAAAATGCATCTGAAGTATAATTCCAACTTTAAAAATATGAGCTGAAGTATTTACAATAGCCAGGACATTGAAGCAACCTAAGTGTCCATCGACAGATGAATGGATAAAGAAGATGTGGCACATATATACAATGGGATATTACTCAGCCATAAAAAGAAACGAAATTCAGTTATTTGTAGTGAGGTGGATGGACCTAGAGACTGTCATACAGAGTGAAGTAAGTCAGAAAGAGAAAAACAAATACCATATGCTAACACATATATATGGAAACTAAAAAAAAAAAAAAAAAAAAACGGTTCTCATGAACCTCGGAGCAGGACAGGAATAAAGACGCAGACGTGGAGAATGGACTTGAGGACACGGGGAGGGGGAAGGGTAAGCTGGGACGAAGTGAGAGAGTGGCATTGACATATATACACTACCCAATGTCAAATAGATAGCTAGTGGGAAGCAGCCGCATAGCACAGGGAGGTCAGCTCGGTGCCTTGTGACCACCTAGAGGGGTGGGATAGGGAGGGTGGGAGGCAGACGCTAGAGGGAGGGGATATGGGGATATGGGGATATATGTATATGTAGAGCTGATTCACTTTGTTATAAAGCAGAAAGTAACACACCACTGTAAAGCAATTATACTCCAATAAAAATGTTAAAACAAAATGAGCTGAAAAAAGATGGGGAGGAAATGGGCTAAAATATTAACTGGGGTGGAATTAAACATGGTTATTCTTCACTTTTTCATATTCCATGCACTAACTAAACAAGTTCTCTTTTTCCAGTATCCACATACTATGTTTTCCATAATAAAAGCAGTATCACCTGCCCTCTTGCCCAAGGAGAAAGCCCCACTGGGCAGCAACAACTCCCCACTTGTGCTCCCCTCCTGTGACCGTGGCTTTGAGCACCTGATGGGGCCCCCAGAGCGCTCTAATCACAGCTGTAGAGATGTGTCCTCGTTGGCTTCACAGGGATGACCAAGCCTACGGCTGACTTCTCTGCTTTGCTTCCCAGGTGCAGCCCCACCCACCCTGTCTTCATCTTTGCCCATCACGGGCGCTAACCCCCTCCCGACTTCTTCCAACCACACCCTCTAGCTTCCTAGAGTTTTGCCGGTTATTTGAATTTCTTATTTTAAGTGATCTTTGTCCAGAAGCTAAAAAGGGAAACCTTACAAAATTTTCTATGTAATGATGTAAAATCCCTGCATGGCAAAAATAAATAATAAACAAACAGGGAATTATAAAATAACAATTGAGATATATTTGGAAGATACAGGACAAAGGGCTGATTTACCTAATTTCTGCACAGCTCAAAATCAAAAGTTAAGAAAAGAAGATGAAAAACCCAAGAGAAGACAAAGATGAAGTAAGCAAAGGGTACAAAGAGACACCAATTACCAAAAAACAGGGGGAAGTGTTGGACCTCACTGGTAATAAAAGAAATGAAAGCCCAAACAGTAATGGAATATAATTTCTTACCTTGCAAACTGCCGAAAGGTCAATGAAAAAGTTGGATAGCCTCCAGTTTGAGGACGGGCGATCGGAAAATGAGTGCTCATGCATTGTTGTGAAAGCATAAAGTGATGCAACTTTCTGAAGGACAATTGGACAATATCTAGTAAATTTATAAATGCATGGAGCCACTGAGCAAGACCCTGTTTGGAATTTATATTGTAGAAATATTTATAATTTCACCAAGATTATATATATGATGTTCACTGCAACCTTTTTTAATAAAAGTAAGAAAGAAAGAAAGGAAAGAAAGGAAAAGAAAAAATGAACTTGAAGCAGTCTCTGAACAAGGGTCAAATTACTAGGTATTTGTAAAAGTAGAGGCTTGAAGATAGGTAAACAAAGCAAAAATCGAGTATCAACACCAAATTCTAGGGACTTCCCTCGTGGCACGGTAGTTCAGAATCCGCCTGCCAATGCAGGGGACACGGGTTCGAGCCCCGGTCCGGGAAGATCCCACATGCCACAGAGCAACTAAGCCCGTGCGCCACAACTACTGAGCCTGCAATCTAGAGCCCACGAGCCACAACTACTGAGCCCAAGCGCCACAACTACTGAGCCCGAGAGCCACAACTACTGAAGCCCGTGCGCCTACAGCCCGTGCTCCGCAACAAGAGAAGCCACCGCAATGAGAAGCCCACGCACGGCGATGAAGAGTAGCCCCCCCACCCGCTCGCCGCAACTAGAGAAAGCCCACGTGTAGCAACGAAGACCCAACACGGCCACATAAATAAATAAATAAACACATAAATGTACTTAAAAAAAAAAATTCTAGGTTAGCACTCCAATAGCAGAAAAGCTGACTTTATACTCAAAGAACTAGTACACCCTGGTCTTTTTTTATCTCCCCTGCCCAGGAACTCAGAATCCTGAGCTAATAATAAAGTGAGATTATGGGTGATTTTTTTCTTTCTTTGTATTTTTCTGGGTACTTTAAGTTTTTTATATTGCACATGTATTAATTTTTAATAAAGTTATATAGTATCTTTATCAACATGTGAAGAACACACCTGGATTTTATAAATTGCTCGACAGTCATAAGCATTCTTCTATTTCTCCATCGGAGGGCAGCATAAGCACAGTAAATAGCAAAACTAATTTCAAGGTGTTTGGTCTGAAATTGAATGCTGCTGTTCAGTTGTTATTTTGACAGGCTGCTGGTACAAACTAATCATTAGATTGTTTATTTTTCTGATAAATGACTATATAGTCATTGTCAAAACGGATATATAGGAGAAAAGACAAGTCACCTATAATCAGGGACCATCTGGCATTTATCTTCACATTTCTAGGTGTGATGAAAAGAGGAAGGTACATTTTTTTTTTTAAAGTCTGCTGACAAAAAGTCCCCCACACAATTATTTTCTAATCTACGTTTCACATCAAATGTCTCTTGAGCATCTCCCTGCTTCCCTACGTTCTCTGACATGGTGGTTTTTAAAGGCCGCCTGGTGTTCCAGCCTGTGGACTCGTTGTACCTTGCTTCCCTGATTTAAATGGGTCATTTAGGTGTTTTAACTGTCTTTCAAGTACGAAAGATTTCCCATGTAGAAAATATACATAGAAAACTATACCACCCAATTAATCACTACTCGAATTTGATAGATGTTAACTGTTGCCATTTTTACTTCCGACATTTTGAAGAAAGAAAAGTTTACAGGTAGGGTTGGAGGTCCCGATGTCCAATTAACTTCTCTCCTTCCATCCCCAAAGTCACCTCTGATCTGAAGCTGGTGCTTCTTTTCCCTATCCTTGATCTCAGGCTTTAATTACAAAAGTATGTTCTGTAAACAATATAGTATTGTCCTGAGCTTTTAAATTCTACACATCAATGTAATCACCATGGCATGTCCTATATTTGCTTAACATTATGATTTACCCCCTGTGGATTCAGACCTAGTTAATTTTAACTGCTTTAAGGTATGATAATTTATAAATAGAAGTTAGTAACACGTTCCCTATTGATAAGCATTTAGGTGGTTTCTAATCATCGAGTATCACTGCTCTTTTGATGGGGCAGGTGCGCATAGCTTCTCTAGCTGTTATACCTAGAGAAGAATTAAGTTTGGGATTCCAGAAGAGGAATGGCGGAATCCAAAGGGTCATCCCCTTCAGCTCTACTGGCTACTGCTGAATCACACTCCTGAATTACCAATTTTCAATTCAGCGGGTCGTGAATTAGTCCCATTTCCTCACTTCCTCTTTGTGGTAGGAGGCGTGGTTTCAAGCATCTTGGAGGTTAAGCATCTCTTCATGGTCACTGGCAACAAGGTTTTGTCTTTTGTGAATCCATTGCCTTTGTTTATTACCTGCTTGGGTTCTTTACCTTTTTCTTATCGATCTGCAGACATTGTGTATCTATGTCTGATTCAGACCGGGTGTCTAGAGGAAGCACGTGGCATGCACAAACCGGGTAATTTAAGGAGAGCTTGGGCTTCCCTGGTGGTGCAGCGGTTAAGAATCCGCCCGGCAATGCAGGGGACACGGGTTCGAGCCCTGGTCCGGGAAGATCCCACATGCCGCGGAGCAACAAAGCCCGTGCGGCACAACTACTGAGCCAGCGCACCACAACTACTGAAGCCCGCGTGCCTAGAGCCCGTGCTCTGTAACAAGAGAAGCCACTGCAATAAGAAGCCCACACACCACAGCGAAGAGTAGCCCCCGCTCACCGCAACTAGAGAAAGCCCGCGCTCAGCAACAAAGGCCCAACACAGCCAAAAATAAATAAAATAAAATAAATAAATTTTAAAAAAAGAATCATGAAAACCAAAATGCATCTGAAGTATAATTCCAACTTTAAAAATATGAGCTGAAGTATTTACAATAGCCAGGACATTGAAGCAACCTAAGTGTCCATCGACAGATGAATGGATAAAGAAGATGTGGCACATATATACAATGGGATATTACTCAGCCATAAAAAGAAACGAAATTCAGTTATTTGTAGTGAGGTGGATGGACCTAGAGACTGTCATACAGAGTGAAGTAAGTCAGAAAGAGAAAAACAAATACCATATGCTAACACATATATATGGAAACTAAAAAAAAAAAAAAAAAAAAACGGTTCTCATGAACCTCGGAGCAGGACAGGAATAAAGACGCAGACGTGGAGAATGGACTTGAGGACACGGGGAGGGGGAAGGGTAAGCTGGGACGAAGTGAGAGAGTGGCATTGACATATATACACTACCCAATGTCAAATAGATAGCTAGTGGGAAGCAGCCGCATAGCACAGGGAGGTCAGCTCGGTGCCTTGTGACCACCTAGAGGGGTGGGATAGGGAGGGTGGGAGGCAGACGCTAGAGGGAGGGGATATGGGGATATGGGGATATATGTATATGTAGAGCTGATTCACTTTGTTATAAAGCAGAAAGTAACACACCACTGTAAAGCAATTATACTCCAATAAAAATGTTAAAACAAAATGAGCTGAAAAAAGATGGGGAGGAAATGGGCTAAAATATTAACTGGGGTGGAATTAAACATGGTTATTCTTCACTTTTTCATATTCCATGCACTAACTAAACAAGTTCTCTTTTTCCAGTATCCACATACTATGTTTTCCATAATAAAAGCAGTATCACCTGCCCTCTTGCCCAAGGAGAAAGCCCCACTGGGCAGCAACAACTCCCCACTTGTGCTCCCCTCCTGTGACCGTGGCTTTGAGCACCTGATGGGGCCCCCAGAGCGCTCTAATCACAGCTGTAGAGATGTGTCCTCGTTGGCTTCACAGGGATGACCAAGCCTACGGCTGACTTCTCTGCTTTGCTTCCCAGGTGCAGCCCCACCCACCCTGTCTTCATCTTTGCCCATCACGGGCGCTAACCCCCTCCCGACTTCTTCCAACCACACCCTCTAGCTTCCTAGAGTTTTGCCGGTTATTTGAATTTCTTATTTTAAGTGATCTTTGTCCAGAAGCTAAAAAGGGAAACCTTACAAAATTTTCTATGTAATGATGTAAAATCCCTGCATGGCAAAAATAAATAATAAACAAACAGGGAATTATAAAATAACAATTGAGATATATTTGGAAGATACAGGACAAAGGGCTGATTTACCTAATTTCTGCACAGCTCAAAATCAAAAGTTAAGAAAAGAAGATGAAAAACCCAAGAGAAGACAAAGATGAAGTAAGCAAAGGGTACAAAGAGACACCAATTACCAAAAAACAGGGGGAAGTGTTGGACCTCACTGGTAATAAAAGAAATGAAAGCCCAAACAGTAATGGAATATAATTTCTTACCTTGCAAACTGCCGAAAGGTCAATGAAAAAGTTGGATAGCCTCCAGTTTGAGGACGGGCGATCGGAAAATGAGTGCTCATGCATTGTTGTGAAAGCATAAAGTGATGCAACTTTCTGAAGGACAATTGGACAATATCTAGTAAATTTATAAATGCATGGAGCCACTGAGCAAGACCCTGTTTGGAATTTATATTGTAGAAATATTTATAATTTCACCAAGATTATATATATGATGTTCACTGCAACCTTTTTTAATAAAAGTAAGAAAGAAAGAAAGGAAAGAAAGGAAAAGAAAAAATGAACTTGAAGCAGTCTCTGAACAAGGGTCAAATTACTAGGTATTTGTAAAAGTAGAGGCTTGAAGATAGGTAAACAAAGCAAAAATCGAGTATCAACACCAAATTCTAGGGACTTCCCTCGTGGCACGGTAGTTCAGAATCCGCCTGCCAATGCAGGGGACACGGGTTCGAGCCCCGGTCCGGGAAGATCCCACATGCCACAGAGCAACTAAGCCCGTGCGCCACAACTACTGAGCCTGCAATCTAGAGCCCACGAGCCACAACTACTGAGCCCAAGCGCCACAACTACTGAGCCCGAGAGCCACAACTACTGAAGCCCGTGCGCCTACAGCCCGTGCTCCGCAACAAGAGAAGCCACCGCAATGAGAAGCCCACGCACGGCGATGAAGAGTAGCCCCCCCACCCGCTCGCCGCAACTAGAGAAAGCCCACGTGTAGCAACGAAGACCCAACACGGCCACATAAATAAATAAATAAATACATAAATGTACTTAAAAAAAAGAATTCTAGGTTAGCACTCCAATAGCAGAAAAGCTGACTTTATACTCAAAGAACTAGTACACCCTGGTCTTTTTTATCTCCCCTGCCCAGGAACTCAGAATCCTGAGCTAATAATAAAGTGAGATTATGGGTGATTTTTTTCTTTCTTTGTATTTTTCTGGGTACTTTAAGTTTTTTATATTGCACATGTATTAATTTTTAATAAAGTTATATAGTATCTTTATCAACATGTGAAGAACACACCTGGATTTTATAAATTGCTCGACAGTCATAAGCATTCTTCTATTTCTCCATCGGAGGGCAGCATAAGCACAGTAAATAGCAAAACTAATTTCAAGGTGTTTGGTCTGAAATTGAATGCTGCTGTTCAGTTGTTATTTTGACAGGCTGCTGGTACAAACTAATCATTAGATTGTTTATTTTTCTGATAAATGACTATATAGTCATTGTCAAAACGGATATATAGGAGAAAAGACAAGTCACCTATAATCAGGGACCATCTGGCATTTATCTTCACATTTCTAGGTGTGATGAAAAGAGGAAGGTACATTTTCTTTTAGAAGTCTGCTGACAAAAAGTCCCCCACACAATTATTTTCTAATCTACGTTTCACATCAAATGTCTCTTGAGCATCTCCCTGCTTCCCTACGTTCTCTGACATGGTGGTTTTTAAAGGCCGCCTGGTGTTCCAGCCTGTGGACTCGTTGTACCTTGCTTCCCTGATTTAAATGGGTCATTTAGGTGTTTTAACTGTCTTTCAAGTACGAAAGATTTCCCATGTAGAAAATATACATAGAAAACTATACCACCCAATTAATCACTACTCGAATTTGATAGATGTTAACTGTTGCCATTTTTACTTCCGACATTTTGAAGAAAGAAAAGTTTACAGGTAGGGTTGGAGGTCCCGATGTCCAATTAACTTCTCTCCTTCCATCCCCAAAGTCACCTCTGATCTGAAGCTGGTGCTTCTTTTCCCTATCCTTGATCTCAGGCTTTAATTACAAAAGTATGTTCTGTAAACAATATAGTATTGTCCTGAGCTTTTAAATTCTACACATCAATGTAATCACCATGGCATGTCCTATATTTGCTTAACATTATGATTTACCCCCTGTGGATTCAGACCTAGTTAATTTTAACTGCTTTAAGGTATGATAATTTATAAATAGAATTTAGTAACACGTTCCCTATTGATAAGCATTTAGGTGGTTTCTAATCATCGAGTATCACTGCTCTTTTGATGGGGCAGGTGCGCATAGCTTCTCTAGCTGTTATACCTAGAGAAGAATTAAGTTTGGGATTCCAGAAGAGGAATGGCGGAATCCAAAGGGTCATCCCCTTCAGCTCTACTGGCTACTGCTGAATCACACTCCTGAATTACCAATTTTCAATTCAGCGGGTCGTGAATTAGTCCCATTTCCTCACTTCCTCTTTGTGGTAGGAGGCGTGGTTTCAAGCATCTTGGAGGTTAAGCATCTCTTCATGGTCACTGGCAACAAGGTTTTGTCTTTTGTGAATCCATTGCCTTTGTTTATTACCTGCTTGGGTTCTTTACCTTTTTCTTATCGATCTGCAGACATTGTGTATCTATGTCTGATTCAGACCGGGTGTCTAGAGGAAGCACGTGGCATGCACAAACCGGGTAATTTAAGGAGAGCTTGGGCTTCCCTGGTGGTGCAGCGGTTAAGAATCCGCCCGGCAATGCAGGGGACACGGGTTCGAGCCCTGGTCCGGGAAGATCCCACATGCCGCGGAGCAACAAAGCCCGTGCGGCACAACTACTGAGCCAGCGCACCACAACTACTGAAGCCCGCGTGCCTAGAGCCCGTGCTCTGTAACAAGAGAAGCCACTGCAATAAGAAGCCCACACACCACAGCGAAGAGTAGCCCCCGCTCACCGCAACTAGAGAAAGCCCGCGCTCAGCAACAAAGGCCCAACACAGCCAAAAATAAATAAAATAAAATAAATAAATTTTAAAAAAAGAATCATGAAAACCAAAATGCATCTGAAGTATAATTCCAACTTTAAAAATATGAGCTGAAGTATTTACAATAGCCAGGACATTGAAGCAACCTAAGTGTCCATCGACAGATGAATGGATAAAGAAGATGTGGCACATATATACAATGGGATATTACTCAGCCATAAAAAGAAACGAAATTCAGTTATTTGTAGTGAGGTGGATGGACCTAGAGACTGTCATACAGAGTGAAGTAAGTCAGAAAGAGAAAAACAAATACCATATGCTAACACATATATATGGAAACTAAAAAAAAAAAAAAAAAAAACGGTTCTCATGAACCTCGGAGCAGGACAGGAATAAAGACGCAGACGTGGAGAATGGACTTGAGGACACGGGGAGGGGGAAGGGTAAGCTGGGACGAAGTGAGAGAGTGGCATTGACATATATACACTACCCAATGTCAAATAGATAGCTAGTGGGAAGCAGCCGCATAGCACAGGGAGGTCAGCTCGGTGCCTTGTGACCACCTAGAGGGGTGGGATAGGGAGGGTGGGAGGCAGACGCTAGAGGGAGGGGATATGGGGATATGGGGATATATGTATATGTAGAGCTGATTCACTTTGTTATAAAGCAGAAAGTAACACACCACTGTAAAGCAATTATACTCCAATAAAAATGTTAAAACAAAATGAGCTGAAAAAAGATGGGGAGGAAATGGGCTAAAATATTAACTGGGGTGGAATTAAACATGGTTATTCTTCACTTTTTCATATTCCATGCACTAACTAAACAAGTTCTCTTTTTCCAGTATCCACATACTATGTTTTCCATAATAAAAGCAGTATCACCTGCCCTCTTGCCCAAGGAGAAAGCCCCACTGGGCAGCAACAACTCCCCACTTGTGCTCCCCTCCTGTGACCGTGGCTTTGAGCACCTGATGGGGCCCCCAGAGCGCTCTAATCACAGCTGTAGAGATGTGTCCTCGTTGGCTTCACAGGGATGACCAAGCCTACGGCTGACTTCTCTGCTTTGCTTCCCAGGTGCAGCCCCACCCACCCTGTCTTCATCTTTGCCCATCACGGGCGCTAACCCCCTCCCGACTTCTTCCAACCACACCCTCTAGCTTCCTAGAGTTTTGCCGGTTATTTGAATTTCTTATTTTAAGTGATCTTTGTCCAGAAGCTAAAAAGGGAAACCTTACAAAATTTTCTACGTAATGATGTAAAATCCCTGCATGGCAAAAATAAATAATAAACAAACAAGGAATTATAAAATGACAACTGAGACATATTTGGAAGATACAGGACAAAGGGCTGATTTACCTAATTTATGCAGAGCTCAAAATCAAAAGTTAAAAAAAGAAGATGAAAAACCCAAGAGAAGACAAAGATGAAGTAAGCAAAGGGTACAAAGAGACACCAATTACCAAAAAACAGGGGGAAGTGTTGGACCTCACTGGTAATAAAAGAAATGAAAGCCCAAACAGTAATGGAATATAATTTCTTACCTTGCAAACTGCCGAAAGGTCAATGAAAAAGTTGGATAGCCTCCAGTTTGAGGACGGGCGATCGGAAAATGAGTGCTCATGCATTGTTGTGAAAGCATAAAGTGATGCAACTTTCTGAAGGACAATTGGACAATATCTAGTAAATTTATAAATGCATGGAGCCACTGAGCAAGACCCTGTTTGGAATTTATATTGTAGAAATATTTATAATTTCACCAAGATTATATATATGATGTTCACTGCAACCTTTTTTAATAAAAGTAAGAAAGAAAGAAAGGAAAGAAAGGAAAAGAAAAAATGAACTTGAAGCAGTCTCTGAACAAGGGTCAAATTACTAGGTATTTGTAAAAGTAGAGGCTTGAAGATAGGTAAACAAAGCAAAAATCGAGTATCAACACCAAATTCTAGGGACTTCCCTCGTGGCACGGTAGTTCAGAATCCGCCTGCCAATGCAGGGGACACGGGTTCGAGCCCCGGTCCGGGAAGATCCCACATGCCACAGAGCAACTAAGCCCGTGCGCCACAACTACTGAGCCTGCAATCTAGAGCCCACGAGCCACAACTACTGAGCCCAAGCGCCACAACTACTGAGCCCGAGAGCCACAACTACTGAAGCCCGTGCGCCTACAGCCCGTGCTCCGCAACAAGAGAAGCCACCGCAATGAGAAGCCCACGCACGGCGATGAAGAGTAGCCCCCCCACCCGCTCGCCGCAACTAGAGAAAGCCCACGTGTAGCAACGAAGACCCAACACGGCCACATAAATAAATAAATAAATACATAAATGTACTTAAAAAAAAGAATTCTAGGTTAGCACTCCAATAGCAGAAAAGCTGACTTTATACTCAAAGAACTAGTACACCCTGGTCTTTTTTATCTCCCCTGCCCAGGAACTCAGAATCCTGAGCTAATAATAAAGTGAGATTATGGGTGATTTTTTTCTTTCTTTGTATTTTTCTGGGTACTTTAAGTTTTTTATATTGCACATGTATTAATTTTTAATAAAGTTATATAGTATCTTTATCAACATGTGAAGAACACACCTGGATTTTATAAATTGCTCGACAGTCATAAGCATTCTTCTATTTCTCCATCGGAGGGCAGCATAAGCACAGTAAATAGCAAAACTAATTTCAAGGTGTTTGGTCTGAAATTGAATGCTGCTGTTCAGTTGTTATTTTGACAGGCTGCTGGTACAAACTAATCATTAGATTGTTTATTTTTCTGATAAATGACTATATAGTCATTGTCAAAACGGATATATAGGAGAAAAGACAAGTCACCTATAATCAGGGACCATCTGGCATTTATCTTCACATTTCTAGGTGTGATGAAAAGAGGAAGGTACATTTTCTTTTAGAAGTCTGCTGACAAAAAGTCCCCCACACAATTATTTTCTAATCTACGTTTCACATCAAATGTCTCTTGAGCATCTCCCTGCTTCCCTACGTTCTCTGACATGGTGGTTTTTAAAGGCCGCCTGGTGTTCCAGCCTGTGGACTCGTTGTACCTTGCTTCCCTGATTTAAATGGGTCATTTAGGTGTTTTAACTGTCTTTCAAGTACGAAAGATTTCCCATGTAGAAAATATACATAGAAAACTATACCACCCAATTAATCACTACTCGAATTTGATAGATGTTAACTGTTGCCATTTTTACTTCCGACATTTTGAAGAAAGAAAAGTTTACAGGTAGGGTTGGAGGTCCCGATGTCCAATTAACTTCTCTCCTTCCATCCCCAAAGTCACCTCTGATCTGAAGCTGGTGCTTCTTTTCCCTATCCTTGATCTCAGGCTTTAATTACAAAAGTATGTTCTGTAAACAATATAGTATTGTCCTGAGCTTTTAAATTCTACACATCAATGTAATCACCATGGCATGTCCTATATTTGCTTAACATTATGATTTACCCCCTGTGGATTCAGACCTAGTTAATTTTAACTGCTTTAAGGTATGATAATTTATAAATAGAATTTAGTAACACGTTCCCTATTGATAAGCATTTAGGTGGTTTCTAATCATCGAGTATCACTGCTCTTTTGATGGGGCAGGTGCGCATAGCTTCTCTAGCTGTTATACCTAGAGAAGAATTAAGTTTGGGATTCCAGAAGAGGAATGGCGGAATCCAAAGGGTCATCCCCTTCAGCTCTACTGGCTACTGCTGAATCACACTCCTGAATTACCAATTTTCAATTCAGCGGGTCGTGAATTAGTCCCATTTCCTCACTTCCTCTTTGTGGTAGGAGGCGTGGTTTCAAGCATCTTGGAGGTTAAGCATCTCTTCATGTGTGTGTGTGTGGTGCTACAGACTGTGCAGTGAGTCACAGTGAGCCGTGTGTGTGTGTGTATGTGGGTGTGTGTGGTGTACTGGTAGAGGCTGTGCATTGAGTCAGAGTGATCTGTGCGTGTGTGTGTGTATGTGGTGGTGTAGAGTGTGCACTGAGTCACGGTAAGGGGTGTGTGTGTATGTGTGTATGTGTATGTGTGTGTGTGTGTGTTGGTACAGGCTGAGCATTGAGTCACAGGAGTGTGTATGTGTGTGTGTGTGCTGGTATGGGCTCTGCATTGAGTCATTGAGGGTTGGGTGCATGTTGTGTCTGTGTCGTGCTACAGTCTGTACATTGAGAAATAGGGAGCCGTTCGTGTGTGTGTATGTGGGTGTGTGTGATGGTATAGGCTGTGCACTGAGTCATAGTGAGCCGTGTGTGTGTGCTGGTATAATCTGAGCATTGAGTCACAGTGAGGTGTGTGCTGTGTGTGTGTATGTGGTAGTATGGACTGTGCATTGAGTCACAGTGGCCATTTGTTTGTGTGTGTGTTGCTATAGGCTGTGGATTGAGTCACAGTAAGGTGAGTTTCAGTGTGTGTGTGTGCTGGTATAGGCTGTGCAATGAGTGACAGTGAGCCTTGTGTGTGTGCTACTATAGGTGGTGCATTGAGTCACAGTGAGTCATGTATGTGTGTTTGTGTGCTGTTATAGGCTGTGCATTGAGTCACAGTGAGCCGTGTTTGTGTGTGTGTGTGTGTGTCTGTGTGTGTGTGTGTGTGTGTGTGTGTGTGCGTGCGCTGGTATAGGCGATTCATTGAGTCACAGTGAGCCATGTGTGAGTGCATGTTTGTGTGTGTGTGTTCTCGTATAGGCTGTGAATTGAGTCACAGTGAGGTGTGTGTGTGTGTGTGTGTGTGTGTGTGTGTGTGCTGGTATAGGCTGAGCATTGAGTCACAGTGAGCTGTGTGTGTGCAGGGGGTCCGCTAGTATAATCTGAGCATTGAGTCACAGTGAGGTGTGTGGTGTGTGTGTGTATGTGCTGGTATGGACTGTGCATTGAGTCACAGTGAGCCGTGCCTCTGTGTGTGTGTGTGTGTGTGTGTGTGGTGGTGTAGAGTGTGCATTGAGTTACTGTTAGGTGTGTGTGTGTGTGGGTATACACTTTGCATTGAGTCACTGAGGTGTGTTTGTGTTTGTGTGGTACTACAGACTGTGCAGTGAGTCACAGTGAGCCATGTGTGTGTGTGTGTGTGTACTGGCATAAGTTGTGCATTGAGAGTGAGCCGTACGTGTGTTTTTGTGTGTGTGTGTGTGATGCTAGAGAACGTGCATTGAGTCACAGTGGGCCGTGTGTGTGTGTGTGTGTGTGCGCGTGTGTGCTGTTATAGGCTGTATATTGAGTCACAGTGGTCCGTGCATGTGTGTGTTTGTGTATTTGCTGGTGTACAGTCTACATGAGTCACAGTAAGGTGTGTGTGTTTCTGTGTGCTGGTATAGGCTGAGCATTGAGTCACACTTAGGTGTGTGTATGTGTGTGTGTGCAGCGGTATGGGCTTTCCATTGAGTCACTGAAGAGTGTGTGTGTGTGTGTGTGTGTGGTGCTACAGACTGTTCATTGAATCACAGTGACCCATGTGTGTGTGTATGTGTGTGCCGGTATGGGCTTTTCATTGAGTCAGTGAAGTGTGTGTGTGTGTGTGTGGTGCTACAGACTGTTCATTGAGTCACAGTGACCCATGTGTGTGTGTATGTGTGTTTGTGTGTATTGGTATAGGCTGTGCATTTAGTCACAGTGAGCCATACGTGTGTGTTTGTGTGTGTGTGTGTGTGATGCTAGAGAATGTGCATTGAGTCACAGTGGGCCGTGTGTGTGTGTGTGTGCTCTTATAGGCTGTACATTGAGTCACAGTGATCCATGCATGTGTGTGTGTATTTGCTGGTGTAGAGTCTGCACGAGTCACAGAAAGGTGTGTGTGTGTGTGTGTGTGTGCTAGTATAGGCTGAGCACTGAGTCACACTTAGGTGTGTGTATGTGTGTGTGTGTGCCGGTATGGGCTTTCATTGAGTTAGTGAAGTGTGTGTGTGTGTGTGTGTGTGTGTGTGTGTGGTGCTACAGACTGTTCATTGAGTCACAGTGACCCGTGTGTGTGTGTGTATGTGTGTGTGTTTGCTTGTATGGGCTTTTCATTGAGTCACAGTGAGGTGTGTGTGTGTGTATGCTGGTATAGGCTGTGCACTGACTCACAGTGAGCCGTGCATGTGTGTCTGTGTGTGTGTGTTTGCTTGTATGGGCTTTGCACTGAGTCACAGTGAGGTTTGTGTGCTGGTATAAACTGAGCATTGAGGCACAGTGAGGTGTGTGTGTGTGTGTGTGTGTGCTGGTATAGGCTGTGCATTGTGTGAGAGTGATCCGTGTGTGTGTATGTGTGTGTCTGCTGGTATAGTCTGAGCATTGAGTCACAGTGAGCCATGTGTCTGTGCGTGTTTGTGTGTGTTTGCTGGTATAGGCTGAGCATTGAGTCACTGAGGTGTGTTTGTGGGTGTGTGAGGAAGCTATAGGCTGTGCATTGAGTCACAGTAAGGTGTGTTTCTGTGTGTGTGTGCTGGTATAGGCTGTGCATTGAGTCACATTGAGCCGAGTGTGTGTGTGTGTGTGTGTGTGTGCTGGTATACACTGGGCATTGACTGAGAGTGAGCCGTGCATCTCTGTGTGTGTGTGAGTGTGTGTGTGTGTGTGTGTGTTTGCTTGTATGGGCTTTGCATTGAGTCACAGGGAGGTGTGTCTGTGTTTGTGTGTGTGTGTGCTGGAATAGGCTGTGCACTGAGTCACAGTAGGGCGAGTTTCTGTGTGTGTGTGTGTGCTGGTATACGCTGTGCACTAAGTGACAGTGAGCCTTGTGTGTGTGCTGGTATAGGCTGTGCATTGAGTCACAGTGAGCCATGTATGTGTGTGTGTGTGTGTGTTTGTGTGCTGTTATAGGCTGTGCATTGAGTCACAGTGAGCCGTGTGTGTGTGCTGGTATAGGCGATTCATTGAGTCACAGTGAGTCATGTGTGAGTGCGTGTTTGTGTATGTGTGTGTGTGTGCTGGTATAGTCTGAGCATTGAGTCACAGTGAGGTGTGTGTGGTGTGTGTGTGTATGTGCTGGTATGGACTGTGCATTGAGTCACGATTAGCCATGCGTGTGTGTGTGTGTGGTGGTGTACAGTGTGCACTGAGTCACAGTAGGGTGTGTGTGTGTGTGTGTGTGTGTGTGTGTGTGTGTGTGCTGTTATAGGCTGAGCAATGAGTCACAGTTAGGTGTGTGTAAGTGTGTGTGTGTGCCGGTATGGGCTTTGCATTGAGTCACTGAGGGGTGTGTGTGTGTGTGTGGTGCTACAGACTGTGCATTGAGTCACAGTGAGCCGTTTGTGTGTGTGTATGTGGGTGTGTGTGATGGTACAGGCTGTGCAGTGAGTCACAGTGAGCCGTGTGTGTCTGTGTGTGTGTGTGTGTCTGTGTGTGTGTGTGTGAGAGTGCTGGTATAATCTGAGCATTGAGTCACAGTGAGGTGTGTGCTGTGTGTATGTGCTGGTATGGACTGTGCATTGTGTCACAGTGAGCCGTGCTTGTGTGTGTGTGTGTGTGCTGGTATAGGCTGTGCATTGTGTCACAGTGAGCCGTGTGTGTGTGTGTGTGTGTGTGTGCTGGTATAGGCTGAGCATTGAGTCTCAGTGAGCCATGGGCGGGGCAGTGCTGGTATAGTCTGAGCATTGAGTCACAGTGAGGTGTGTGGTGTGTGTGTGTATGTGCTGGTATGGACTGTGCATTGAGTCACAATGAGCCGTGCGTGTATGTGTGTGTGTGTGTGTGTGTATGTGGTGGTGTAGTGTGCATTGAATCACACTTAGGTGTGTGTATGTGTGTGCGTGTGCTGGTATGGGCTCTGCATTGAGTCACTGAGGTGTATCTGTGTGTTTGTGTATAGTGTTACAGACTGTACACCGAGTCACAGTGAGCCTTGTGGGTGTGTCTCTGTGTGTGTCTGTGTGCTGATATAGGCTGTGCATTGAGTCACAGTGAGTTGTGTGTGTGTGTGTGCTGATATAGGCTGTGCATTGAGTCACAGTGAGTTGTGTGTGTGCGCTAGTATAGACTGTGCATTGAGTCGCAATGAATTGTGTGTGTGTGTGTGTGTGTGTGTGTGTGTGTGTGTGCTGGTATAAACAGTTTATTGCATCACAGTGAGCCGTGTGTGGCGCGGGGGCTGGTATAAGCTCTGCACTGAGTCACAGGGAGCCGTGTGTTTGTTTGTGTGTGTGTGCTGGTATAATCTGAGCACTGAATCACAGTGAGCCATGTATGTGTGTGTGTTTGTGTGCTATTATAGGCTGTGCAGTGAGTCACAGTGAGCCGTGCATGTGTGTGTGTCTGTGTGTGTGTGTATTTGGTGGTGTACAGTCTGTATTGAGTCACACTAAGGTGTGAGTGTGTGTGTGTGCTGGTATAAGATGAGCATTTAGTCATACTTAGATGTGTGTATGTGTGTGTGTGTGCTGGTATACGCTGTGCATTGAGTCACAGTGAGCTGTGCATGTGTGTGTGTGCTGGTATAGGCTGTGCATTGAGTCACAGAGAGCTGTGCGTGTGTGCGTGTGTGTGTGTGTGTGCTGGTATAGGCTGAGCATTCAGTCACAGTGAGCCGTGGGGGGGTGGGGGCTGGTATAGCTTGAGCACTGAGTCACAGTGAGATGTGTGGTATGTGTGTGTATGTGCTGGTATGGACTGTGCGTTGAGTCACAATGAGCCATGCGTGTGTGTGTGTGTATGTGCTGGTGTAGAGTGTGCATTGAGTCACATTATGGTGTGTGTGTGTGTGTGTGTGTGTGCTGGTATAGGCTGAGCATTGAATCACAGGTGTGTGTATGTGTGTGTGTGTGTGTGTGTGTGTGCTGGTATGGACTTTGCATTGAGTCACTGAGGTGTATGTGTGTGTGTGTGTGGTGCTACAGACTGTGCATTGAGTCACAGTGAGCCTTGTGTGTGTGTCTGTCTCTGTCTGTGTGCTGATATAGGCTGTGCATTGAGTCTCAGTGAGTTGTGTGTGTGTGTGTGTTTGTGTGCTGGTATAGACTACATTGAGTTACAATGAGTTGTGTGTGTGTGTGTGTGTGTGCTGCTATAAACTGTACACTGAGGCACAGTGAGCCGTGTGTCTGTGTGTGTCTGTGTGTGCTGTTATAGGCTGTGCAATGAGTCACACTGATGTGTGTGTGTGTCGGCTTAATGTGATTCTAAGCAAAATGCTTACGATAAAATGGTAAATTAAAAAAAATGGGTAAGAAACCCACACATATCAATACTGCTGCAGAGGGAGTGATCATGATGACAGAGTAGTAGGACATGTAGCTCACCTCCTCCCACGAATACATCAAAAATACACCTACACATGGGTCGATTCTCACAGAATATCTACTGAACGCTGGCAGAAGATCTGAGACCTCTAAAAGGGCAAGAAAATCTCCACATAACTGGGTAGGACAAAAGAAAAAAAAAGTGAGAAAGGAATCAGGACAGGACCTGCACCCCTGGGAGGGAGCTGTGAAAGAGGAAAGGTTCCTGCACCGTGGGAAGTCCCCTCACCAGCGGAGAGATCAGCCAGGACAGGGGAGAGCTGAGGAGCCTTGGCGGAGAACGCAGCAACTGGTTTGCAGCAGCCAGAATGGAGAGAAACCTGCACAGACGGTCAGTGCCACTGCTCTGCACTCCCCAGCCTGAGACACACGTCCGCCAGTGCAGGTGGGACCTCGGTGTGGAAGCGTGGGCTTTGGAGATCGGACCCACGGAGAGGACTGGGGTGGGCTGTGCAGAAATAGCCTGAAGGGGCTGAAGCCTGGTGCAATGGCATCTGAGGGTGTACACGGAGGAAGCCTGGGCCACCTTAGAGGCCAGGTGTCATTCTGTAGGCGATGCACAACGGGATGTGTGGGACCTGCCATTACAGCTTTTTTCCCTGCATAAGCTCTCAGGAGGCAGGACATCACCTAGACGAGCTCCAGGAGTCGTCATGAGCCACCTCTGCTCCCATCGTGTGCTCTGGGGGCGTGCATGAGCCACCACCGCCAGCAAGAACCCCACGACCGGGCACCAGCCACCGCATACGCACACCCCCTATCAAGGGGATGACAGCTAGCACACACTGAGGAAAGAGGCAACAGGCATCCATGCTAAGAACGGCCCTTGCACCAAAAATATTAAACCCACACAAGCTACATAGGGACACTCCCACATACAAATATCCTTCCAAGACCACAGGAGATAAAAGTGTTTCTCCTAAACTCACAGAATAAGAGAACTATAAGTAAAACGAAGAAGCAGAGGAACCACTCCCAATTAAAAGCCCAAGAGAATTCCCCTGAAAGAACAAACAATGAAACAGACCTCTTTGGTCTAATAGACACCAATATCTAAAAGGAGATAATGAAAATACTGAAGGAATTAAGAAAGACGATTGACAGAAATGCACACTGTTGTAAAAAGGGACTAGAAACTATAAAGAGGAACCAAGAAAAATTAGAAAACTCATTTGCCAAGACAAAAACTGAACTAAAGGCAATGAATAACAGAGTAAATCGTGCAGAAGAATGAATAAGTGACCTGGAAGATAGACTAATGGAAATCACCCAATCAGGACAGCAGACAGAAAGCCAACTGAAAAAAAATGAAAGCAATATAAGAGACCTGTGGGATAACAGAAAGCATGCCAATCTACGCATAATAGGGATTCCAGAAGGGGAAGAAAGAGAAAATGGGATCAAAAATGTGTTTGAAGAAATGATGGCTGAAAACTTCCCAAACTTAAAGAAGGAAACAGATATCCAGGTACAGGAAGCACAGTGGGTCCCAAACAAGGTAAACCGACACAGACCTACACCAAGACCTATTATAATACAAATGGCAGAAGTTAAAGAGAGGATTCTAAAGGCAATAAGAGAAAAACAAAGAGTTAATCACAAAGGAACTCCCATAAGGCTATCAGCTGATTTCTCTACAGAAACATTGCAGGCCAGAAGGGAGTGGCAAGATATATTCAAAGCCCTGAAAGGGAAGAATCTGCAACCTAGGATTCTCTATCCAGCAAGATTACCATTTAGAATAGAAGGAGAGATAAAGAATTTCTCAGACAAGCAGAAACTAAAAAAATACAGCAATACTAAATCCTAAGGGAAATATTGAAAGGTCTTCTCTAAATACAAAAGAAGTCAAAATACATAGGAAAGGGAAAATCACAATTGGAAAGCAAATCACCTAAATAAGCCAGCACACAGATTTTTTTAAAAATTTAAAAATTTCTGTGAAAGTGGCGATAACCCCCATGAACAGCAAAGGGATGAACATGAAGATGGTAAAGAGGACATCAAAGTCATGCAATGTGCGGAAGGACAGTAACAAAAACAGATTTTGTTTCATTCCCTACAATGTGTGTGAGCCTATATGACTACCAGTCTAAGGCAAGCAGATATAGGATGGGATTAACGTACTTGAAAAACAGGGTACCACACATCAAAAACATACAATAGAATCACAAAAAACAAAAAGAGAATATAAATATAATATGAAAGAAAATCATCAAACCAAACAAGGAAAAACAGAAAAGAAAAATAAAGGGACAAAAAAGAGATATAAAATCAATGGGAAAACCAGGTTAAAATGGCAATAAATACATATCTATCAATAATTACCTTAAACATCAATGGACTAAACGCTCCAATCAAAAGACACAGAGTGGCAGATTGTAGGGTCTTGTTTTCTAATCCAATATGCTGCCTAGAAGAGACCCACTTTAGGGCAAAGGACACACATAGATTGAAAGTGAGGGGATGGAAAGAAGTATTTCATGGAAGCGGAAATGAAAAGAAAGCAGGGGTCGCAATACTCATATCAGACAAACTAGACTTTAAAACAAAGGCCATAAAGAAAGATAAAGAACAACACTATACAATGATAAAAGGGTCAATCAAGAAGAGGATTTTACACTTGTCAACATATATGCACCTAATATAGGAGCACCCAAATACATTAAATACTAACAGACATAAAGGGAGAAATTGACAGGAATAAAATAATAGTAGGAGACTTTAACACCCCACTCACATCAATGGACAGATCTTCTAAACAAAATATCAATAAGGCAACAGAGATCCTAAATAATACAATAGAACAGTTAGACTTAATTGATATGTTCAGGACATTACATGCAAAAAAAACCAGCATACACATTCTCTTCAAGTGCACATGGAACATTCTCTAGGACTGACCACATACTAGGGCATAAAACAAGCCTCAACAAATTTAAGACGATAGAAATTATCTCAAGCATCTTTTCTGACCACAACGGCATGAAACGAGAAATCAACCACTGAAACAGAAACGAGAAAAAAATGAACACGGAGACTAAACAATATGCTACTAAAAAAAAACCAATGGGTGAACAATAAAATAAAAGAGGAAATTTAAAAATAACTTGAGACAAATGACAATGAAAACACAACCATACAAAATCTACGGGATGCAGCAAAAGCAGTTCTTAGAGGGGAGTTCATAGCGATACAGGTCTTCCTCAAAAAATGAGACAAATCTCAAATAAAAAACCTAACCTACCACTTAAAAGAATTAGAAAAAGAACAAACAAAACCTAAAGTCAGCGGAAGGAAGGAAATAATAAAGATCAGAGAGGAAATAAATAAAATAGAGATTAAAAAACAATAGAAAAACATAATAAAACCAAGAGCTGGTTCTTTGAAAGGGTAAACAAAATCGACAAACCTCTGGCCAGGCTCAGCAAGAAGAAGAGAGAGAAGACCCAAATAAACAAAATAAGAAATGAAAAAGGAGAATAACAACTGACACCGCACAAATACAAAAATCATAAGGGAATACTATGAACAATTATATGCCAATAAATTCGACAACTGAGAAGAAATGGACAACTCTCTAGAAACATACAGTCCACCAAAACTGAATCAAAAAGAAACAAATAATTTGAACAGACCAATCACTAGAGATGAAATAGAATCTGTAGTTTAAAAACTCCCCCAGAGGGCTTCCCTGGTGGTGCAGTGGTTAAGGATCCACCTGCCAATGCAGGGGACATGGGTTCCATCCCTGATCCGGGAAGATCCCACATGCTGCGGAGAAACTAAGACCGTGTGCCACAACTACTGAGCCTGCGCTCTAGAGCCCAAGAGCCACAACTACTGAGCCCATGTGCCACAACTACTGAAGCCTGCGTGTCTAGAACCCGAGCTCCGGAATGAAGAGTAGCCCCTGCTCACCACAACTAGAGAAAGCCCGTGCACAGCAACAAAGACCCAGTGCAGCCAAAAATAAAATAAATAAAATAAATAAATTTATTTTAAAAAAAACTCCCCCACAAACAAAAGTCCAGGACCAGATGGCTTCATAGGCAAATTCTACCAAACATACAAAGAAGAAATTATACTGATCCCTCTCAAACTCTTCCAAAAAATGGAAGAGAAGGGAACACTCCCAAAGACATTCTATGAAGCCACCATCACCCTGATACCAAAACCAGACAAAGACACCACCAAAAAAGAAAATTACAGGCCAATACCTTTGATGAATATAGATGCAAAAATTCTCAACAAAATATAGCAAACTGGATCCAACAACACATAAAAAAGATCATACACCACAACCAAGTGGGATTCATCCCAAGTTCATAAGGATGGTCAAACATATGCAAATCAATCAATGTGATACACCACATAAACAAAAGTCAAAAACCACCTGATCATCTCAATAGATGCAGAAAAAACATCTGACAAAATTCAACATCCATTCATGATAAACACTCTTACCAAAATGGGTATACAGAGAATATATCTCAACATGATAAAAGTTATTTATGACAAACCCACAGCCAATATAATACTCAATGGTGAAAAGTTGAAAGCCTTCCCACTAAAATCTGGAATAAGACAAGGATACCCACTTCCACCTCTTCTATTCAACATAGTATTGGAAGTCCTAGCCACAGCAATCAGACAAGAAAAAGAAATAAAAGGTATCCAAATTGGAAGAGATAAAATCACCATTATATGCAGATGACATGACTCTATATATAGAAAACCCTAATGACTCCACACAAAAACTACTAGAACTGGTCAGTGAATTCAGAAACGTAGCAGGATACAAGATTAACATACAGAAATCGGTTGCATTTCTTTACACCAACAATGAAATATCAGAAAGGGAATGTAACAAAACAATACCTTTCAAAATCACACCCTCAGGACTTCCCTGGTGGTCCAGTGGCTAAGACTCCACAATCCCAATACAGGAGGCCCGGGTTCCATCCTTGGTCAGGGAACTAGATCTCACATGCCACAACTAAGAGTTCGAATGCCGCAACTAAATATCCCGCATGCCGCAACTAAAGATCCTGCATGCTGCAACCAATGATCCCGCATGCCGCAACTAATGATCCCGCATGCCGCAACTAATGATCCTGCATGCTGCAACTAATGATCCTGCACGCAGCAATGAAGATCCCGCACGTGGCAACCAAGACCCGGTGCAGCCAAATAAATAAATATTGAAAAAAAAATGCACCCCAAAAAATAAAATACTTAGGAATAAATCTGACCAAGGAGGTGCAAGACTTGTATGCTGAGAACTATAAAACGTTAAAGGAAACTGAAGATGATTCAAAGAAATGGAAAGATATCCCATGCTCTTGGATTGGAAGAATTTATATTGTTAAAATGACTACACTACCCAAAGCAATCTACAGATTTAATGCAATCCCTATCAAATGACCCATGACACTTTTCACAGAACTAGAACTAATAATCCTAAAATTTATATGGAACCATAAAACACCCAGAATTGCCAAAGCAATCCTGAAGAAAAAGAACAAAGGAACAGGCATAGCTCTCCCAGACTTAAGACAATACTACAAAGCTATAGTAATCAAAACAGCATGGTATTGGCACAAAAACAGACATATGGATCAATGGAGCAGAACAGAGAGCGCAGAAATTAACCCACACACCTATAGTCAATTAGTTTTTGACAGAAAAGGCAAGAATATACAAAGGGAAAAAGCCTCTTCAGCAAGTGGTGCTGGGAAAGTTGGACAGCTGCATGTAAATCAATGAATTTAAAACACACCCTCTCACCATACACAAAAATAAACTCAGGGCTTCCCTGGTGGCGCAGTGCTTGAGAGTCTGCCTGCCAATGCAGGGGACATGGGTTCGAGCCCTGGTCTGGGAGGATCCCACATGCCGCAGAGCAGCTGGGCCCGTGAGCCACAATTACTGAGCCTGCGCGTCTGGAGTCTGTGCTCCCCAACAGGAGAGGCCGCGATAGTGAGAGGCCCGCACACCGCGATGAAGAGTGGCCCCCGCTTGCCGCAACTGGAGAAAGCCCTCACACAGAAACGAAGACCCAACACAGCCATAAATAAATAAATAAATAAATAAATAAATAAATAAATAAATAAATAAAAAATAAATAAACTCAAAATGGCTTAAAGACTTAAACGGAAGACGTGACACCATAAAACTCCTAGAAGAGAACACAGGCAAAACATTCTCTGACATAAATTGTACCAATGTTTTCTTAGCTCAGTCTCCCAAGGCAATAGGAATAAAAGCAAAAATAAACAAATGGGACCTAATCAAAGATACAAGCTTTTGCACAGCAAAGGAAACCATTAACAAAACGAAAAGACGACCTACAAAACGGGAGAAAATATTTGCAAACAACGCAACCAAGAAGGGCTTGATTTCCAAAATACATGAACAGCACATACAACTCAACAACAAAAAAATAAATGAACCAATCAAAACAGGGGCAGAAGATCTAAAAAAACATTTCTTCAAAGAAGAACTACAAATAGCTAATAGGCACATGAAAAGATGCTCAAAATCACTAATTATTAGAGAAATGAACATCAAAACTACAATAAGCTACCATCTCACACTGGTCAGAATGGCCATCATGAAAAACTCTACAAATAACAAATGCTGGAGAGGATGTGGAGAAAAGGGAACCCTCTTACACTGTTGGTGGGAATATAAATTGGTACAGCCACTTTGGAGAACAGTATGGAGGTTCCTTAAAAAATTCAAAATTGAATTACCATATGATCCAGCAATCCCACTCCTGGGCATATACCCAGACAAAACTCTAATCCAAAGAGATACATGCACCCCTATGTTCATAGCAGCACTATTCACAATAGCCAAGACAGGGAAACAACCTAAGTGTCCACTGACAGATGAATGGATAAAGAAGATGTGGTACATGTATACAATGGACTAGTACTCAGCCATAAAAAAGAACAAAATAATGCCATTTGCAGCAACATGGATGCAACTAGAGATTACCATACTAAGTGAAATAAGTCAGAGAAACACAAATACCATATGATATCACTTATATGTGGAATCTAAAATATGACACAAATGAACATACCTATGAAACAGAAACAGACTCATGGACATAGAGAACAGACTTGTGGTTGCCAAGGGGGAGGAGGTTGGGGGAGGGATGGAATGGGAGGTTGGGGTTAACAGATGTAAACTATTAAACATGGAATGGATAAACAAGGCCCTACTGTAGAGCACAGGGAACTATATCCAGTATACTACGATAAACCATAACGGAAAAGAATATAAAAAAAGAATGTATATATATATGTATAACTCAATCACTTTGCTGTACAGCAGAAATTAACACATTGTAAATCAACTATACTTCAATAAATAAAAATAAAATGACCAAGAGAAAAAAAAATATTGCTGTATTTTACTCTGTGTAAAGTTTACATTCAAAGAAAAGCACTGTAAACAAATACGGCTCACTAGTTAATGCCATGCTTGCTGAAATACTTAAGGAGACATGTACCGATGTCTGCAATTTACCACAAAATGTATCAAGGAATAAGATGGATTGGGGCTTTCCTGGTGGCACAGTGGTTAAGAATCCGCCTGCCAATGCAGAGGACACGGGTTCGAGCCCTGGTCCGGGAAGATCCCACATGCCACAGAGCAAACTACGCCAGTGCGCCACAACTACTGAGCCTGCGATCTAGAGCCCACGAGCCACAACTACTAAGCCCGAGAGCCACAACTACTGAAGCCCACGCGTCTACAGCCCATCCTCCGCAACAAGAGAAGCCACTGCAATGAGAACCCTGCGCACGGCGATGAAGAGAAGCCCCCCACCCCACTCGCCGCAACTAGAGAAAGCCCACGTGTAGCAACGAAGACCCAACACAGCCACATAAATAAATAAATAAATACATAAATACATAAATGTATTTTTTTAAAAAATTCTAGGTTAGCACTCCAATAGCAGAAAAGCTGACTTTATACTCAAAGAACTAGTACACCCTGGTCTTTTTTATCTCCCCTGCCCAGGAACTCAGAATCCTGAGCTAATAATAAAGTGAGATTATGGGTGATTTTTTTCTTTCTTTGTATTTTTCTGGGTACTTTAAGTTTTTTATATTGCACATGTATTAATTTTTAATAAAGTTATATAGTATCTTTATCAACATGTGAAGAACACACCTGGATTTTATAAATTGCTCGACAGTCATAAGCATTCTTCTATTTCTCCATCGGAGGGCAGCATAAGCACAGTAAATAGCAAAACTAATTTCAAGGTGTTTGGTCTGAAATTGAATGCTGCTGTTCAGTTGTTTATTCTGACAGGCTGCTGGTACAAATTAATCATTAGATTGTTTATTTCTCTGATAAATGACTATATAGTCATTGTCAAAACGGATATATAGGAGAAAAGACAAGTCACCTATAATCAGGGACCATCTGGCATTTATCTTCACATTTCTAGGTGTGATGAAAAGAGGAAGGTACATATTTTTTTAAAAGTCTGCTGACAAAAAGTCCCCCACACAATTATTTTCTAATCTACGTTTCACATCAAGTGTCTCTTGAGCATCTCCCTGCTTCCCTACGTTCTCTGACATGGTGGTTTTTAAAGGCCGCCTGGTGTTCCAGCCTGTGGACTCGTTGTACCTTGCTTCCCTGATTTAAATGGGTCATTTAGGTGTTTCAACTGTCTTTCAAGTACGAAAGATTTCCCATGTAGAAAATATACATAGAAAACTATACCACCCAATTAATCACTACTCGAATTTGATAGATGTTAACTGTTGCCATTTTTACTTCCGATATTTTGAAGAAAGAAAAGTTTACAGGTAGGGTTGGAGGTCCCGATGTCCAATTAACTTCTCTCCTTCCATCCCCAAAGTCACCTCTGATCTGAAGCTGGTGCTTCTTTTCCCTATCCTTGATCTCAGGCTTTAATTACAAAAGTATGTTCTGTAAACAATATAGTGTTGTCCTGAGCTTTTAAATTCTACACATAAATGTAATCACCATGGCATGTCCTATATTTGCTTAACATTATGATTTACCCCCTGTTGATTTAGACCTAGTTAATTTTAACTGCTTTAAGGTATGATAATTTATAAATAGAATTTAGTAACACATTCCCTATTGATAAGCATTTAGGTGGTTTCTAATCATCGAGTATCACTGCTCTTTTGATGGGGCAGGTGCGCATAGCTTCTCTAGCTGTTATACCTAGAGAAGAATTAAGTTTGGGATTCCAGAAGAGGAATGGCGGAATCCAAAGGGTCATCCCCTTCAGCTCTACTGGCTACTGCTGAATCACACTCCTGAATTACCAATTTTCAATTCAGCGGGTCGTGAATTAGTCCCATTTCCTCACTTCCTCTTTGTGGTAGGAGGCGTGGCTTCAAGCATCTTGGAGGTTAAGCATCTCTTCATGGTCACTGGCAACAAGGTTTTGTCTTTTGTGAATCCATTGCCTTTACTTATTACCTGCTTGGGTTCTTTACCTTTTTCTTATCGATTTGTAGACATTGTGTATCTATGTCTGATTCAGACCAGGTGTCTAGAGGAAGCACGTGGCATGCACAAACCGGGTAATTTTAGGAGAGCTTGGGCTTCCCTGGTGGTGCAGTGGTTAAGAATCCGCCTGGCAATGCAGGGGACACGGGTTCGAGCCCTGGTCCCGCAAGATCCCACATGCCACGGAGCCACTAAGCCCGTGCGCCACAACTACTGAGCCTGTGCTCTAGAGCCCTTGAGCTACAACTACTGAAACCCATGCGTCTAGAGCCCGTGTTCCGCAACAAGAGAAACTACTGCAATGAGAAGCCCGCGCATCGCAACGAAGAGTAGCCCCCGCTCACCGCAACGAAGACCCAACGCAGCCAAAAATAAATAAAATTAAATAAGGAGGGCTTAATACAGGGACTGTTGACAAACGCACGCACAGGTTGGGGACCAGCACCGAGGGACAGTGCAGCACCCGAGCCGGGCAACAGGGGGAGGGGCTCACCACTCCCCGCCTAAGTGCCAAGGCCAGTGTGGGCGACCGTTCTTCCTGGCTTTCTGGGCGTTCCCGTGTGGATGGGAGGACAGCAGCCAGCCCAGAGAGCTGGAGAGAGTAGATATGACAGACTAAGAACGTGGCACTCCTGGAGCCATCCGGGTGCCTCGGCCTTCTCCTTCTCAACCGGGAGAACTTTGCTCGCCTTCCAGGGCAACAAAGCTGGAGAGCCTCCGGCTCAGGCCCTGGGAGTTTGGCTTGCATCCCAGGGAGAGACACCTCTCCGGAGGGGAGGAGGGCAGGCCAGCAGCAGCCCTGCTAACAGCTCGGCTCCTAACTCAGGGCTCCTCTGCTCTGCCGCGTCCCCACCACGGGCAGGTGACAGCGCTCTTGTTACATCGCCCTGTGGGAACCGGGGAGCTGGGTATCAAGTCAAGACACGGCTGGGGCTGCTGCCTTTTGCTGTAATAAAGTCTGTGTCTCTGACCAGGGCTGAAAGCCGGGCAGGATGACTTGTGAGCTTGCAGGAGGGTAAAATCACAGAGCCTTCGCACTTTCTGACTTGACGGGCATGAGCAGAGCCCAGGAACCGAGCTGTACGCCTAGGAGCTGAGCCCTGGTGGAGGGACGTGGCCAGCTCCCTCCACAGGGCGGGAGCCAGGGGGGTCAGTCCACACCGCCTGCCTTCCCCTCTCCCCCTCTCCCCCTGAAGCCCCCACCGGGAAAGCAAGGGGGATGGAAGGCGTCCGGCATTGTGAATGGTTTTGTGCTCTGCAAACTTCTCTTAGAATGTGGTTTGCCTTTCCCTCCATAAGCATGGTCTGTTTGATATTGATTTTTTGCTATGTGTTCACACTTGCTTTGTGTACTTTTACCCGGGCCGTATTTGTATTAATAAGTGCTCCACGTGTGTATTGACTGTTTGTTGTGTGCCGGCTTCTACGAACGTCCATCAGCTCAAGAGAAACAGCAACGATAATAGTGAGTCATTGGGGCAATGTGGGGGGTGGGGTTGGTTTAAAAAGAAAACAAACACGCAACCACAGTCCTCGACAATAACAACAGGCCAGAGGGCGGGCGTTTCTATGAGAATATTTGGGGCTGCAAGTGTCAGAAACCGTGACTCATTTGGATCAAACAATAAGGAAAGTGGAAACTTCCATCCCTTTTAATAGGAAGTCCAGATGTAGCTGTCCTCCAGGTTGGCTGAATCATCTTCATGATGTCATTATGCCTGGACTTTCCCATTTCTCTTTTCTACCATCCTTCGTACTAGTTTAATCAACACGTTTGAAGCAAGACATTGGCAGCAGTACCTCATCCAAACTTGTCAATGTCAAGAGGAAGAGAGAAATAATATTGTCCTATGACTCTCGGTGAAAAAGAGGGGCAATTTCTCCCAGAAGTCTTCCTATCAGACTCCCCACCGCACACCCCCATCACGTATCAGCAGCTGGCGCTGGGTCACACTGGTTTTCCTGAAAACATTACCAACAAGGCAGAGGTTAATAACATCAATCATATTGAGTTGATTCTTAGGGCAAGAGAAGGAGTTGGCTTTCCCTTCAAGAAACACGCCGCGCGGCGCAGGGGTGGATACCTGACCAACGTTTGGATTCCCTTAGGTAGATTGGAGAGTGAGGGGAAGCTGGGCAGGCAACCCAAAGCCTTCACTACTACAGGGGGGACCAAACGAAAGCCAACTCTCAAACCTCCACAGAAAAAACCAAACAATCCAACTGGAAAAGCGGAAAAGGTATGAAGAGACATTTCACTGAAGGGGGTATACAGACACCAAACACAGGAAAAGATCTTCAACATCATTAGCCGTTTGGGAACTACAAATTGAAACCACAATGAGATGTCATTACACACCTACCAGAAAGGCTAAAATTTAAAAAAAACATTGTGACAACACCAAATGCTGATGAGGACGCAGAGAAACCCGACTAGACATCTGTAGTAGCAACACAGAACGGCACAACCACTGCAGAACATATTGTGGCAGTTTCTTAAAAAGCTAAATATACACTCACCATTCGCCCCAGCAGCCCCACTCCAGGGTGTTCGCGAACCAGGCTTGCTTGTCCGAAGCGCAGCAAAAGCCAAAACGCTGAGCCGCCGAGGTGTGCAGCGAAGACAGGGTTTGCTCGCAAGGTAGCCAAGCGAGGAGACGGGAAAACTAGCGTCACATCCACCGCTCTGAAGGCAAGGGGATAACTCATAAAAAAGCAGGGGGGTGTGAGGCGTGGAGAGCGCAGGGAGCACGGGGAAAGGTGATTAGAAAAAGGTGCGCGAATTGCTCGGTGCAGGCGTAACTAAGCTACAGGGCTCTGCAGGGTCAAAAGGTCACTCGCGCATGCCCAGTTGGAGGGTCGGTGGTCCTATCCAGTCTTAACCAGCTCAGCTCTAACGAGACACAGCTGATTCCAAGCTCCTGGCCAACAACTCGGGCAAACATCTTATTGTTTACGCTCCCCGCTGCCTGGAGGACAGGCAAGTCCTCAATTAAACAATCAAAACGACCTTGATTACTGAAGGCAGGTTACAGGTGAAATGGAGTTAACTAATGGCTACCCACTGTTTCATGGGCACTAATCCCAGAGAAATGAAAACCTGTACACAATTATTCAAAGCAGCTTTATGTGTGATAGCTAAAAACTAGAAACAGCCAAAAATGTTCTATGACATATGAATAGTTAAACTGTAGTATATTTATACCATGGAATATAACTTAGCAGTAAAAACAACAGCAAAAATGAACTATCAATCCATGAAATAACTTGGATGGATCCCAAGGGCATTATGCTGCATGAAAAAAAAAATCCAAACAGTTACATGTAATGTAATCCCATTTATATAATATTCTTGAAATGACAAAATTATTGCGGTGGAGAAAAGATGAGTGGTTGCCAGGGGTTAAGGATGGTGTGGTGGAGGGGTGTATGATTACACAGGGGTAGCAATGGAGAGATCTTTGTAGTAATGGAATAGCTCTGTATCTTCATTGTGATCACACAGATCTGTTCATGTGATGGCATAGAACTATACACACTTTGTACCAATGTTAATTTCCTGGTTTTGTAATTACATAAGATATAACCATTGGGGGCTTCTGGGACTATGGCAGAGTAGGAAGCACCAGGAATCTGTCTTCCCACCTAAACAACAGATGCATTGGCAGAATCTGTCTAATGTAGCTATTTGGAACTCTAGTATATGGAAGGCTTGCAACGTGCAGTGGAAGGCCTAGAGGGTAAATTGTGGTTAATTTCAGTCAATTTCAGCTCTTAGTGCAGAAGCAGCTAAGAGTTCTCAACCCCTAGCCCTAAGGCAGGCAGCTGAGCAGCGTTCCTGGAGCAGCTTGCACAGAGCTTGTGAGAGCAGAATGGATAAAAACACTTTATCCAACTATATGCTGTCTATAAGATTCTCACTTTAGATCCAAAGACACAAATAGATTGAAAGTGAAAGGATGTAAAAAGATATTCCCTGCAAATAACAACCAAAAGAGACCAGGGGTGGTTCTACTAATATCAGACAAATAGACTTTAAATCAAAACAGTTTACATGAGATAAAGGACATTATATATTAATAGAAGTTTCAATAGAGCAAGAAGATATACCAATTATAAACATTTATGCACCTAATGACAGGCATCAAAATATATGAAGCAAAAATGGACAGAACTGAACAGAGAAATAGACTTTTCTACAATAATAGTCATAGACTTCAATACCCCACTCACGATAATAGAACAACCAGACAGAAGATAGCAAGGAAAGAGAGGACTTAAAGAACACAATAAACCAACTAGATCTAACAGAACACTCCACCCAACAACAATGGCATACACATTCTCAAATGCACATGGAATATTTTACAGGATAGACCATATGTTAGTTCACAGATTAAGTCTCAGTAGACTTAAAAAGACAGATGTCACACAAAGTATCTTCTCTGACCACAATGAGATGAAGTTAGAAATCAAAAAGAGAAGGAAAACTGGAAATTTCACAAAATTGTGAAAATTAAACAACACTTTTAAACAAGCCACGGATCAAAGAAGAAATCACAAGGGAAATTAGAAAATACTTGGAGACAAGTGAAAATGAAAACACAACATATCAAAACTTATGGGACACAGAAAAAGGGAGAAATTTATAGCTATAAATGCTTACACTAAACAACAAGAAAAATCTCAAATCAACAACCTAACTTTACAACTTAAGGAACTAGCAAGAAAGAACAAACTAAATCCAAAGCTAGCAGAAGGTAGGGAATAAAGATTAGAGCAGAGATAAACAAAATAGAGAATAGAAAAACAACAGAGAAAATCAATAAAACCAAATGTTGGTTCTTTGAAAAGATCAACAAAATTGACAAACCTTTGGTTAGATGAACTAAGAAAAAAAGAGAGAAGATTCAAATTATGAAAATCAGAAATGAAGTGAAAGTGGGAACATTACTACTGATTCTACAGAAATAAAAATGATTGTAAGAGAGTACTACAAACAATTGTTCACCAACAAAATGGATAACTTAGATGAAATGGACATATTCTGAGAAACACAAAACCTACCAAGACTAAATCATGAAGAAACAAAAAATCTGAATAGACCTATAAACAGTAAAGAGATTGGATCAATAATCAAAATCTCCCACCACCACCAACAAAAAAGCCCTGGACCTGATGGCTTCACAAGTGAATTCTACCAAATATTTAAAGAACTGATACTGTCCTTCTTAAACTTTTCCAAAAAAAACTGAAGGAGGGAAACACTTCCTACTCATTCTATGAGGCCACAATTATCCTTATAGCAAAGCCAGAAAAAGACACGACAGGAAAACTGCAGACCAATATCCCTTATGAACACTGATACAAAAATTCTCATCAAAGTACTAGGAAATTGAATTCAGCAGCATATTAAAAGGATTATACACCATGACCACTGGGATTTATAACTGGGATGAAAGAATGGTTCAACATATAAAAATCAATCAATGTGATACACCACAGTAAGAAAATAAAGGGAAAAAGCACATAATGACCTCAGTTGATGCAGAAAAAGCATTCACCAACTTCAATACCCTTTAATGATAAGAACACTCGAACTAGGAATAGAAAAAATCTGCCTCAACATAATAAAAGCCATATATGAAAACTGCACAGCAAATGTCATACTCAATGGTGAAAAATCGAACGCTTTTCCTCTCAGATCAGGAACAAGGCATGGCTGCCTACTTTCACCACTTCTGTTCAACAAAGTACTGGAAGTTCTAGCCAGAGAAATTAGGCAAGAAAACATCCTTCCAAATTAGAAAAGAAGATGATCTCTACTTGCAGATGATATGACCTTATATGGGCATACATTGGAGATATTGCAGGTTTGGTTCCAAACCACCACAAAAAAGTGAATATCGCAATAAAGCCAGTCACATGAATTTTTTGGTTTCCCAGTGCATATGAAAGTTATGTTTGGGGACTTCCCTGGAGGTCCAGTGGTTAAGACTCTGCGCTTCCACTGCAGGGGGCCCGGTTCAGTCCCTGGTCAGGGAACTAGCATCCCACGTGCCATGCAGCACAGCCAAAAATAAAAAAAAATTTTTTTAAAGTTATGTTTGCACTATACTGTAGTCTATTAAGTGTGCACCAGCACTGTGTCTGAAAAGCAGTGTTACATACCTGAAGTAAAAAATACTTTATTGCTAAAAAAATGCTATCACCTGAGTCTTCAGCAAGTTATAGTAGTAACATCAAAGATCACTGATCACAGATCACCATGAAAATATTATAACAATAGAAAATATTACGAGAAATATTAACAGAAATATTGCAAGAATTACCAAAATGTGACACAGAGACACGAAGTGAGCAAATGCTTTTGGAAAAATGGCACCGATAGACATGCTTGATGCAAGGTGGCCACAAACCTTCGAATACCGCATTATTGTAAAAACCAAAATAAGGCAAAGTGCAATAAAATGAGGTATGCCTGTATGTAGAAAACCCTAAAGATTCCACCCAAAAAAACCTGTTAGAACTAATAAATTAATTGAGCGAAGTAACAGGATACATAGTCAAGACACAAAAATCAGTTGTATTTCTCTGCACTAGTAATCAATGACCTGAAAGGGAAATTTCCAAAAACAATTCCATCTGCAAAAGCATCAGAAAGAATAAAATACTTAGGAATTGATTAAAGAGGTGAGAAACACGTGCAATAAAAACTACGAGACACAGCTGAAAGGAATTAAAGAAGACATAGGTAAATGAAAACACATCCCACCTTCATGGATTGGAAGACTTAATATTTTTAAAACGTCCCACCCCCTCCCTTGGAGTGCCCACAAGAGACAAACTTCCTCACTACCACTTTTGGGAGGATGAGACGTTTCCCTAGTCCTCCCTTTCATGAAGGAGGCAGGAAGTTCTTGTTCCAGCTTTATGCAGGGGTCTCAATTCCAGCTTCCTGTCTTGGTGGGTCAATGTCATGTCTTTTATTTCTGTGCTGGTATTAAAACCCCAGCTCCTAATGGTGAGGGTCTATATTGGCATACATTTCCATTCTGACCCAGGAAAGTGATGCTTCTCTCTAGCTAGTCGGTGTATTTAATATTTGTATCATATTTTATACAGCAGTCTGTGTATTTGTAGAAATATGAGGAGCATGGGATGCATTACGTCAATCCGCCCAATTGCCAGAACTGAAAGTTGGAGTCTGCTTCCAATTTTTCAGTATTATAAATAACGCTATGAGGAATATCTTTGCCCATTAATCTTCATGCACATCTCTGGTTATTTTCTTTGGATAAATGCCTAGAAATGGTCAAAGAATATGAACGTTTTTAAAGTATTTGATATATAATGCCCCACTGGCAACCTCAAAGAATGCACCACTTTACATTCCCTGAGAATTCCTGTTTTCCTGCACCCTCATCAACATTTGGGAACTTAAAAAAAAAAAAAAAAAACCGTCTACTTAGACTAAACATATAGCGTAAAAACAGTATTTTTTACATTTTTAACAGGTTAGAAAAGAATCCATAGAAGAATAAAATAGTGTGACATATGAAAATTCTATGAAATTCAAATTTCAGTATCAATAAAGACAGTATTTTATTGGTACACAACTAGATCCATTCATTTACATGTTATCTATGGTTGCTTTCAAGTTGCAATGGCAGAGAGTAGTTGTGACAGAGATCTATGGCTTGCAGTGCCTCAAATACGCACAGAAAAGGTTTGCTGACCCGTGTGAGAACAAGAAGCCAGAAACAAAAGATTACATGTAGTATGCATGTTCCTGATAGAACGTTGAGAAACGGGAGAAGTCGGGAGAGTGGTAACCCGAAGAGGGTCAGTGTAGTAACTGGAAAAGGCCAGGAGGGGGCATCTCAAGTGCTGATCTGGCTGCCAGTTAGATGCATGAGTTTGGTTTGTAAAAATTCATGGAGGTTTACACTTACGATCTGTGCACTTACCAGTCAATAAGTTATGCTTCAACACAAATTTTAGAAAGAAAAAAAGAGTGATGGGGGTGGGCACTGCTTGGCCACATCTGGGAACATAGAGTTACATCAGAGCAGGCCAACATGTCTTCGGTATTTTCTCATTTTCTGTTTCTTAGCTCTTCTTCTATAGCTCAGTTTTCGTTGCTTTCCTCATTACCTTTCTTCCCCTGCTTTAGGGGGAGGAACTCCTCTTAGGTTGGCAGACCTATTCTGTGATGAATAGGAGGTAAGCGGCTGTTAGACAGGTCCGTGCATTTGTCACAAATATTTATTGCTATGTGACAAATCACCTTCAAGATGAATGGCTTAAACAACAATATTTTATTGTTTGCTCATGATTCTGTGGGTCAGGCAGGACTCAGCGAGGGGATTCTTTGGCTGCACGTGGCATGGGCCGCAGTCATGCACGGGGCTGCGCAGCTGTCTGGGATGGATGGTGCAAGAAGCCTTACCTCCCAGAGTCTGGCTCCTCAATGCTCCTTTCCACATGCTTCTCCTGGGCTGCCTGATAGCATGGCGGGCTCAGAGTCATCAGACTTCTTACATGGCGGCTGACTCCTAAGAGCAAGAAAGTGGAAGCACCTGTTCTCTTAAGCCTGGGGATGGAAGTCCCAGAACTTCACTTCTACCATATTATATCAGTCAAAGAAAGCCACGGGTGTGCTCATTCTAGAAGAGGGGAAATATTGCATGTATGCGACGATGTCATAATAAAAAGCAAGATAAATAAGCTAAAAATTTTTTTAAAAAGAAGAGGGGAAATGGACTCCCTTCTTGATGTGAGGAACAGAAATGCATTTGTGACCTTCATTAATCTACCCAGCACTTTATCTAGGGTGATAGTAGCTGAGTTGGCTGGAGCTCACCACACTTCCTGGAGCTTCCGGGGTGCTAGGGCCTCAACGGATTATAGCAGATACACCCCCACCCCTTTCCATATCATGGGAGACTTCTGTCCAGCTATTAATGTGACATGTTCATGTTCCAGTCACCCAAGTGCCATTTGTGAGGACTCAATATACACACGTAATTTAATAATTTGTAGAGACAATTTACAGAGTTAACTGAATTGCAACTTGTCATCTTTTCATTTAAAAGAAATAAATGGAACTATGTCGTCTGCTGAGCATGAAACTCAAACAGCACCATATCACTGCAACAGTGATTACTGTTACCTGAATTCTTGTGTAGACCAATGCTTCCTAAACGTGAACGTGCGGAGGTCCGAATGAGGCCAGATGGTGGACCACAGAGTGTGACTCTCACTGTGGTGGGGCACGATTAGACCACAGGAGAATTCAACCAATCAGAGCTCAGTACCATCCAAAGCACATACCGGCTGCAAACAGGGTTATTTGGACCCTCCATCAACACTCCCTAGTTAAACTGGCATAGAGTTAAGCTGGCCCTTTATAAGGAACATAAATTAGTTGGTTAGGAATGAAATAATTTATTCAGATGACAACCAATCACACACACGCATGCAAATCCATAAATGGATGAGAACATGACAAAGGCAGAAAATTAGATTCAGAATATGTAAAAAAAAAACACGGAAACAAGCATCTTAGGAGGAATGCATTTTGAATCATATCAGACCTTATCAGCTCTACGCAGGCTCTGGAGGGCTGAGCAAGGTTTCTGAGTTTGGGTGGAATTTATTTGGTAAACAATATTGGTATTTGCTCATATTATTGGCACAGGGTTGCAAAGATGGACTTGTGATTTTTTTTAATGTAAGCACAGTAATTTGGACATTGTACAGCCCTTCAGAAGTGATTATAGCCCTCAAAAATGGGGTGTGTGTGTGTGTGTGTTTGTGTGTGCACAAAAAAAGATCTACTCAGTTTACAAATCTGATAGTCAACTTATTTAAGTTATAAGTTCAAATGCCTACTTTTCCCTTAACTTTTTTTCTAACATTTTTTATTAAAGTGTAGTTGCTGTACAATATTATATAAGTTACAGGTGTGCAATGCAGTGAGTCACAGTTTTTAAAGGTTATACTCCATTTATACTTATTATAAAATATTGGCTATATTCCCCACACTGTGCAATATATCCTTGTAGCTTATTTATTTTTCTTGGCGGCGTCCCACAGCTTGTGGGATCTCAGTTCCCCGACCAGGGATTGAACTTGGGCCACGGCAGTGAAAGCCCGGCGTCCTAACCACTAGGCCACCAGGGAACTCCCCCTTGTAGCTTATTGTATACATAATAGTTTCTACCTCTTAATCCCCTACCCCTATATTGCCCTTCCCACCTTCCCACCCCCCTTGGCAACTAGTAGTTTGTTCTCTATATCTGTGAGTCTGCTTCTTTTTTGTTATAGTCACTAGTTTGTTGTATTTTTTAGATTCCACATATAAGCGATATCACACAGTGTTTGTCTTTCTCTGACTTTTTTCACTTAGCATAATAACTTCCCAGTCCATCCATGTTGCTGCAAATGGCATTATTTTGTTCCTTTTTATGACTGAGTAGTATTCCATTGTATATATTTACCTCATCTTCTTTATTCATTCATCTGTTGATGGACACTTAGGTTGCTTCCATATCTTTTTTTTTTTTTTTTTTTTGGTTGCGCTGGATCTTAGTTGCGGCACGTGGGATCTTCGTTGAGGCATGTGGGATCTTTCGTTGCACCGTGCGGGCTTCTCTCTAGTTGTGGCGTGAGGGTTTTCTCTACTCTAGTTGAGGCGCTGTAGTTGTGGCACGTGGGCTTAGTTGCCCCGTGGCATGTGGTATCCTAGTTCCCTGACCAGGGATCGAACCCACTTCCCCTGCATCGGAAGGTGAATTCTTTACCACTGAACCACCAGGGAAGTCCCTTCCATATCTTGACAATTGTAAATAATGCTGCTATAGCACTGGGGGACATGTATCTTTTAGAATTAGTGTTTATGGTTTTTGGGGGATATATGCCTAGCAGTGGAATTGAGGGGTCATGTGGTAGTTTTATTTTTAGTTTTTTGAGAAACCTCCATACTGTTTTCCACAGTGGCTGCACCGATTTACATTCCTACCAACAGTGTGAGAGGGTTCCCTTTTCTGCACACCCTCCCCAGCATTTGTTATTTGTGTTCTTTTTGGTGATAACCATTCTGACAGGTGTGAGGTGATATCTCATTGTAGCTTTTCCTTAACCTTTTAAGTTCAGCCTAGAAAATTGATTTTTCTTTTTTAAAATTTATTTTTAAGTCTAGCAAATAATAGCAACCAATTTTAAGAGGACTTTGGAAAATATTTGATCCCACTTGCAAACTCAGATAATTAAACACCTTCATGAATTTTAAAGTACATTTAAAACCCTTAACACATTACACCCAGTTCCCTTTTTAATCACTTCAATTGTCTCACTTAACAAATACATTCCCAGGTATGCAAATATCCTTAAACTCTAATAAATTAAACTTACAAATATAGTAAAATTTAAGTTCTTTTCAAATATTCCAATACTATATAAAATCAGTTTTCAACTAAAATCACGTTTAGATGAATTACCCAATTATATATTTTACAGTGGTTTCCAAAACTCAGAAATTCTTTGAAACTTTACAAATGCATGAAATACCAAATACGCAGAGATTCCTTCTTTACCCCAAATACGAATCCTATATTTTGATTCTCTTAAAAGTTTCTGTACTTTTCCCAAATCCTCCTGGAGCTGAGAGATTCATTCCATTACAGATAGTGATTACCATCCCATGACTGAGCCTGCATACGTTCCCACGATTTGGGCTGGCCCCTAGCTAGATTCTTGTCAGTGACCCTAATGGGACACTGGAAGCCTATAAATGATTGTTATGTCCAGGATGCTATACTTCACGGGAGGTGCTCTCAAGACCCTGACCCTTAATTTTAAGCTGTACACATTACTGAGTCCTCCATGTACCCCATGGACATTCGTAGGACTGGCAGCTTTATCCTTGATTGGATTTTGCAGGTCCGTGGTTCTCAAAATATGTACTTTTCTCTCTAGCTCTAAAGACCTTTGCACTAGAGGAATCCTAAGATATGTAAATACCCTTTTATCTGCAAATAAGATCTTTGGAATCCATGGAATCTTTCCAGAGGCTTTGATCAGATCGGGTTTGGATTTTAGGGCAAAATTGTCTCAGAGGTTGGTGGTGTTTTCTTCCCTAGAGGCACATCAGGTCTTTGGTGTCTGTCTTCTTGTGATTTCAGCAGGAACACATACTTTTTTTGATATTCCGAATTATATTCACTTTGGGATATAATTCGGTGACTCAGCTGTGGTCACCGAATTTGAGGTCGTCTTATTGATGAGAAGGTGTAATGTATCTTACTAGCAAGCTAATTGTTTATTCATTCAAGAAACACTTAATTTCTTGCTCTTCGCAGATACCTTGTGGAGAATATAACATGCTCTTTTCCTTCTGTCGCTCCTTGCCCAGGGCTGCTCAGCCTCGGTACTAGTAACACGTGGGGCTTGGTACATCTCTTGTCCTCTGCTTTGTATGAGGTTTAGCAGCCTACAATACATGGTCTCTACCCACTAGATAGATTCCAGTAGCACCGCCTCCTCCCCCTCCCACCCTCCCCGACCTTAACCCCAGTCTTGACAATCAAAAATGTCTCCAGATATTGCCTGAAAAAGAATGTATATATATATATATATATATATATATATATATATATATATATATTCTAATCACTTTGCTGTACAACAGAAATTAACACAACATTGTAAATCAACTGTACTCCAATAAAGTAAAACATTTTTTAAATGTCTCCAGATACTGCCAAATGTCTCCAGGAGGCAAAATCACCCCTGTTGAAGTATGCAGAAATCATAACAGGATGTCTCTGTTTTGAACAAAAAAAATGTTGGTAAATGTCGATCTGAGATACCTGGTAGGCAGAATAATCCCCCCCGCCAAAAGATGTCCAGACATGTCCTAATCCCCAAAAGCTGTGTTTCCTTACGTGACATATGTTACTTTACATGGCAAATGGAACTTTGCAGATGTGATTAAATTAAGGATCTTGAGGTGGGAAGATTGTTCTGTATTATCCAGGTGAGCCCAATGTAATCAAAAGGGTCCTCATATGAGGGAAGCAGGGGGTCAGAGTCAGGGAAGGAGAGGTAAGATGTAAGCTGAGGCAGAGGAGGGACATGATTGCTGGAAGGGGCCATGAGCCAAGGAATTCAGGCAGCCTCTAGATACTGGGAAAGGTAAGGATGCAGAATCTCCACTAGATCCTCCAGAAGGAATGCAGCCCTGCCAACACATTAATTTTATCATAATGAGACTCATTTTCGATTTCTAATGAATTTCTGTACTTTCAAGTCACCATGTTTGTGGTAATTTGTTACAGCAGCTATAGAAAACCAATATACGTAACACCCAAAATTCAGATTCTATCCACTCAGCTGTTTTTATGGCGTTCCAATGGAATTTTCAAAATTTTTTATTATGGACATTTTTAAGCATATATGAATTGTAGAGGTTTTATAATGACCCCCATGACCCATCACCAGCTTCAACAATTATCAATTTATAATGACCTTGTCTCAAATCTACTCATTCCCACTCTCCATCACCCATGTTATTTTTAAACAAATCTTATATGTAGATCACATTTCCCATAATTATTTCCAAATGTGTTTCTAAAATATATGCCCTATTTTAAAAAAATAACTGGAATACCATTATCCAACCTAAATTTTAAGAAATAATCCCTTAATATCATCAACTACCAGGGAGTGTTTACATTTCCAGTTGTCTCATAAATATCACAGATGTGTTTTTCCAGTTGTATGAATCAGGATTCAAATACAGCCCACACCGTGCTGCTAGTTCCTATGTCTCTTTAATCTTTTTTTTCATCTACAGGCTCCCTTTCCATCTCTCCTTTTTCCCCCCCTCAGAGTTTATTTCTGAAAGAAACAAGGTCATTTGTTGGGTATCAGCTGGGATTTTGCTGATAGCATTCCCGAGATGTTAACTATTCCTCTGATGTCTGTATTTCCTGGAAGCAGGTAACCAGATCTACAGGCTTTGATCCCTCGATACAGGTTTGACTTTTTGACAAGACTACGTCACAGGTGGTGTGTTTTTCTGAGGAAGCACATCAAGTCTGATCTTTTTCTCATCTTAGCAACCGTTGAAGCTCAGCGCCAGGATCCAGTCAATGCATGGGGGAGGGGTCTTCACTCTAATTCTGATTCCATCACTGCTTCTTTGGGATTAGCTGAAATGTTTCCATAAAGAGACATTACCCTCATCTACAGGTTGGATACCCAGTGGTCCAAGGTAAATCGGAACGTTGTGCAGCACATGGTAAAACTGGATACTTCTGGTCTACGTTGGATGTCAGCTATTACTGTTTACGGAGTCAAGCGTGTCATACCTGGGGCTCCTGGGTTTGGTGGGATTTCTGGAGGTGGTCATGGAAGGCTTCTGTTTTCTGGGATTTCTTGGCACTGATCAGGACACTTCTATAGATTTCAGTCTTCCCTGAAGCAAAAGCAAGAGCCTAGGGACAAGTTTCCAGGAGTATTAGTTTCCCAGGGCCGCGGTAAGCAAAGTACCACAGACTGGGTGGCTTAAAACAATAGAAATTTATTCTCTCACGGTTCTGGAGGCTACAATTCTGAAATCAAGGTGTCAGCAGGGCCATGCTCCCTTTAAAGGCTTTAGAGAATGGGACTTCCCTGGTGGTACAGTGGTTAGGAATCCGCCTGCCAATGCAGGGGACACAGGTTCGAGCCCTAGTCCGGAAGATCCCACATACTGCGGAGCAACTAAGCCCGTGCGCCACAACTACTGAGCCTGCGCTCTAGAGCCCGCGAGCCACAACTACTGAGCCCACGTGCCACAACTACTGAAGAACGTGCGCCTAGAGCCTGTGCTCCGCAACAAGAGAAGCCACCGCAATGAGAAGCCCGCGCACCGCAACAAAGAGTAGCCCCCGCTCGCCGCAACTAGAGAAAGCCCGCGCGCAGCAACAAAGACCCAACACAGCCAAAAATAAATAAATAAATAAATTTATTAAAAAAAAAAATACATAAAGGCTTTAGGGAAGGATCTGTTCCAGGCCTTTCTCACAGCTCCTGGTGTTGCTGCCAATCTCTGCCATTCGCTGGCTTCTAGACATATCACTCCAGTCTCTGCCTCCATAACATGGCCTTCTTCCTGTGTGTCTGTCTTTTCTCTTCTTCTAAGGACACCAGTCATATTGGGTTATGGGTCCACCCTACGTCAGTATGACTTCATCGTAATTTAGCTAATTATATCTGCAATGACCCTATTTCCAAATAAGGTCACATTCTCAGGTACTAGGGATAGGTACTTGAACATATTTTGGGGGGGACATAATTCAACCCTCAACACCAGGGAGCCCTGGGCATAGGAGCAGGGGACGTTCTTCCTGCCAGCAGTATCATGCTGACCTTGGGGAGGTAGCTGGGCTGGCAGAGAAGTCCTGGGAAACAAGTGGTTTGATTTGCTGGGACAGGGCCTCTTTCCCCAAAATGATCTTCTGTGCTGTTGCTGAAAATTGCTGTCCCTTTGGAATGTTCAAAGGACACAATGACTAAAAGTCAAAGGTATGGACAGGGCCCTGTGTTCCGAAGGGCTTGTGCTTGTTTTAATTGTCTACCATCACCATCTTGAAATTATTAATATTTTTTTAAACAAGGGGTCTGCTGTGGTCTGAATGTTGGTGTGCCCCCCAAGTTCATGTACTGAAGTCCTAGCCCCCAGGTGATGGTATTGGAGGTGGAGCCTTTGGGAGGTGCTTAGGTCATGATGATGGAGCTTCACGAATGTGATCAATGTCCTTTTCAAAGAGACCTCACAGAGCTCCCTAAACCCGTCCACCATATGAAGACGCACCGGATCATGCTGGCACCCTGATCATGGACTTCCCAGCCTCCAGAACTGTGAGAAATGAATGTCTGTTGTTTATAAGCCACTCTGTTTGGCGTGTTTTGTGGAAGCAGCCTGAGAAGGCTCTCGCCTTTTCATTTGGCACTGCAAAATGTAGACAGCAAACTGTGTAGCCAGTCCTGGGTGGGGACACCAGGCAGGGGAGAGGCAGAGGAAACAGGCAAAAATCAAACATTGCTGACACCATGGTAGGCTCGGGGCTGGCTTTTTGCCCATTTCTACTTCTGTGCCAGGTAAGCCAGGCTGAACTTCGTGGAGACATGGCCTAAAGTTGAATGACAAACAAATCCAGACTGTTAAATATGCTTCTCATGCAGAGCTGAGTAGCGCTTGGCACCTCTTAAATGATAAGTAAAGCCCTATTGATTATGGAGTTGAGTAATGGAAACACTAACCGGATGGCTCTCTGAATCAATACAGTAAAATCGGTTTTTTTAGATGCCCGCACCCCCGCACCATCCCCTTCCATGTGTGTAACATAGCGCTTCACAAACCAATGGGTCCGGGCTGGCCATTTGGATGAGTTCCCCCGCGATGCTGGTGCTGCCGGCCCATGAATCACTCTGTGGACGTAAAGAGTTGTAGAAACACAGAGCAACTGGCTATCAAGTCAGGAGGTGTAATGGGGAATTTACGTGTCCACCTGACTGCACCACAGGGTGCCCAGATATTTGGTCAAATATTCTGGGTGTGTTGGTGTGGGTGCTTCTGGATGAGAGGAACACTTGAATCAGTAGATTGAGGAAAGCAGATGTGGGTGGGTCTCATCCAACCCGTCAAACGCCGGAGTAAAACAAAAAGATTGACTCTCCTGTGAGTCAGTAAGTAAGGGGGAACTCCTCCTGCCTGCCTGATTGCGCTGGGTCATCCGCTTTTTCCTGCCTTTGGACCTGAAGTGAAACATCAGCTCTTCTGGGGTCTCCAGCCTGCTGGCCTTGGACTGAAAGCATATCATTGGCTCTCCTGGGTTTCCAGTTTGCTAACTCAACTTTTCCTTACTCAGCCTCCATAATCACATGAGCAAATTCCTCATAATGAATCTCGATAGATGTATCCTATTGGTTCTCTTTCTCTGGAGAAACCTGACTAATACAGAGGTCAGATGGGATAGCTGAGCTTTGATCTCAGGGCTGATGCTTTTTAGCAGTGGCCAGATCACATTGGCCTAGTTACTTACATTGCCTGGGCCTTGATTTCCCCACTAAAAGCCTAGGTAGAACAAATGTTACCATCAATTACACGTGTATTACAGGGCTTCTCTACATCAGCACTGACATTTGGGATGGATAATTCTCTGTTGTGGGGCTGTCCTGGGCCCTGTAGGGTGTTGAGCGACAACCCTGACTTCTACTCACTGGACGCCCGTAGCAAACGTCTCCAGATGTTGCCAAATGTCCCCTGGGGGCCACAGTCGCCCCCCGTTGAAAAGCACTGATATATAACAAACATCTCAGGGTTGTTGTTTCAGGATCTAATGACGTTGCCTGTGTTCCAAAACTGTTCCGTTCATGCTACAAAAGAGACTAATTTATAATACTGGTGTCATCAAATGAAAAAAAAAAAACTGTTAATAACCCAGAGACTGCTCATTTCTGTGTCGGATAAACCTGCCTTCTTGTTTCTGTAAGCCTGAGACTTCCAAGCTGGTCTGCTTGGCTCATAAAGCAGAGGTCTGCAGTTGAAGAATCTGTTTTTCCAAATCCACAGGGGACCAGAGTCATAATCCTAAACAGGAGAGAACCCAGCCAGGAGGAAGCATCGTGTAATATGCCGGCTCAGGGCAGCTGTGTCTTCTGAAAATTATGGTTTGCCTGGAATACATTTCCATTTGGCTCGTTACCATTTTGTGCAACACAACCCAAGGGTTGGGAAGGAGAAGTAAAAATATAGTTTTGGGAGGGGAGACCTGGAGAGGAAGCAAGTGGGTGACAGCAAATATTCTAAGTTTGGGAGAGAAATTGGTCTTACTTTTTTTTTTCTTAAAACTGAAGTTTAATAACCCAGGTACAAATGCCGAGTCCGCCTACAACATGACAGCCATGAACCAACGCCAAGGGCATCGCTGTGCGCGGAGAAGCCAACACACAGCAGAATAAAGCACTAAAATGACCAAACAGACGGCCTGGTTTATTCACACAGCTGACTCTTTCAGAATACTCTGCATCTCTTTGGAATGGAAGATCAGGACGTGAGAAAAAGCTCATGTCAAAACTGCACAAATCTACCCAAGTCAAGGAAGTCCCATTTGAGAAAAGTGTTCCCAGGCTCCCCGTCCACACTCAAAATCCAAACAAGGGCGTTTCCGATCCCAAGTCAAATAAGTGTCTAAAGTTGAAGACTTAAAGTCAGGAAAAAAAAAACCTCAGGGAATAGCCCCACCCGCCCGCTTTTAGTTCCTGAGCCTGGGGAGAGGTCTCGGGTTAGGGATCTCGGCATTGCTCTGTGCCTCTGCAGTCCCTAAACCGGCAAGACAGGAATTAGCCAGAACTCCAGCTGATCTTCTCTACAGCTTGTGGATTTGCATTATTTAAATATATGGGAAGCGCACATAATTGAGTAACTATTCCAGCATTTAAAGAATGCCAAACAATGAGCCATTTCTTCTTCAGACCCACTCTGGCCCATTTCCGTTTTCCTCTTAGCACATTGTGTAGAATTACCCACTGTGTCACTTCCTGGAACACACGATTGTTTATACAAGCAGGCAAGACTTCTCCAGCAGTATTTATTTCTCTCATTTTCGACATGACGATTGCAGCCCTGCTGGTGCTCCCTTTTCCAGAAGCTTCCCAAGTATTGAATGTGGATAGAGGCAATTTTGTACCTTCCTTGATAACTCAAGGTTATCCTTTGGGAAGAGAAGGCGGAATCTGAGTAAAAATCTTCAAACTCTGGGCATGCTTGCCTGGCATGCAAGGAGTGTGTTGGATTTACTCCTTAAGAAGCATTTTAAAGAAAATATTCTGCAAGCTCCACCTGAGGGCATTTTAACAGTTTGGGCAAGGGGATTCCCCAGAGGGTCTGCAAGGAGAACAAGTATGAATATTTGCATCTCCGGTACCCAGGGCCTAAGTGGATTTTTCCTGAGCCGTTTTTCCATCAGAAATCTTGGTGGGAGGAGAGGTCGCTACAATGTTTGTACTTTCGTTGTTGGCAAGGCTGTGGTATGAATATGGAGCCAATAAAGAATGCATAATTGTGCCTTCGGCTCAGACAAAAGCCTCCTCTCCCTGCAGTGTTTTGTGTATGCTTGTGTTTTTCAGTCCAACATGGAAAGCCCCACTTGACTGTGAGAAAGACAGGCCTTATTCTCCCTAACAATTAACACACGCACACAAAACTTCCCAATATATGGCAAAGCTGGGGAGGCAAGAGTCCCCTCACCCCCGCTACCAACTTCTCTACCATCCCAATGCCCAGCACAGGTCTTTACGGACCGTCAGTTTCTGCCTGGGGCAAACGTTACAAGGGAAGATGGAGGCCTCGGTCATCCCAAGTTCTGGTCTCTTCCTTTTGTTGGCTCATTTTAGGAAGACAAATGCGGCCGGTCTGCTTCGCTTCTCTGACTCAGAGAGGTCCAGGGGCCGTGGGTGGGCCTGTGGATAAAGCCTTTTCAGTGAGGGGCTTCCATCTGTCTCCACTGGCACACCGTGTGACATTTCTTCCCAATTCTCCTCTGTTAATGTGCAAATGAAATTCGGACTATCTGTAGATGTTGTCACGATGGTCAAATGGTTTATATTTGCTAAGTGCTTGGAAGAATAAGCACAGCAGACTCTCTGGGGTCAGGCTGTCTAGAAGCAGCGCCCAAGGAGGGGTAGTTCTCATGCAAGTGATGGATGCGGGTAGGGGAGGCAGGCTAGAGAGGAAAGGAGCTAGCAAAGCCATGGTAGCCCATGGGGGGCTTTGGAGGGTGAGGTGCACTACACTTTGTCCCACCAAGGCAAGGGGCCTGGTCTGTCATACTGCAGAAGCAGTCCCGGGGCAGGGGGCGGGGGGAGCGTCACCTCTCAGACATCTGTCCTCCAAGGGTAATCCTCTGAGAAGGGTGTGCGCCCCAGCCACGGAGATCTGGGTGAGGCACCGGACATATCTGCTAGGAAATCAGCAAGTATTTGGTGACTGCGGCTACACGTGCCAAGGGGCAAGGGCTCAGGACTCGAGAATCTAAGGACCGGTGCCTCAGCTTCCTCATCCAAGCCATCTTCCTTTCGGTCTCACAAGGCCTCCCCTGAGTTCCCAGTCTGAACTGGCACCCTGGCTTGGTTTGTAGACAAGCCACAGTCCTAAATGCCTATTCTTGGTTTAGTCCCCGACTTGGGGGCTGGGGGTGCACAGACTCTTTCCTGTTCTCTGCAGCATCCCAACGCCCAGCCCAGTGCCTGCATGTGGTAGGTCTGCAGCCAGTCTGAGGAGTCCAGAAGAAGATCTCATGCTCAGGGAAAGGCCCATCAACACTTGCCTCTTAGCTCCTCATGGGGTGTAGCTTCCCCCACCCCTTACTCTTTATCTGATACTTTTTCATCTTGCCTTTCCTTCTATGAGTCCTTTGATGTGTGTGGGTGTTCTCTCTCTCTGTTGAGGTTGGCGTCACTCCAATGCACTCCAGCCCCATTCAGGATAATTTTTAGTGATAGCGCCCAGATCTGTGAAATTCTGAACTGACACGATGCCTGGCAGGGAGGGCGGGACTGCAGCTTCAGCCCAGCCATGTCGGGTGGTAAGGTGACTGCAGCGTGGGCAGGGGGAGAGGGACAAGGCAGTGGCAGCCTCCTTGGTAATAAAGCATGCCGATCAGAAGGGAAGACGTCAGGGTAGGGACACTCAGCATTTGGGCATTCTCTGGAACATGCAAGATCACAAAGTATTTGCTTTTTTGATACGCTCCATCCCTTTCCCTTGGACATTTAATAACTGTGCATGTGTAACGAAAAGGACTCCAGTGGTGGAATTTCCGGCATATGATGTTCGGGTGGGGGCAGATTCTTGGGGAGCAAGGAAGTTTCTGTGTTGTGGTGGGAGAAGAGGAGGAAAGGCCTCCCTCGGACATGTCCCAATTACAGTCTCCATGCCTTCACATTCTTTTTTTTTTTTTTTTAATAAATTTTATTTATTTATTTATTATTATTATTATCATTTTTTGGTTGTGTTGGGTCTTCGTTTCTGTGCAAGGGCTTTTCTCTAGCTGTGGCAAGCGGGGACCACTCTTCATCGCGGTGCACGGGCCTCTCACTGTCGCGGCCTCTCTTGTTGCGGAGCACAGGCTCCAGATGCACAGGCCCAGTAATTGTGGCTCACGGGCCCAGTTGCTCCGTGGCATGTGGGATCTTCCCAGACCAGGGCTCGAACCCGTGTCCCCTGCATTGGCAGGCAGATTCTCAACCACTGCACCACCAGGGAAGCCCCACATTCTTTTTTAAAACAACTTTTCCCCTTATAAAAGTAATATAACCCTTTTACAAACAATTTAGACAGTAAATATGATAATTAAAAAAAAAATCATCCCACTGAAGGAATGCAAACTGCTGTGAGCATTTGGGGAGGTTTTCCTCTAGTCTCTTCCCCTATGTAGCTAGATATGGATTGCTGTTAGGGTTTTTATTAGATCTTTTTGTATCACTGTAACAGTGTTTTAAAACCTCCCTGATACTTTCCTGCATTTCCTGGCATTAAGTCTTGTGGCCAGGGATCTGGAGCACTAAGTAGTAGCTGGGGGATTTGGAGCAAGAGAGAGCCCCATCTTTGGACTTCAGTTTCTCCAGCTATGAGATGTGAGTAGAACATAACTACCAATTACCATAGAGGTTTCATGTTTTAGGAGCTGACCTGGCTTCCGCCCAAGCAGTGGCCTACTTGGGTCTCCACTCACACTACTGGATCCTCCAGACTGGAAGATGCAAGAGCTCAGGGCAGGTCAGGGGCCCTGGCCCAGAGTGGGGACTTCGGACCAGCCCTGCTGGGGCTCTCCTGGCAGGGATGAGAAGTGCCCACCTGCCCAGCTCCCCACTTCCAGGTGTGTCCTCCAGGTCCCACCCAAGAGGACCGGCCTCGGGTTCCTCCTCCAGCTACGGAGCTCCCTCGGCCTCTCTTCCGGGGGCTTACCCACCCTCGCAGGACCATCCTGAGTATTCGGGAGACCCAGGGCGCAGCTCCCCTCCCCCACCAAGTGGGCAGAGAGGAGGACCCCAGACATTCAAGGCCTGAGAATGGGTGCAGTGAGGTGACCGCCCTCTCCCCCGGGAATTGTTTGGGCCCCAAGAGTCAGCCCCCGGCAGGCCGCGCCTGCAGCCCGGGTGGGGCGCCGTCCTCCCGGCCCTCCTTCCTCTCCGCGGTGGCCCGGGGGCGGACGGACGCGGCGGCGCCCATCCTGGCTCCCGTGCGGTTTCCCGGCGAGGCCCAAGGAGGTGGTGGAGCTGGAGAGAAGAGGGAGGAGCGCGCGGAGCAGGAGGGGAAGACGGAAGAACACTGAGCGGGGCTGGGGGGGTAGGAGCAGCCGGCTGGGGAGGAGGAGTAGAAGCAGCGGGCGGGGGTGGGGGCTGGGGGGCAGAGGAGCCAAGAGCCGAGGAGCCCCCAGGAGAGATTGGAGGCGGAGCAGCCAAGGGAGATTGAAGGGCTTGCAGCAAGCGGGGGAGGAGCCGCCGAGGGGATGGGGAGGGGCGGGGCCACAGGCGGGGCGGGGCCTGCGTAGCCCCGCCCCTACCGGGCGGCGCCGAGGAACGAAGATGGCCGGGCGCGCCGCGGGAACTGAGGGGCAGCCGGTAGCGGCTGCGGCAGCTCTGGGGCCGTGACTCCACGAGCGGCGGCGACTCGAGTGACCCAGGCGGCGCGGGCGGCAGCGCGCAGGGCCGGGCGGGCGGCGGGCGGCAGGCGGGCGCCGGTGCGCGGGCACCGGGCGGAGGATGCACCGGGCGCGGCGGGCGGCTCCCCGCGGCCGCCCCCGCGCCCCGGACGCCGGGCCTTAGTGCTGGCGGAGGAGGCGGCGCGCGTGGGGCGGCCGGGCGGCGGCGGGGCCCGCGCCGTCATGCCATGGCTGAGCGGCGGCCGGCGGCGGCGGCGGGGACAGCCGCGCGAGGCCCCGCGGGAGCCGCCTCAGCCCGCGCAGCCCCCGCGGGAGCCGCCGCCGCCGCCCGCGCCCCCCGCCGCGGCCCCCGCGCCCCCCGCGCCCTCCGCGCCGCCACCCCCGCGGGCCCGGGAGAGCGCCGAGCTGCCGCTGCCCGCCGGCTGGGAGGAGGCGCGCGACTACGACGGCCGCGTCTTCTACATCGACCACAACACGCGCCAGACGTCGTGGATCGACCCTCGCGACCGGTAAGGGGGGCGCGGGCCCCGGCCAGGATTAGGGCGCCCCATACCTTGGGCCCAGGGAGAGGATCGAGGACCCGGGAGGCCTCCGGGTGTGGGCGAAGATCGTGAGCCCTCCGCGCCCGGCGAGGATCCGGGCGCCCCCATCCCCGGACTCCTGGCCGAGGATCGAGGCGCCCCCTCTCCCGGCCTCGAGCCCCAGGAGTGCGGAATCCCCGGCCTCCACCGCGGGGCGGACACTCTTCCTTGGTTCCCTCACGTCACCCGCTGACCGACGCCTGGGAGCTGGGCGCCTGGAATTTCCTCTCCAGGGGCTGACGGATGGCCCTCTCTTCCTTTTTCCTCCGCGGTCTCGCCCATCCCTGTCGGGCCTCCGCGGCCCACCGCCCCCTGGCCGTGGCCCTACAGGCGCCCCCGACCTCGCGGTGGCCAGATGAGCTGTCATCTTGGAGCACAAACGTGCGCCCCAGCCTCGTGGTGTGGGTTCCTTGTCTGGCGGGCTGAGCCTAGTTTCCATTCGAAGGCTGTGCCAGATGGGACACTTCAGGGATTCCCGATTCTTTGGAGTAACCATCAAACTTGTGATGGCTGCTCTTTAGCGCCTTAAAAGTTGAGTTAAAATTCTGATTGAAAAAGCCTGTGTACTGCGGTCAGAATGGGCTATGATTAGACCCATATGCTTTTGGAATAAAGGGAAAACAAGAGTTGAATTTTAGGTTTCCTTTTTGTGCAAGATCCGAGCAGAGCGTTAAATTGTCTTATTATTCACGTAAATAAATCCTACGGAGTGAAAAACGGATGCTTCTAAAAGCACCACCAGATTACGATTAATTAAGTTCATGTAATGACTTCTTCGTTAACTTTTTGTTCGATTGTCTGTTGGTTTCAGTTGGTTCAGCTGCTTTTGGGGAGAGGCATTTTTTTGTGGAGTTGGAATTCTGTTGAAACCAAGGGATTACAGTGATTATCTGATATCTTGTCCTATCTGGAGCAACTTCTCTCCACACTGGGCCTGAGTGCCAGAAAGGAAATACTGCAAGCTTCCCAGTGATTTTGAGACTTGAAAAGGCCCAGCGTGGTGACAGGCTCCTGCTTCCTCCTACCTGCACTGGAAAGGCAGCGCTGCATGGCACTGGCGTTTGAAAATAAACCTTTGGGGAGGGAAGCTGCTAAATTATTGTTTGAAGATTTCTCTGGGTTCAGATAGGGAAAAACAAAGGAAGGCAAAAGGATCATGGTTCCCTAACATTCTCTTTGAACATGGCAAGCTTCTGGACTCAGAAACTTAGAGAGATTATAGCACAGTTTATTGGCTTAAAAAGATGCTTAGTTATTTTGAAAATCAGGTGAGATCATATGATAATTTTAACCAAAGGCTAGAGCCACAGCTGTCTGATCAAGCCTTGGATGGTTCTGGAGTTGGTAGAACTGCTTGGAATGTGGTGCCCTTTTATGCTGTATGTCTGTTAAAATTCCAAACAACTGGAAAATGAACCAATTAAAAAATACTGTTTTGCTTAGAAAAGGCAAAGACTCATTTTATGAGGGTAATATAAAACAGTTGTGGTTACATTGGAGTGTGGGTTCATGATGAAACGTATAAATGTAAGAATTTCCATTTTAATGGTACAACCCAGGCCATAGGTGAGCAGACCCCACAGAAGACAGCTTGTAGAATCTTCCTTTCCATGTATTTCATACACATTTCCTATGTTCCTCTTTCCAGAAGTCGGTGTTATTGAATGACATTTTATACATCACTTACGTTACAGGTTTTTAAAAAGCCCTGTTTCTAATGCTAAAATTGTCGGTGGAGTGAACGAAAGTGGACATTTTACATTTTTTTGTAAAGTAAAAGCGTGTACACTTTTATGAGACATTGTTTTCATAGTGAGTGAAAATTCAGCAGGGGACAGCTTGCACTTCAGCTCCCATAATACCTTGCCCGAAATATGTATGGAATGCTCAGCGAGCCACCGACATTTAAGTGGAGTCTGCGGAGGGTGTAAATGCTGTAATAGTCATTCTTCTTCTTTCACGACAGAACCCTGCCGATTTTTATAGGGGGCCGGTTATCCTTTAAAGTTGTAATTGATTTTTATGATATGGAAAAAACCGTGTGTCAGAGCACGCAGCATTTTCTCCATGTGCATCTGACAGTTAAAACCCTTTTTGAGTTGCATTTGATTCACACGACTGGAAAACGGTATTCAGAAAATGAGGACTTTCCCCAAACAGCTTCCAAATGGAGAACTGTCAGGAGAGGCAAAGAAATAGGTTTTTAAAGAAAATGAAATTATGGAGGAATAGATGAATGTAGTCAGTTAGGCGAAAATTGTTGCCGACTGAAAACATCATTTCCTATATAATTTATTAAACCTAATAGCATAAAATATGCTGCCGTAAGCAAGGTCACCGAGGGCCAAGGTTTGTAAACAAACTCTTCTAGAGTTTTATAGTAATTCCATTCAATGTTGTATTTAACAACATTGGGTCTTGCCAGCTCAGGGTGTGTTGGTGAATTATTGTAGCTGTACTTTCTTTTTCAAGTTACAACGAAGAGGTTGCAAACGTAAGGAGACATCTTTACAGATGTGGCTACAGATGTGTAAAAAACAAATCTCAATATTTTCAAAACAGAATTTCTTTAGTTGGAGTATGAACCCACCTTAGGTTTAAATTCACTATCTCTGCAGATCAGTACTGTGCATATAATTTTCGTAGTTAGTTTTCTGGGAATCATACCCAAAAACTTTGTTAAAAAATATAAAGTTGGGACTTCCCTGGCGGTCCAGTGGTTAAGACTCCTCGCTCCCAATGTAAGGGGCACAGGTTTGATCCCTGGTCGGGGAACTAAGAATCCCACATGCTGCATGGTGCGGCCAAATAAATAAATAAATAAATAAGATTAAAAATAAAGTTGATTCACCATTTTTGTGACTGGTAGTTTCTGTGGGTGAGTTGTGTGTGGTTTACATTAGTGACACATATGTGTTCCACATACATCAACTCAGAGTTCAATGGCCACTTTATAAAAAGGTATTTACCATTTAGGTGGATAATATGGGAAGAACTTTTCTGCCTCTTTTGGAAAAATTCAGTGCCTTTGACATGTATATGTCTGCTTCTTGCAGGGTTGTATTGATATTAACCTATAGGTGGACTGATCTGTTGAAACTTAGCGTTCTGTTTCCGATAGCTCAGTTGGGATTGCACATTACTGGAAATGCCAACCTCGAGCAGTTTGAGTGGTGGACCATGTCACATTTGAGATCAAAGCAGAGTATAAATGATCAGGATGGCGGTGGAAGGCCCAGATTATATCATGACAAAAGCTTTTAGGGATCCATTTGTTCACGAGATGGGGTTTGACCTGCGCCACGTGGAGAAATTCTGTGATATATTAAAAGTCTTTTGAACAGGCTGTTGCTTTAAGGGGAAAGCAATCCATGGTTCCGGAATTTGCCAGGTTGGAGCCCCACATAACAGGGCCAGATGGCATCATTGCTACCTTCTTGGAACCTTTATTCAGTGTTAATTAATAGGAGGTTTACTATATTTACCCCGCAGAGTCTATTTTGGGATTATATAAACTTTCTGATAAGCAAATAATGATTTTTCCATTTTTCATTCTTTAACATTATAGGTAGTCTCTGTGTATACATGGGGGAGTGTCTTGCTTTTCAGGCTGTAAGGAGTGGGCTTCTGTAAGAATCTTCTTCCATTTAGATGATCAACAACCACTTCTTGGTTTGTTCTCCGTCTAATATCTTTCTTTCTTTCCTTCTTTTCTTTTCTTTCTTTCTTTTTTTTTTTTTTTTTAAGAGGAGCGAATGGAAAAGTCATTCATTTCCAAAAATATCTCCCGGATGTTTGGAAATCTCTAAGTTTCCTTTTCTTCCCTTTCGCTCTGCTTTTGGAAGTGGAAACTGTGTTTCACCTCTGGTAGGTTGTAGTGCATAAACCCTTGGGTCAAGTGACATATTAAAGGTCACCGGGTGAGCCTGGGTCCTTTTGCTAATTGGCTGCCTTTCCAGTAAATTCAGTAAAATTAATCTGATAGAATAAAAGCAGAGCTAAATTTTCCTGAGTTCAGTTATTCCCATTCAAATCCAGTAAAATGAAGTAATAGTTATAGATTCTTGGCCTCCTGTGTGCTGGGATGGTGGATGGAGACCAGGTTTGTCTGGGAGGTGGGAGACACATAAAATGGAGACAGTGATGGTCACCAGGCACCATTATCAGGTGGTGATGGCTTCGGAGAAAAGGAGGAGGGCTCACTAGAGCCTGGGGGTTCTTTATCCTTGTCAGTCATCTCCTAGGTTGAGCGTTTCTCGTGCTTTCTCAGTGCTGGGGATGAGAAGGGGGAATGTGAGGAAAGTGCTGCGGAAGAGGAAGTGCTGGGTGTGTTTGGAATAAGAGAGCGAACCGTTCAGTTTGACTGACCCCGAGCCTTCGTGTAAGGCAGGTCAGGCTCGGGCAAGACCACGCGTAGCTTGAATCCTCCAGCTTTGTTCTTGGAAGAGCCAGGGCCGCTTCCTTCCAACTCCTCATCTTGTATGTGAGGGCTGTAGCCAAGGCGTGCGTCCCACCGGCTGTGAGTAGGACAGGGACTTGAGCTGAGTCTTCTGACCCTGATGCAGTGCTCTGTCACATACGCCACCCCACTGCCCAGTCCCTACTCAGTTTTAAGCATACTGCCTCTGTTCATTTGTTCATTCGCTCACCCATTCATTCATTGAGTAACTGTTGCACAGCCTCTGCATCTCAGGCACGCTTGCGGGTTCAGGACTCCAGTGCTGAGCACCAGCAGACAGGTCCCTGCCTCCACGGGGCTCACACGGGCCCGTGTCCTCTTCCCTGAGGCCTCACCGTGCTGTTCCTGCCTCCTGTTCTCCCCGCTGGGATCCCTTGGGTCTTAGGACATACGTGGAGTGCTTATCGTGTGCCAGGCACTCTAGGCGCTTGGTGGATGCTCTCACTGAAAGCCCACGAGGGCTGCAGGAGTTGTAGGTGGACAGGTGATGGAGCTGAGGCCAAGGGGGTTGACTTAGTAACCTCACTTCCCAGAGCCAACGAGGAGGCGTCTGTCTGACTCCGGAGTTGAGCCCAAATCCACTACCTAAACTGACCTTCCCTTGGCTGGGTAACCGTGTGCCCCTTGTACTGTGTTATACCCACTGGTTACTTTTATCTTGTATTCACCGTTGTTTGATATTTAACAGACACCTCCCCCCACCCCACCCCCGATAGAATAATGGCCCTCCAAAGATGTCCATGTTCTAGTCTCCTAAACCTGTTAATAAGTGACCTTCCAACACAAATGGCATTTGTAGGTGGGATTAAGTTAAGAATCTTGAAATGAGGTGATCATCCTGGATTATCTGGGTGGGCTCAGTGTCATCAGAAGAATCCTTACAAGAGGGCAGCAGGAGGGTCAGAGTCAGAGAACAAGATGTGACAGCAGAAGCAGATGTTGGAGTCATGTGGCCGTGAGCTGAGGAATGCAGGCAGTTTCTAGAAGCTGGAACAGCCAAGGAGGTGTATTTTTCCAGAGCTTGCAGATGGAACACGGCCCTGCTGACACCTTGATTTTGGCAGAATGAAACTGATTTTTGACTTCTGACCTCCAGAACTGTGAGGTAATAAACGTGTGTTGTTTTAAGCCACCTGGTTTGTGGCAGTTTGTTACAGCAGCAGTAGGAAACCAATACACCCCATGTGTTGTTCTCCCAGAGACGGTGGAAGCATGTGGTCAGCTTGGTGCAGTTGATAACAGCCACTCTAGCCGCTGTTTGTTGGGTGCTCAGGGGGACTGCGCCAGGCATTTTATAGCCGTTCTCTTGCTGGCTCCTCACACACTCCTAGGAGTCCTGCACCTTGTGGATTGAGCTCGGAGTTTCACTCACGTTAGGCACCAAGTCTTATTTGTTGAGCTAGCCAAGCATGAGTGACGGACAGGGTGGAATTCTGAGAGGAGAGGACAGTTGGAAATTGTCGGAGGTTTTCACAGATGCTGACGGGCCTGAGTTAGAGATATCTGGGGCACTAGGACTAGAAAAGTCAGGGATTATATCAGAGAAATTGCGAGGGAGACAAGTAGTGCACAGGACTTAGCTGATGCTTGAATTAAGGCAGGTGAAATCAGGAGCGGGGAGGGGAGGGTGCTGAAGGAATCTTTCTGACACCTTAGGAGTAGCTGGGACTCACCAGGGGCCAAGCTGAGGCCTCCTATTAACCCCACTCATAAGCCTTCACTGTTTTTGCCACCGTTGTTGTTGATGGTGTATGTTCAGTGAGTCGGTTACATAGAGAAACATGTGGAGTCATTCAACTTACTGTATTGCTGACAGGCAGTGTCCTAAGAGGTATCCAAACTGGGCAGGTGTTACTTGAGAGCAGGGTTTCTCTGCCCGGGTACTATTCATATTTGGGGGCGGGTAATTCTTCATTGTCGCGCTGTCCTGTGTAGCGTAGCATATTTCGCAGCATCCCTGGTCTCTACCTAGTGCCTGCCAGTAGCACACCCCTCCAAGTCATGACAACCAAAAGTGTCTTCAGACATTGCCAAGTGTCCTCTGGGGGCCTGATGGAGACCCGCTGAACTCCTTCTATCCACCTGGTTGCAGTGATGCACATTTAGGAGCTGAATTTGTTTCAAGCAGATTGGTGGTTACTAAGATGTTCCATAACAGGGGGTAAGACCACAGAGACCTGCTGTCTGTGTTTCCATGGAGAACGGATGTTAAACATATTTATGTGAAAAACCCTGAATTTACTAACCATGCAAATGGTAATACCAGTACATGAAACTTTGGGAAAGTAGTATGAATGTATTCTTCAATTTGTAGAATATTCTCAATCAATGGGTAGTTACTGAATGTCAAGTGTATACAAGTGTATATGCAGTGGAACAGAAGAAAATGAATCTCGGGACTTCCTTGGTGGCACAGTGGTTAAGAATCCGCCTGCCAATGCAGGGGACACGGGTTCGAGCCCTGGTCCGGGAAGATCCCACATGCAGTGGAGCAGCTAAGCCCGTGCGCCACAACTACTGAGCCTGCACTCTAGGGCCTGCGAGCCACAACTACTGAGCCCACGTGGTGCAACTACTGAAGCCCGCATGCCTAGAGCCCATACTCCACAACAAGAGAAGCCACCACAATGAGAAGCCCGTGCACCACAGTGAAGAGTAACCCCTGCTTGCCGCAACTAGAGAAAGCCCGCGCACAGCAACGAAAACCCAACACAGCCGAAAAAAGAAAATGAATCTGTTAACACTTCAGTGTTCTGCAGTAACCCAGAGAGAGCTGGCCTGGCCTTCTGCGCGCGCGCGTGTGCGCACGTGTGTGTGTGTGTGTGTGTGTGTGTGTGTGTGTGTGAGAGAGAGAGAGAGAGAGAGAGAGACGGGGATCAGGTTGCCTGGGATGCCCCCAAGAGACATCCCCATCCCTCTGTGGACGAAGGAGCCACCGGGGAGAGGATGGCCTCTGCCTTTGCTCAGAAGCTCTAGAAAGACAGGGCAAGGGCATCCTGAAAAGTTGCTTGTGGAGCTGTGAAATCCTCAACATTTTCCATCTGGAGGGCCCTCTTTTTATTTCCTTAAAGCTCCAGGGGTTCAGGGCGGGAGAGGGAAAGAAGAAGGGAGCTGGCTGGGCCAACCCCTGGGGGACAAGCCCTGCAGTTCAGTGGGAGGGACATCGAGCCAGGCAGAGGTCTCCTGAGCGGCTCCTGTGTGCCAGCCTCAGTGCCGTCAGGAGATCGGGCACTGCCCCGGTGAGTGTGACATTTCCAGGCCGCCTGGAGCTCGGGCAGGACACCAGAGAGCCACCGCAGGAGGTGAGCTCCGTCCTGTGCAAAGGTGCCTGTCTCCAGTGTGGGGCCGCCCTCTAGTGTACGGGTCAACTGGGTTTGTCCTGAAAATTACCCCGGTTTTTAAAAATTGAGATATGCTTCACATACCATAAAATGTGCCATTTTAAAGTGCCCTATTTAGTGGTTTTTCGTACATTCACAAGGTTGTGCAACCATCACCACTATCTAATTCCAGAACATTTTCATTGCCTCAAAAAGAAACCCTGTACCCTTTAGCAGTAACTCCCATCTCCCTCAGCTCCTGGCAACTACGAATCTGTTCTCTGTCTCTATAGATTTGTCTGTTCTAGACATTTCATGTACATGGAGTCGTGCAACCTGTGGCCTTCTGCGTCTGGCTTATCTCACTCAGCATCATGTTTTCGAGATTTGTCCGAGTCGCAGTGTGGATCAGTGCTCCATTCCCTTTCGTTGCCAAATAACTGTTCCCTGGCGGGGCTGCACCGCGTTTTGGAAGCCGCCCTGAAGCGCCCGCCCTGTCCAGGTGTCCTTGCAGAATCTAGGAAGTAGCTATGTCTTTAATTCCACGAGGTCAACTCCCAACCGTTTTACTCAGAGAAAAATGACCATTCATAGGTTTACAGTGTCAAGATATAAACACGACCTCGTGCACTCAGTGAAAAATACGAGGTCTCAGGCTGGCTGTGATCAGCTGTTGTGTGTCCTCGTTTGTCTGATGCTTGTTTTGGCTCCTTGAGAGCTAGGAGCGGGCTTCCGCACTGGGGTTGTGCACAGTGGAACTGGCCGGGGAGTTCAGGAATGCTGGCGTCTCCCCACATGGGCCAGGTAACCCCGAGTTTTAAGCTCCCCTGGAGATTACAGTGTGTAGCCAAGAGTCACAGTTTTGTGCCAGGGCTAGTGGAAAAGTGAGATATAGGAGGTGCTGATGTTTAACAGAAGTGGAGATGGCAATCTTAACATCGTGAGACTTGGTGCATTTATTAATTTTTCTCTGCAAATTGGACAAAGACGGTCATCTGTCTAATTTTGAAGGAGGAGAAGGTGCCCTTGTCCTGTGGCTCATTGCTAGCACGATGGCAGACCTTGCCTGGCAGGTCAGGGACAAGGCCAGGGTCACAGCCAGCCAGCTCGCTGGGCTCCAACCTCCAGGAGGGGGCCTGGCATTCAGAGAGCAGTTCAGAGATGGTCTGGCTGCACCCACCCGTGTTCGCACCCTCCCCTCCTTTCTCCTTTCTCCTTCTGTCCGGAAATGCCCGTCGCACACACTGGCCTTTCTCTAAGAGAAAATTAAAGATTGTAAAGAGGGGGTGATGCTGTCCTGACAGTAGGCCCTTCTGAGGCCTGTTGTACGCATTTATGAAGCTTAATGCACTTCATGTGATTAATCAACTGATTGATGCAGCCAAAGGAGCGAGAAACTTAATAAAAATTAATTGTTCAACATCCTGGTGACCAAAGAGCTGCCTGATTGAGTGTTTCTTTGCAAGCAGCTGTGCTTCTCTCCTGCAGACCCCACTTTCCAGTCTCTGTTGGCGCTGTGCTCTGATGCACAGATGTGCGTGGTCCTGACGGTGGATGCCCTTTAAAATGTTCAGACCCACAGGGACCTGGGGTGTTTATCTATTATACGGGAACCCATTGAAGCATTCGTTCTTGCTTTACTAGAATGACACAATGTGGAAGTATGCAGAACACAAGAAAATCCCTGCCTGCCCCTTCCCCGGGTAACCAGCATTATAATAGCTTGCTGTGTGGCCTGCTCGGCCCTTCTCTACACCTCTGCCGAAGTATATGTGCAGAAGCCCGGATATTTGTTTTGGAAGTTTACATGAATGGGATCTTGCTATCAATTTTTTTTTTTTCTGTGACTTGCCATTTTCAGTTAACAATATGTCTAGGCACTCTTTCCACCGTCAGAATGTACAGATCTACCACCATTCTCTAAAAAACCTTGTTTTTATTGGGGTAAAAGTCACATAACAAAATAACTCATTTTAAAGTAAACAACTCAGTGGCATTTGGTACATTACCAGTGTTGTGCAACCACCGCTCTGTCCAGTTCCAAAACATTTCCATCACCCCAGAAGGAAACCCTGTGGTCATTCAGCAGTCACTCCCCGCTCCCTTCTCCACCCCCAGCCCTGGCAATTGCCAAACCACCAATCTACTTTCTGTCTCTATGGATTTGCCTGTTCCAGGCATTTCATATAGGTGGAATTCTATATTCCATATTTCATATCTCTATAACTGTATACAGATGGCCTTTTGTGTCAGGCTTCATTCACCTAGCCTAATGTTATTGAGGTTCATATATGTTGTAGGGATCTGGTTTTGTGCTTTTGCTTCTTGGTTTAATGCAGAGGACACACCATCATGGGATCCTAACTGAGGGCAGCCGTGCGAACTTTGCCCACGGGAGCAGCTGTCACCCTTCAAGAAAAATCAATTGAGGATCAAAGAAAAGAGATCAACTTAATTTAGCTTTTAGTTTGTTACTTTAAGAGAGAAGTATAAAATATTTCACATTTCTTTTTAAAATTAGGAACAGGTAGCCAAAAACGAATATATGGTAGGATTTTTATTAATCTAGATGCTTAGTCTGTGCCAGGTGCGATGGAGGGTAACACATAATTAATATCGCCTAGGCCTTTTCCTGAAGGGGATGAAAATGCAGCTGGGGAAACAAAAAGAACCTACATGAAATAATAGGCCAACAGCGCAGCGGTTACCAGCCTGCTGCCGGGGGAGCAGGGGTGGCTGGTGGGGGGAGATGGTCAGCCCTGAAGTCAGAAGATACAGAGGGTCCAGGTCCGCTCCTGCACCTGCACCTGCGGCATGCCACCACGCAAGTCCCCAGATTTCCTTGTGGCTGGATTTTCTTACATGTACGAGAAAACAATACTTGTTGTCAGTTGACGAACTGATGCTTGTTGAGTGTAAACTGTTTCCCAGATGTGATGACTGCCCCTGGGAGATCTTAGGACAGGGGTTGGCAAACAGCAGCCTACAAGCTGAATCCCGCTGGCCACCTGTTTTTATACAGCCTGCAAGATAAGAATGGGATTTTCATTTTTAAATGGTTGAAAAAGAATCAAAAGAAGAGTAGTATCTCATGAAAGTTATGGGGATTTCAAGTCTCAGTGTCCATAGATAAAGTTTTATTGGAGCACGGCCACAGTCGTGCAATTAGTTATTGTCTTTGGCTGCTTTTGCGCTATAAGGACAAAGTTGAGTCTCTGGACAGAGGCCATGTGGCCCGCAAAACTGGAGACATTTACTGTCTGGCTCTTTACAGAAAACGTGTGCTGACCTCTGATCTTAGGAGAATACAGGGTCTATTCAAGGAAACTATTAGTCACTGGGGGTGGGGTAGATAGGGGCTGGGGTGGGGGACACAGGATAAGAAGACCCCAGCGGGAAGTTTAACCAACTAGAGAGAAGGGGCTCAGAAAGATAAAACCCAGCGGGGGACCCTTTAGTCAAGGAACCCTCAATAGAGACTTCTCTCCTCCCCCTGAAAGGCTGCTGCATCTAACTGTCATAAGACAAGCAGGGAAAGTTAGATTCGATTATTTAAACAACATGCCAATTAAGACTACAGTTGAGGGATTTCCCTGGGGGTCCAGTGGTAAAGAATCCGCCTTATAATGCAGGGAACATGGGTTCGATCCCTGGTCGGGGAACTACGATCCCACATGCCGTGGGGCAACTAAGCCTGCGCGCCGCAACTACTGAGCCCTTGCGCCTCAGCTAGAGCCCGTGTGCCCTGGAGCCTGCACGCCACAGCTAGAGAGAGAAAACCCACGCACCACAGCTAGAGAGAAGCCCGCGCACTGCAATGATAGATCCCTCACACCTCAACAAAGATCCCGCGTGCCACAACAAAGACCCGACACAGCCAAAAATAAATAAAATAAATAAATAATGAATAAATCTTTAAAAAAAAAAAAGACTACAGTCGACCCTTGAACAACTTGGGTTTGAACTGCATGGGTCCACCGGATTTTTTTCAGTAGTAAATACTACAGCACAGAACTGTGGATACAGAAGAACTGTGGGTACAGAGGGCTGACTATAAGTTATACGCAGATTTTCGACTTTCTGGTGGGTGGGCACCCCTAACCCCTCTGTTGTTCGAGGGTCAACTGTACTTTATAATAAGAAGACAGGAAAATAAGCACTTTTAGAATGATTTTCATTAAAAATACACAGTTAATTCTGGGGATCTAATGTACAGCATTATGATTATAGCTAATAGCACTGTATTGTATACTTGAAAATTGCTGAGAGTAGATCTTAAATGTTCTCACCACAAAAAAGAAACGGTAATTATATGATGTCACAGAGGTGTTAGCTAACTCTGCTGTGGTAATCAGATTATTGCAATATATAAGTGTATCAAAATTAGCATGTTTGTGCACCTTAAATTTACACAGTGTTATATGTCAGTTATATCTGAATAATACTGGAAAAAAATACACAGTTAAGAAGCTAAGGTTCAAAGGTACAAAACGTTTTAGTTCCTGGAAGAATTCGGGCATGGGACTCTCATTCTTTTGTGCTCCTAGGTAAACGAGGCTCCCCTCCCCCCACCTGTGCTTTATGAACTTGCGTGGTTTTTAAAGGCCAGTTACAGGAGTTGTGCGTGTGCACATATGTATCTGCTCAGAGCTGCTCTCCACCTCTCCCTACAGACCTGGAGACACAGAAAGACCCCCTGGGACTGGTGTCACAGGGAAAACCCTTCATTAACCTGCTCCCCTTCAGAGGAAACCGAGAGGTGCTCAAACCCCATTCCAGCCAACACAATGCACAGAATGAAATTGGTAGGACTCCGTTTATGTAGCATTCCTGAAATAAGACAACTATAGAGATAGAGGACGGATCAGTGGTTGCCAAGGATGACGGATGGGGGACAGGGGTGGGTATGGCTGTAAAAGAGTGGCATGAGGGAGGCTTGTAGTGGTGGACTGTTTCTGTATCTAGAAGCTACACACGTGATAAAATGGCATGGAACTACACACACACACACACACACACACACACACACACACACACACACACACACACACACACATACACACACACGGAAGCACGTGAACTCTGAATAAGCTGTGTGGATTGTTCCAGTGTTGGTTACCTGGTTTGGGGTTGTACTGTACTTGCGTAGGATAGGACCTTGGCGGAAACTGGATGAAGGGTGCATGGAACCTCCCTGTACATTTCTTTGCAACTTTCTGTGAATCTATAATTCTTTTAAAATGTTAAAAAGGAAATTGGAAAATGAAGGAATCAAGCAGAGATCTAGTTATTCAGTTTTTTTTTTAATATTAACTACCTCCTTTCCTTTAACTCACTTATTTACATTTTATTCTGCTTTTTCTGTACAGTACCTAGCACATAGCAGGTTCTCAATAAATGTTTGTTTCATGTAATTATGCCTGTAGAAACAGGTTTTATTTATTCATAATGATAACCTTGTACTTCTGTATTTCACTTTCTCATATATTCTAGAGTTCTCAAGAGCAGAGCCTTCTTGCCAGCTGTCAGAGCCCCTGTTTTGTTGGAGTGGCCACCCTTGTCTTGACTCAGGGAATGTGACCCTCTCAGCAGCTCCTGGTGAAGTCTTTTTTTTTTTTTAAAGGAATTCCTTTATTTTTATTATTTATTTACTTATTTTTATTTTTATTTTTTTATTTTTTAATTAATTAATTTATGGCTGTGCTGTGTCTTCGTTTCTGTGCCAGGGCTTTCTGTAGTTGTGGCAAGCGGGGGCCACTCTTCATCGCGGTGCGCGGGCCTCTCACTATCGCGGCCTCTCTTGTTGCGGAGCACAGGCTCCAGACGCGCAGGCTCAGTAGTTGTGGCTCACGGGCCCAGTTGCTCCGCGGCGGCATGTGGGATCTTCCCAGACCAGGGCTCGAACCCACGTCCCCTGCATTGGCAAGCGGACTCTCAACCACTGCGCCAGCAGGGAAGCCCCCTGGTGAAGTCTTGATGGCTCTAAGCCAGTGGTTCTCAACTAGGGGAGATTGCCCCCCCTCAGGGGGCATTTGGCAATGTCTGGAGACATTTTTGATTGTCACAACTGGAGGTGTATGGGGTGCTACTTGCATCTAGTGGGTAGAATCCAGGAACGCCGCCAGATATTCTGCAAAGCACAGGATGGCCCCTACCACAACAAAGAATAATCCAGTCCCAAATGTCAGTAGTGCCTCAGGTGGCTCTAAGCCAGTCATAGAGCAGCTAGGCCTGCAGTTGGCAGAGGCAGGAGCACATGACCCAGAGCCGTCCAGCGAGCTGGGAGGGGAGGTCTGAGACAGGCATGGTTGAGCAGAAGGCCCCTTGTTCCCGTAGACCTACACAGAAGTAACTCCTGCCAATTAGCGTCCTGTCTCCACCTAAACCTGCAGCCAGTCAGCCAAGCTGCTGCCATAAAAGCCAGCAGGGAGCTGCTGAGAAACCGAGGGTGGTGGAGTGGAAAGGCTGTATCTTTGTGAAGGTGGGTGGGTAGACAGTATAAGGTTCTGGAGCTGCCTGCCTGCAGCAGCTTTTCGTATGTGAAATGTAAAATAGCAAAGTCTCCTTATCTTTTAAAGCCAGTTGAATTGGGGTTTCTGTTACTTGCAGCCGGCAAAGGCATCCTCGCTTCTGTGTCTCTATCCCCTGTTGCCCTGTGTTCTCACCACTGGCGTTCTTCTTGGAGGCATAAGCTGCCACTGAGCAGCTGTGCTGTCGTTTATTAAGTATCCCTCTGTTTTCGACCATTTAGATTATCCCTGATCTGTATGATTATATAAGTACTGTAATTATTATGCTGCTAATGTGCAATTATTTTGTCTGTAGTGTTGTTTTTTTTCCTTTCCATATTTGCCTTAAGAGATCTAGGCATGGGATAAATGCAATCCAGTGGTCGTTGATTTGCTGGAATACACTTCTATTTTGAAATGTTTTAGAATTACAGAAAAGTTGCAAAGATAGGATAGTTTTCCTCACTGTTACTATCTTATATTAGCATAGTACATTTGTCAGAACTAAGAAGCCTACCTTGATACATTACTATTAAGCAAACTCCAGACGTTATTTGGATTTCACCAGTTTTTCTACTAATGTCTTTTTTACTATTACAGTGGTCTTTGGAACTGTTAAATTGTTGATGTTTATATGGTTGAATTCTAATATTTGTTTTTCCTTCATCTCTCTTTTGTGAGTATTCATATGTCCTTCATGCATTTGACAGACTTGGTAGACGTGCTCTGAGGCTGGGTCGAGTGCAGGGACTCTAAAGCACTGGGATCATGGGCCCCAGGAAATCGGACACAAGGTAGAGGTTCTGGGTTTGGAAACACGCGCAAGCACACAGAAGCTTGCATATGCTTTCAGGAGGATTGCAGACCTCTCGAAGCCCATCTCTGCTTCCTGGAATGACAGAGGCTTCGTCTGAGAAGGGCAGACGGCCCCAGAGGTGCCTGCCATGTACACTGTGCGTGTCGTTGCCATAAGGGCTGCGTGCTCATGTGTTTGCTATCACTAGCCCAGGTACATCATACAGCAGCCATTGTACAGTGATTTGTGGAGAACCTTCCACGTGCTTTCTCTAACTCTTCCCAGCCTCATACCCAACCCAGCATTAAACTGTGGTGTGCAGTCACTAGATATGAGCCCCAAGTACTGGGTAGGTTTCACATGAAAAGGGAGGTGATGGATGAACCTCAAAGACACTGTGCTAAGTGAAAGAAGCAGAAGACAACACGTTGTATGATTCGACTGATACACGATGTCCAGAAAAGCCAAATCCATAGAGGTAGAAAGTGGATTAGTGGTTGCCTGGGGCTGGGGGTAGGAAAGGGGAGTGACCGCTAATGGGTACCAAGGGTGTGATTGGGATGATGGAAATGTTCTAAAACTGGATTATGTGTTACACAACTAAGTAAATTTACTAAAAATCATTGAAATTACACATAAAATGGGAAGATTTTATGGTTTGTAGATTATACCACAATATAGTTGTTTGTAAAAGTCTTTTAAAGTGACTCTGTTTTTAAATTCAGGTGGTTGCCTTGTCTTGGTAATTGGACAGACCAGGCTATGTAAATTAGACTTAGCAGCCTCTAACCGTGCAAAAGGCTTCTGGGCTTCTTAAAACGTTCATACAATCGCCAGGGACGCTTACCAAGAAGCCACACGTTAACATTGCCCAGGAGTTTGGCCAACTGTAAGGGGAGAGTACTACCATGTTACAACCTGGTAATCATTACTAGGTTAAAAATATAGTTAGTTTCATGAAGGAAACTGCCTCTCTCATTCAGAGGAATTTATCTTATAGAACGACTTAGTAGCACTGCTGTTTGTTTAGAAAAGTTGATGTGATGTCTGATTATGTGGCAGCCTTTGGGGTAAAATGAAGTTTGTGGATAAAGGACCAGCTGATACCTGGGCCTTTCAATATCAGCATTTTTATCTTTCACACGTTTTTTTTTTTTTTTTTTAAGTTATACAATTTATTTATTTATTTATTTATTTATTTATGGTTGTGTTGGGTCTTTGTTTCTGCGCGAGGGCTCTCTCTAGTTGCGGCAAGTGGGGGCCACTCTTCATCGCGGTGCGCGGGCCTTTCATTATTGCGGCCTCTCTTGTTGCGGAGCACAGGCTCCAGACGCGCAGGCTCAGTAGTTGTGGCTCACGGGCCTAGTTGCTCAGTGGCATGTGGGATCTTCCCAGACCAGGGCTCGAACCCGTGTCCCCTGCATTGGCAGGCAGATTCTCAACCACTGCGCCACCAGGGAAGCCCCTCACACGTTTTTGAAAGAACCTCTTAAAATTGTATTATATGCTTTTAATTTCTTTTTGGATATACTAAAATGTAACATTTTGGGGACTTCTCTGGTGGCGCAGTGGTTAAGAATCTGCCAGCCAAAAAAAAAAAAGAATCTTCCTGCCAATGCAGGGACACAGGTTCGAGCCCTGGTCCAGGAAGATCCCATATGCCGCAGAGCAACTAAGCCTGCGCGCCACAACTCCTGAGCCCGCGTGCGTAGAGCCCGTGCTCCACAACAAGAGAAGCCACCGCAATGAGAAGCCCGCGCCCCGCAACGAAGAGTAGCCCTTGCTTGCCGCAACTAGAGAAAGCCTGTGCACAGCAACGAAGACCCAATGCAGCCAAAAATAATTTAATTAATTAATTAATTTAAAAAAATGTAACATTTTCTTGATAGTTAAGGTTTGTATGCATGAACATGGGCATCGGTATGTTCTTGGAATGTACCAGTAACCACAGGGACCACCCAGATGTGGTTAGCCTTGATTTTAGGCATGGATGGTCTTGAGTCTGACTCGAGGCTCTTCTGTTTCACCTGTGCCCTAAGGCAGCATTTGGACTCCCTTAGCCTTGGTTTCCTCTTTTCAGAAAATGGGGACACTAAGGTCAATGTCTAGTGTGTAGTAGACACTCATATTTTCATTGTTCTTGTGGCCGTACAGAATAAATAGTCATTCAGCTTAGTGATTCTTCAAGGTCTTTTCTCTTCTGCCTGTCAAATTTTCCTCCCTCCTTTATGTCACTTCTGCTTCTGAATTGCTTCCTTAGTTTCCTCCTACTTGTGTAGCACTGGAGACTCACCAGTGTAAAGAAGCACTCAGAGTGCATGGTGACTATTTTTCCTCTCTGCTTAGAGCTGTTCTTTGCATTCCCTTGGTTTTGTGGCTGGGTACATGAAGTTGCTGGAAATGAAATGTTATGAACAGATTAGAGCAGAGCCATCGAGCTTTTTGGGTAAAGGGCTAGATAGTAAATATTTTAGGTTTGGCGGGCCATAGGGTCTCTGTTGCAACTGCTCGACTGTGCCGTTGTAGCTCAGAAGCAGCCATAGGCAATACCTAAATGTGGATGTGCCTGCCTGCGTTCAATAAAAACTTATTTACAGAGACTGGAGGCAGGCTGGATTTGGCCCTTGGGACTTAGCTTGCTGACTTGTGATCGATGTCATGCTTGTTTGTGTACTGTGTTAACACCACCAAAGCGTTTGCATCTTCAGCTTTCATCGTAGTTTGTATTAGCTAGGATGCAAATCTGAAAACACCCCAAACATGTACAGAATTATTGATTTCCAGGTATGGATGTCATCATGTTCCAGAATTTGGTATTTGTAGTACCCGGTGATGTTAGAGGTTTTACAGATTCACGTCACGTGATTAGACCTTGTTCCGTAATTTGGTATTTGTAGTACCCGATGATGTTAGAGGTTTTACAAATTCACGTCACGTGATTAGACCTTGTTCCATAATTAATAGACACTTAATACTGGACAGATATTAAGAATAAGAGAAGTTGATTCAGGGTCAAGATCTTCAGCTATATCTTCTTGGCTACCTTGTGCAATACCTACAAGACAGTTTTCATATGTGTATTAACAGCTTTTGGATGTACATTTAAAGGCACAGGTGAACTTACTTTTGGGTTGAAGTTAAGTTGACCCAAATCATTGTGCTGTTTGGTCTTGAAAGGGAGCTCGCAGAACGCATGTCTATGCTGATGCCCCTGGAAAGTCCTCGCTCTTGCGGGGCTCGCATGCCAGTGGTGGGATATGGGAAAGTTGCTGAAACGGGCTTAGGAAGGTGGTGAAAGACGTTAAGTCACTTCAACAGTTAACTTAAAGATTTTCCTAGCAGCCGGTGCCCGAAGCTGTAAGAGAGATTCCCACCCCAGGTTCTCGGAGTCCACTCCAGCGGTGGTTCTCAGCTAGGGGCGACATCTGGAGACTTTTGGTTGTCACAGCTTGTGGGGAGGGCTTGGTACTGACATGTAGTGTAGTAGTGGCCTGTCTGCTTCACCCTGCCTCTGGATCCTTGCGGGCTGGGGGAGGTCAGGGTTCTGCCAGCACCGGCACAAGGGAGCCGGGCCTTTTCCCCGGACTGTCCTCAGCTTTGCTGACGGGGCCACTGTGCAGCAGATGTGTTTCGTTTTTGTTATTTTAGCAGCCGAGCCGTGTGTTTGAATAGTATGTCTTTAGAGAAGATTTACATGTACTTTTGGAATGCCCATACAATGTTGTAAATTCTTGTTTTAGAGTTTTAGAAATGAATTTTTAATTATTATTATGACTAAAGAAAAAAGTGAGTAGTTACTTCCTAATGGTTGGGTGGTTTGGGGTCTAAAATGATGAGGCTGGAGCCCACAGTGGCCAGCTCTGCAGAGCTCTTTCACATTGTGACTTTTCCTCAGGAAAGGCACGTAGCCGACCTGGCAGTGCTTTGCTGGCCGTGGATAGACTGACTGCTTCAGAAGGCATCTCACATAAATCATTCTGTGATTGGTCCGGCCCAGGTCAACCCGCCATTGCCATCTCATTCACCTCAGCAAGACACCGGAAGCCAAACCGTCTCCCCTCCAATATCATAAACCTCCAAGATGTCACCATGCAGATGGCATTTGACGAAAATGTCAAGGATTACCAAGAACAGCTTCTTGCATTCCCACGTACTTAAGGGAGAAGGACAGAGTACCATTTGCATTTTAAGTGCCACCTCGGTGGCCAGAACCAATAATTCCTGTTTGAGCAACTCTAAGCTCTATCTTGGGGCTTTAGACATACTTTCCATTTTGAAATAAGAACTCATGTACTTATTTTACCTTGAAAGTTATTCATAGAATTCTTTTTCTTATGCCATTTATCACCTGGCTCCTTTAAAAATATGGATCACTATAAAGTTTTATATGAACATGTAACTGATAACATCCTTGTTTTTCCTGAGTCATTGTCAGCATCTCAGTTGTAAATCCAGTGCCAACTCAGTAAATATTTGGAATCCAAAGTCTGCATTTCCTTCAGCCGGGCTAACTTTTATTTTGTTATGTAAAGTAGAGAAACAGAGACGTTCTTTCCGTCTGTTTGGGGTGCTTAGTAGCCACTCTTTCATTGGTTGGAGTGGGTGTCATCCCTTTTTTTGCACCAGTGAAAATAACACCCTAGCACGTCATTTCGGGGAGGAGTGCTACTTTTATCATTTTCAGTAAAACCATGTGGATTAATCCCAACCAGGTTGTGGGGTAGGAGGAGGAGCTAAGTTCTTCCTGGTTTTTCCACTGTCCTGAGCTGCGAGGTTAGTTTGTGGCCTACTCTCCAGACTTGTGGGTAGTTCAAAGTCAACTTGGATTCCACAGGAGCTCCTCACTGATTGTGGACCAGAAAACAGAAGCATGCCTTTGCGTCTTTCCTCTCTCTCCCGTGATCTTTTTTATGTTTCACTGGTGTTTGGTTGCTTTACCTCTCCACCTGGAGTTAAAGAAGGTGCCTTGACCTATTCCAAATTACTAAAATAAACAAAAATTGGGAAATTTTCCGAGAAGCAAACCAATGACATAACGGTACCGCAGGCATACGAGTTACTGGAATTGGTTTTGTGAAACAGTTGGCTGGTACTGTTTGCAAAGCTGGGTTTTTTTTCTCACCAAAAAGGTAGCCCTACGTAAAGTTAATTGTTCCCGTATTAAGTTCTTTTTTCCTCCCTTGAAAGTAAAGGTGAAACAGAAGTGTGACCTTTTTAGGCCATTGTTCTTTTGATAGTCAGGTCTTAGACTTACTGGAAAGATGGATCAAAGTCAGAACTTTCCAGAAGCAGGGAAAGGAAGGTGCTGGAGAGTGTTAATTGTAGCACAGTTTGTTTATAAAGGAGCAAATGAATACTACGTATGGTGGTCCCTCCATGGTAACTACCTCCACTCCGGTGGAATTGTGCAACGACACAAAACGTCACCATCTCCAGTCAGGATTACTGAAGCCAGATTTCTTTCTTTTTTTAAAATATTTATTTATTTATTTTGGCTGCATTGGATCTTAGCTGCGGGATCTTTTAGTTGTGGCCTGCGGGCTCCTTAGTTGCGGCATGTGGGATCTAGTTCCCTGACCAGGGATCGAATCCGGGCCCCCTGCATTGGGAGCATGGAGTCTTAAGCCACTGGACCACCAGGGAGGTCCCTGAAGCCAGATTTCCGAAACACCTCCAGGAACTGTCACAGTGAACAGCGTTGGAACATCAGAGGCTTGAAGCCACAGGCACCATGCCTGTTCCGAGGGGGGTCTTGCACCTCACGCTCCCGCAAGCATTGCAGCCTGAACGTGGGCCGTCAGCAGTCAGGCGGCCGGGTCCCTTCTGCCTGATGACATCTCTGACCACGGAGTGCCAGCCAGCTCAGAGTCAGATCGTTCTTTCTTTTGTTGAGCTGGCCTGGGGGGCAGCTTCAGTTTCACCTTTCCCTCTGGTCCTTGTCAGCTCTCATTAGGGTCCATTAACATTTGCCCTTATTTGGGTGTCCATAATGAGCACACCACAGTCCGGTGATGTTGAGGTCACCTCTCCAGTTTGTTTTGTGTTCATCTCTGCGAACTACACTCTGGGTCCGTCCATCATTTTGGGGGCGTGATTTTGAATCCGCACACCGTCCTGGTTCCGTTGCTCTTGAGTGCCTCGTTGCCATGATTTTGTCATTATTTTCGTTTTCTGAATGTTACACATCTATTTATGCTGTTTTTTAAAAATATATATATATATATATTTTTTTTTAAATTAATTAATTAATTTTATTTTTAGCTGTGTTGGGTCTTCGTTCCTGTGCGAGGGCTTTCTCTAGTTGCGGCGAGCGGGAGCCACTCTTCATCGCGGTGCGCGGGCCTCTCACTGTCGCGGCCTCTCTTGTTGCGGAGCACAGGCTCCAGACGCGCAGGCTCAGTAATTGTGGCTTACGGGCCCAGTTGCTCTGCGGCATGTGGGATCTTCCCGGACCAGGGCTCGAACCCGTGTCCCCTGCATTGGCAGGCAGATTCTCAACCACTGCGCCACCAGGGAAGCCCTATTTATGCTGTTTTAAAAGGCATAGTTTTGGAACTTCCCTGGTGGTGCAGTGGTTGAGAATCTGCCTGCCAATGCAGGGGACACAGGTTTGAGCCCTGGTCTGGGAAGATCCCACATGCCACAGAGCAACTAAGTCTGTGCGCCACAACTACTGAAGCCCGCGCGCCTAGAACCCGTGCTCCACAACAAGAGAAGCCACCGCAATGAGAAGTCCGCGCACCGCAACGGAGAGTAGCCCCCGCTCGCTGCAACTAGAGAAAGCCCGCACGCAGCAACGAAGACCCAACGCAGCCAAAAATAAATTTAAAAAAAAATTTCTAAAATGCATAGTTTTTTTCAGAGAGAGGGAGGGCAGCATGTCATACTCTTTACCCATGATGAGTATAACATCAGGTAAAACCCTGAGGTCTTAGCCACGGAAATGCTCTCGGTTTTATATTAATTTAAGGTGGTATATATATATATCTCCCCACCCTAGGAGATTCTGATCAGCAGGGCCCAGGAAGCCCCCTGATATCCATTTTCTTCCCATTTTTAAAGATTGAGGTAAAATTCACATAACGTGAAATTAACCACTAACCATTTAAAATGGTTAATTCAGTGGCATTTAGTACATTCACAGTGTTGTGCAACTACTACCTCTGTCTAGTTCCAAGATATTTCCATCACCGAAAAGAAAACCTTATACCCATTAAGCAGTCACTCCCCATTCCTCCCTCTTTCCAGCCCCAGGCAACCACTGATCTGCTTTCTGTCTCTCTGGTTTGCTGATTCTGGACATTTCTTATAAATAGAATCATAGAATGTATGGTCTTTTGTGTCTAGCATAATGTTTTAAGGCTCACCCATGTGGTAGCACGTATCAGGACTTCATTCCTTTTCAGGGCTGAATCCCATTTCATTGTATGGACAGAGCACATTGTGTTTATCCCTTCCTTTGTTGATGGGCATTTGGGTTGTTTCCACCTTTTGGCTCTTGTGAGTAGGGCTGCTATGACACGCGTGTACAAGTGTCTGTTCGAGTATCTGCTTTCAGTATTCTTGGGTATATACCTAGGAGTGGAATTGTTGGGTTATATGGTAATTTCATGTTTCACTTTTTGAGGAACCATCAAATTGTTTTTTTCCACAGCAGCTGTACCATTTTACATTCCCACTAGCAATGCATGAGGGTTAGTTTCTCCACATCCTTACCAACACTTGCTATTTTCTGTTGTTGTTGTTTTTTGTCTGTTTGCTTTTTTGAAAAAACGACCATCCTCGTGGGTGTGAAGTGGTATCTCATTGTGGTTTTGGTGTGCATTTCCCTAATGGCTGATGATGTTAAGCCTCTTTCCATGTGCTTTTTGGCTGTCTGTATATCTTGGAGAGATATCTGTTCAGTTCCTTTGCCCATTTTTTCATTGGGTTGTTTGCCTTTTTGTTGTTGAATTTTAGGATTTATTTATATATAACGAATACTGGACCCTTGTCAGGTATATGATTTGCAACTGGTGTCCATTTTTGAGACGTTCTCCTGGTGAGTTCAATAGCAACCAAGCTCAGGAACCACTGATCTGGACCAGTGATTCTTGGGGCTTCCTGCAAAACACCTGGGAAGCTTTCTGAAAACAAACAAACAAACAAATGCAGCCCCTTGCCCCCTAACCATGGGGTTCTGATAAGCCCCCTTTCCTCCGCAAACAGACAACTACCCGGTGAAGCAGTAGTTTAGCTAAGGTGACTGACGACCTGACTGAATGGTTAGGCGTCATCAAAACAGAGAATCCAGCAGCTCCATAAAGGATCAGCCGGCATCAGCTCCCTGCTCCCCTTTCTCCAGAATGTTCTGTGCAGAGCATCACGCTCACTCACATTACAGGATGGCCTGGCCTGCCTGGAGTACCACCAAGACTTGCCATGTCGTCAGGCCTCTCAGGAGGTGACATGTCATCCGCCTGTTTCTCCTGTGCCCACGGTAAGGGCACCTCAGCATTCGTGTGTAAGATGCTGAGCTGTGCGCTTACTGTTTCTTTCTGGTTTCTTCTGACGGAGAGAGCACGATTGGTGCTTGCATGCGGTGTTTCCGCTTTAATCACGGTACTGTGGAATGTTGCAGTTTTCCACTCTGAAGAAAGATATCGTCGGTCTGTTTTCCCCCTACCTCCTGACCCTTAATTCCAAAGGAGGCTGAGGGCTTGGCTCAAAACTGAGAAGGTGGGATGGTCGTGGGGTGGTTGGTGGAGCTTTCTAGTCGAAGTTCTCATCTGATAGGAGGCTGGGCCTGGGGGCAGGAGAGGGTGTGCTCCCTAGGGTTCTCTGCGTCATAGGAATCTCTTCTTCCGCTGACCTGGCATTGTTTCCCACAGCATCCTGTATCACTCTGGCGGGTCCCTTCTCGCCCCTGGGTTCCTGGGGGCCGAGGCCCCGCCATGTTCTTCCTTCCTGCACCTTCTCCATTTCGCCCCCTGGCCTCCCCCGCCCATGTCTCCAGCTGGTCGAAAGTGACTTACTTCCATACACACTTTGGGAACAGCGTAGGGACTCCTAAGAGCAGGTTTTGATGGGCAGAAAAGCAGAAGAAAAAGGTCACCTCAAAGGGATTCAGTTCCATAGAAGTGCGCATGTTTTATTAAATTCCAAGTTAGGGCACGTGGTATATTTTGCTGGGCAGTTCCTATAGGATCATTTTACTTAAGTGCTGCATCACATTCACCCTTAGAAAGAAGGCAAAGGAAAGTCTGTTTCGAATAATCTCCTGGTCAGCTGTATGTCTCATGCTTAGCACGTGCTCTGTGTACCAGTTTTAAAAATTGATGACTATTTTAGAACCACCGTCTCCCTCCGAAAAAGGAGAAACTGACCCTGGGATGAGCGTGGCATTTTACTCTTTACCACATGCAGAAGCATATCGTCGTGAAATGTTTTTAGTGCATGTACTTGGCTGGTAGTTTTCCGTTCTCTCCTCTTTGCCAGACTGTACACTGTCTGGGGCCTGCCCTCATCCCTCGTGTTTCCCGGAGCTTTTCTTGCACTTGCCAAGTGGCAATGCCATCACCCACCCCTGGGCTGAATAAATAGAGTTCTAAAGATATTTTCAATATTCTACGTGGAATTCTCAGTTTGAAAAGCAGATGCTGCTTAAAGTAACTGATCGTGTGCTTCCCGTATATAGTTCCTGACTCCGCTCACCTCCCATCTTCCCTCTCTGTGGAGATGCCCCCGCCCCCCAGGAGCCGGATGACTATTTACCTGTGAGAGCTTCACTTATACAAGTTGGCTCAAGCCAGACTTCACGTTATAATGATCTAAAGAGCATTTAAAAACTACTGCTGCTCGTGCTCCCCCACAAATCAATGAGGTCCAACTTCCGGGGTGAATCCAGACGTCCCTGGTGATTCTCCTTGCGGCCAGTGTGGAAATCCGCTGTCGTACGGACCCCATCTTGTTCACGGTAATGAATGATATTTGTTGATGATTTCAATCCCATCATAAAACTCGGGCAGATAAGCCTTGACGTTAGAAACCAGAAACATTGAGGTTTGTAAAGGGGAACGAAAGGTCGAATAGCTAGCTATAAATGCCGTTGTATTATTGCTTTGGAGCAGTGACGGGGCCTCAGGGTTTGATGTTCTGCTGAACCTAAAAATCACTTACGTTTATGCTGCATCGCTCCCTGCTCTGAGCTTCCATCGCCCTCTGCGTGCCCCTACCATTGAGGGAGCTTGTCAGGTAGTGGCAGTTTGTTACTTATTTGCTCCCTGGCTGAGCTGAATTCCTGGAGGTTAGCTCCTGGCACTTGGCATCTCAGATAGCTTTCCTGTAGTGAGCATTGAAACAGATGAATAGCCCTTTACAAATTTCATAGAGCTTCTCCTGTGGCGGGGTCCCCAAGCTCTCTTATCCTTAGCCAAGATTACCTGCCTGCGACCACGGGCATCATTTATACCAAGCCTCGTGCCTAGCTCTGCGTGGCAGGAGCTCCCTGTGCGTCCCGTCTGTTGGCTGGGCCACGCTCCAGGAAGGGTTTGCCCACCTCTGCACCTCACCTTGGCGTGGTGACTACAGCCTCAAACACCCACCGGGGCTGAGCCCCCAACCAAACTGCCAGATGTCAGAGGTCACAGGGAGTGGTGGGGACTGTGGCATGCTAGTGAGTGGCCCTTCCTAAGGGGATGGCCCTCATCAGCTTTAGCCATTTTTGTCTTTGGGGACTCTTATCCCCATGTGCCAGCTCTTCCGATTTCTAAGGGAGTTAGAAATTCAGGTATTTGAAATGAAATCTGCTGAGGTTAAATGTTGGAAATCCACTGGGGTTTCGGTAGAATATCCGAGGGCCAACACTGCAAACCAGATAGAACACAGCTGCAGGCTGAGTTGGCCCTGGGACGGCCTTGGAGTCATGTGCTTCCAGCTCTCGCTGTCTGGTTTGCCCTTCTTCTAGACAGAGAGAAGCAGGAACCCGGGAAGAATTCAGTGATGGCCGCACTTGTCCGATGGGATCATGGGGAGAGGAGAGGAGAGGAGGCCACTTTGGGTTCTGGGTAAACGCTCTCTCATACAAAATGGCTTATTTTATTTGTATAGACATACCACAGCCCCCTCCAGCTCTCTACCTACCGTTACTGTTGTGTTTGAGTGTCTTCTGTATCTAGTCTTTTTTCTTTTTGTAAGTAAAGAAACCAAAATGTGGTGATATATCAAGTAATTTTATAGCCACCCTTTCTCCCTGACCAGTAACCAAAGCACTTCCAAGTTATTCCAGTGTCTTATTAAACACACTTTAAACATTATCCCAGGTAGACCTCACAAGGAGGGGAGTTCTGTTTTGCTGTTTGCTCCCTCGTCCACAGTGCCTGTGCAGAGCCTGGCATGTGGTAGGTCCTCAGGGACTAACTCTTGCATGATTGTTGGTGGGCAGTAATGTATTGGGTCCCATCGTTATTGTTGGCCATTTGGCTTGCTTCCTTTTTCCTGTTATTGTACCTAGTACTGTGATGCCCCTCTTTATACATTAAGCTCTTCACCTATTTTAGATCATTTTTCATAGGTGTTGCTCTTGACGTTTGGGCGTGGGTGCTTCTTCGTGGTGGGCTGTCCTGGGCACTGTAGGATGTTTAGCAGCGTCCCTGGCCTCCGCTTACCAGACCCAGCAGCACCTCCCCTCCACCCTCGTGACAACCAGAAATGTCTCCAGATACTGCCACGTGTCCCCGGGAGGCACAGTGGCCCTTGGTTGAGAACCACTTTATTAGTGGGATTAGTGAACCAAAGTGTCAATGTATTTTAAGATTTTGAACCTTAAAATATATGCTGCTCGGAGAAAGTACTTCAGTGAGCTGTTGTCCGCTGCCTCTCTCTACCCCATTTCACCCAGCCTCCTTCCCCTGGGAGATCAGCATCCTCCCACTTCCCTGTGACTCTCTGGAGCAGTGCTGTCCGATAGAACATTCCGTGATGATGGACATGGTCCATGTCTGCCCTGTCCAGTATGGCAGCCACGAGCCACATAACATTTCTTGAGTATTTGAAATGTGGCTAGTGCAACTGAAGAATGAACTTTTAATTTTAGTTAATTTAACTTTAAATAGCCACATGTGACTAGTGGCTTCCTCAGTGGACAGTGCAGGAAAGCCCCTCTCTGTGGTACCCCCAAATCACCCACCCTTTCTCAAAGTGGCCCTGATGAGAATCAGATCAATAGCAAGTTTTGAGGTGCCTTCTCCTTGGTTGGTGTTTGGTTACTGTTGAGTTCAGCTCCTTCTTTTGTTACCTTCCAGCATCCCAGTTAGTTAGGAAAGCAATCTAAGGAAGTAAAGCCTAATTGAGATATGAAGGAACCAGGCTGCCCTCTGGCCCCCTAAGCCTGCCTGGAATGTGTTTGCCTATAAATCCTAAGGGACCTGATTTGGGAATTCTGACTTGCAGGAGAGACCTGACAGGAGGCTGGAGTTTTCCCATAACTCAATCTGTTTGCTTCCTACTTTTCTAGAAGTTTCTTCCCCACTGGCCTATATAGATGAATTCTTCACCTCTTTATCCCTCCCTTTCGCCCTCCATCCTTCTGTCCGTCCTTCATCCATCCCTCTGTCCACCTGTCCATCCCTCCATTCTTCTGTTCATCCTTCATCCATCCATCCCTCTGTATATCTTCTCTCCCCCCTCCCTCCTCCCTCCCTTCTCCCTCCCTCCCTCCCTCCCTCCCTCCCTCCCTTCCTTCCTTCCTTCCTTCCATTGACCCATCTACTGATCCAACTGTTTATCCGTCTATCCATCCCTTCATCGATCCCTTTGTCCATCCTTCAGTCCATGCATCCCTTCCTCCATCCATCCTTCTCTCTGTCATTCTTCCCTCCATCCTTCCGGCTCTCCCTATCACTCCACCCCTCCTTCCATCCATCTGAGCACAGTGCACTCCTGCTGTAGGGTCAGGGTCTGTGCCAGGTACTGGGGAGGCAAGACCTCTAGGATCCTTGACTTCGTGATGTGCACAGACTAGTTGGGGCGTCTGAAGACACTTGCCCTTCGATGAAGATTCAGAGCAGAGTCTTGGGAGCAGGATTGCCTGGGCTGGCGGTGAGGTAGTCTCTGCAGGGAAAGGGGGCTGTGGACGCTTGGAGTGAGATGAGTCAAGGTCACTTCAGGATTGAGAGCACTGGGCTGGTTTGGGGAAGGATAACAAAGACAGAAGGCCTGCGTCATTGCAGGTCATTCTCTGCGATTGGATTGCTGGGCCATGATGTCCCAAAGCCGGCCAGGCAGAGCCCTTTAGTCTTCCTTGGTTTCTGGTCCTGGGGAGAACTCCTTCCTTCACTTGTGTCCCCTCTGCCATCATGAAGCAGACCCCAGGCACATGAGGGGAGCAGTGTTCCAGCGATCGAGGGGCCAGTCCCGTTTACCTTAACGGCGCTCTTTGGTGACAGTTCTGAGCTCTGCCCAGGTGGGCTCAGGTGCCGAGTGCTGGTGGCTTGGTCTTGGGGATGTGCACCGACAAGTTTGACAGAACAGATGTATTTCAGAAAAATCGCAGGTTGCTTGTTCTAGGTGTTGCTTTCCATTTTGGACACAGCAGCCAGCGGTCCAGCCCAGCCCGACGACCCCTGCTCCCCCGGCCAGGGCTCCAGGGGGGCGCGTGCAGCAGCTGTCGGTGTCCCTGTCAGCAGGGCTGAGGGGACGGTCCCACGGGCTTCCTGGTGGTGGGAGGAACCTCGGGAGAGGGCTGGAGCGTGGGTTCTGAGGGAATGAGCTGGAACCCAGCCCGCGGCCGGCCTGGGGGCCTGCACGTACGTTTCAGTGAGGGCACTTGAGAGGCTCGGTATGGATGTTAATGGCCTTCTAGAGGCTTTAGGGTCCAGAATGTTTAGCCAGAGTGGCGGGGGCATGCGAGGAAGGAGCCCTGGCGCTGGCGTGCGGATGCTGACCGCTCCGGCTTGTGGCCACGCGGTGGGAAATTTCGAGTCACTGTTGTCACGCAGTGTATTTACTCAGCTCCTCCAGGTGGGAACCTGGCTTCTTTTCAGTTCTGAAGGAGAGTTTGGAGCTCACTCTTAAGCCACTTCAGGAGGCTGCCCAAGTATTGTTACCCACAGTTCCGCTCTGAGGAGTTTTTAAACAATTCTTATGACTTGATATTGAGCAAAATGACAGAGTCCCTGCTCCAGTGCCTGCAGTTTGGAGGGCAGCTTCCTACGTTACGGGACATCCTCACTCGAGCCAGTAACACCCAGCCTGCCTCGCTCGTGCCTGTGGTCCCCGCCCGAGCTGGCCCGGTAGGGAGGCTGCCGCAGAGGCAGCGATGGCCTGTCCTGCCTCCTTGGACAGTCTCAGGGGAGCCCTGCGTTGTAGAGCCTTTACAGTGAGAATGAGTTTCCCGTCGGGCGGGCCCACGTTAGTGCAGAGGTGCCCCCCAAGACCTTAAGCTCACCGCCTTCCTGATGTCACATAGAAGGGAACCCAGCAGGGTCCCGGAAACGGCAGAAGTGGTTACTCCTGTTACCCTTCCCAGAGCGTTCAGCTCAGGTGTCCCCTCGCCATCAGCACGGGCCTGGTGAGTGGCTTCACCGCGACTCAAGGACCTGCCCCCGTCACTGAGGCCCAGCGCTCCTCGGGCCTCGACCTTTCCTGCCCAGCCTCTGCTACCCCGTCCTGCTGTCCACTTTCTCTGTAGCCCGAGGGACCTTCCTCCGAAACAGATCTGATGCCCGCGCGCCCGCCTCCATTCCGCAGGCCTCCCTGCCGCCTGCAAACTGCAGCCTTGCCTTTTGTCAGGCCGGCCCGTGCCTTCAGGGGGCGCGGCGGTGGGGAGAGGCTTCTTTTCGCCTCATCTGTTCTCACCCCCCCTGCGTGAGGCCTGGGCAGGTCCCCTGTCCTCCCTGGGCAGGTCAGAAGCGGCCTTGGTGCTCCTCTCTCTTGGGCCTTGAACCCACCGCCAGTGAAACCGGTCCTTCCTCCAGGGGCTGTGTGTGCTCTCTCCCTGGTGCCTCTTGCCCTGGGCAGGGAGCTTTGGGAACAGGGTTCCCGAAACTGGACTTCCCGGACAGGCAGCATTTCGTGTATATATGCGGGCAGCATTTTGGGTATATGTGTAAACATGTTTTTCTAGGGAGGAGATCGGTGGCTTATCTCAGATTCCCAGAGAGATCCAAGACCTAAAAGAACCGCGAGCACTTTTGCCATTCCCTGCGTCCTTTCCTGGCACACGCTTCTTCATCAGAGCTTGAGGGGTGTCTGAATGTCTTAGATGTTCAGGTATTTTCCCCTCTGCTTTTGTTCATGGATTCAGATGGCGATATATGCAAAGAGGCATCTGTAAAGAATGGAATTCTCGTGCCCCAAAGATTAAAACAGATTAAGTGACTGCTAAAAAGTTGTGTGTATGTCTGGGTTTTTTTGGTGGGGGGAGGTAATTAATACAAAAAAGGGCGGGTGATGAAATCCTTTAGCTCTTACTCTTAGAAGCCTGGCACAGGACTTCTGCAGCTGGGAGCAGTACGCAGGGGAGAGCTCGACCTCGGCAGTATTTGCAAAGCTGAAATTGAGATCACAGAGCCCAGAGTTCTGTGCCGTCTCTGCCGCTGTATGCCTGTGTGCCGCTTGGCTGAAAGGATGGCCGGACTGTTCCGGGTCGCCTCCCCCTGTGATGCCATTTCTAAAGAATGTTATTGTTGGGCCTCTTTGCTCTCCTTGGCCAGTGGGGTTTTCCTCTCCTATTTCAGTTGAACTTTCTTCTTCCGTCAATTGTTACTATTTCTTTTTTTTTTTTCCCCAAATCCTTCCTTAAAACCTCCCCTTTTAATTTTTAAATATCCCTTCCTGTCTGTGGTATTCAGTAGTAAGTTAAGAACCAAATTTTTATGACACTGTATTTTATTCTTAAAGGAGTATTTTAAGTCCCTCTTCTATTGTTTTGGCCATATTAAAAATAAGAAGATGGTCAGTAACTTCCCAAACTGTAGTCTCCTCTGAGTAATCATCATTAGCAATTTGTCAGGAGAGTAAGGAGGATAAAAATTATTTAAAAGCGGAATATGGTACGTATATGAGTATTCTTATAGCAGTAATACAGCATCTTTATTTCCACTCTTTTCCTCAGGGATGGTGGCAGGAACCCTTTCATTTTTGCCTGGAATCCCTCCTCCGAGCTCGATGGGAGTGCAGAGAGCCGCTGGTGACCCGAGCAGGCTTTTCCCCTCTGGTCTTGCCACTTCTTAGGTGCCCGTCCCTGAACTCAGTTTCCTCCTTAGGTAAAGTGGGGGTGGTTATGAGGGACCCACCTTTTTAAAATTGTCATGATGATTAAAGAAGTTTCTCCCGTCCCTCTGAGCACAATGCGGGCTTTGCCCTGGGGGCTGGCGGCTGTGACTGCACACTTTCAGCGGTGTCTGCAAAGCCTACAGGTGGTAGGCGGCAGCCCTGTGCAGTAAGCACGGTGGTCCTTGTGTGACTGGATGCAGCCACCTACAGGTATACCCTGGGGCGTTGCCTTGCCCAGTGCTGCTCCGGAAAGCAGGAGACCATTCTGCATCACACGTGCAATGGAAAGAAAAGTGTCATGACATAGGATGTACGTCCTACCCTTGTGAGGTGTGATGTGCTCCAGTATTTTCTTTTTAAACCAAACCACTGATTGGGACCTACTCAATCAATTTCACCGCCCACTAATGGGCTGTGGCTGTAGCATGAGAGCGTGACGTAGAGTAATGTGACAGATGAATGCAGAGGGTTGGGAATGATGGTTTAGAGAATGTTTCAATATGTGTCCAGCTATTTGGAAGACGTCCGGGACATTGATCAGCCATGACTTAGAATTTGTGGAGCAGAATCGCCAGATGTGTGTTTAACAGTTTAACGTGAGTGAGATGACAGTCATCTTACGTCCTTGGATTTTGTTTTCTTCTCCCCAGTGTTTCATATGACTTGGAGTCCTGACATTGTTTCTTCCTACTGTAAGTGAAGTACTTATGAGGAATCTCAATGCGTGTGTGCATGTTTTTTAACACAGCTTTTAGTAAGGTGTAATTTACATCCCACAAAATTCACCATTTTAGTGTAGTTCAATGAGTTTTAGTAACTATACAGCTGGACGACCATCACCACAATGTTCGGTTTTAGAACATTTCCACCTCCCATCCCCCACTTTCCCACTCTGGTCCCTGACAGCCACTGATCTGCTGATCTGCTTTCTGCCTGTGTATTTTGGAATGCCTGCTTTTCTGGTTCGTCTTTGTAAAAGGCGGGTTCCAGAAGTCAGACTCTCCTGGGAGTTGCCGTTTCTCCACCCACCCCTGCTGAGAACCGCATTGGCTGGGGTTCTCCCTGGTGGCCAGTCGGCCTGGTCGGGAGACCAGGGAGGAGGAGCCGTTGGGGTCCATCGGGAGGGGGCTAGGTTCTGAGGGCTGGTCTGTGCATGCTTGGGTGGGCGCGGGGGCTTGGAGGGCAGCTGCGGAGTATTGGGAGGCCCAGAGCTGACTCTGGGTCTCCTTGCGAGGGCCCTCCAGCCTGCACTGGCTCTCCTTCCTCAGCGCTGTGCATCCAGGATGCCATTCGTCATGCGACAAGCCCGCCTTTCCTATGGCGCTGGTAAACAGATCTCGAGCACCTGTTCCTCCCGTCCCCGAAGAGGAAGCGATGCATCCGTCACGCAGCAGCCCACTTTCTTGGATGCAGTCTCTCAAGCCTCAGACCTGCACACCTGCTCACGAGCATATTCTGTCGAGGCAGAGACGTGTGAGAACAGCTCTAGAACTGCCATAGACACGTATTTGGTGGCAGGCTCCATTCGCCCTTAATCGGGTCGTGTCTGTGACTCACCCTGTGTGTGCAGCTGAGCACCTACTGGGGTGCGCCCTGGAGCTCTGTGGGGGCAGGTCAGAGTGGGAGGAGGTGCCATTCTTGCCCGGAAGGAGCAAATGCTACGGGAGATGCGATGTGAACAAATAACCACGTTCTGCTTAGAGTTTTAATAACTGTCCCAGGAGGAGAGAGAAAGTGCTGAGGCTGGCCCAAGAAAGGACAGCCTACTTCCTGCTGGGGTGGGCTGGGTCTGGACAGGAGGAATCTGGGCCAAATCTGGGAAGACGCATCAGGATTTGAACAGGAAGGGGGCGGGAGGGAAGCATGGGAAAGGGAAAGAAAGCTCCAAGTTTGGGAATAGCTGTTCCCGCGGGGCTTGCTGGGAAGGCGGATGGGCAGCCAGGGGCGGAGGGAAGGGAAACAGTTCCCTGCGGGATGTTTTGTGGTCTTAGAAACCTGACTCTTTCCAGATCCCCACCAGGGGCTTGTAGAAGGCGGTGTCTCAGGCTGGATGTTTCTTAAGCGGTCTCAGCCTCAGCCAGTGGACTTTGCCGTGGTCCTTCGTAGAATCAGAGAACGAGGTGAGGTCCCGGAGCTGTGCTGTCCAGCGCGGTAGCCACAGCCAGATGGGCAACTGGGCGCTTGAGATATGCTCGCAGCGTAAAACACACACCGGCTTTCAGAGACTTCATACCAAAAAAGGATGTCAAATATCTCATTTATAATTTTTATAATCATTACATGTCAAGTTGATAGTAGTTTGGATGCACTGTGTTAAATAGAAAATATTATTAAAATAATCTCACCTGCTTATTTTTACCCTTTTAAATGTGGCTACTGGAAATTTTTTTTTAATTAATTAATTAAGTTTTGGCCGCGTTGGGTCTTCGTTGCTGCACGCCGGCTTTCTTTTTTTAGTTGCCATGAGCGGGGGCTACTCTTCGTTGCGGAGCGCGGGCTTCTCTCATTGCGGTGGCTTCTCTTGTTGCAGAGCACGGGCTCTAGGGTGCAGGCTTCAGTAGTTGTGGCACGTGGGCTCAGTAGTTGTGGCTCGCGGGCTCTAGAGCGCAGGCTCAGTAGTTGTGGTGCACGGGCTTAGTTGCTCCGCGGCATGTGGGATCTTCCCGGACCAGGGCTCGAACCCGTGTCCCCTGCATTGGCAGGCGGATTCTCAACCACTGCGCCACCAGGGAAGCCCTAGAAATTTTTTAGTTAAGTATGTGGTCCTCATTGCAAATACTTCTATTGGACAGCACTGCCCTAGAGAATTCCTTTTACTAACTGGGCTGAAGTTTGTTTTTATTTCAGTCTAAGTTGTATCATTAGAGCCTATATTTGAGGTGAACAAAGTGTGTTCACTTATCTCAGGATTGTGCACTTGATGGGCTTGATGAAAAATTCTTTTTCTGTCATTTTCAAGGTGGAAGACCGTCCTGGATGAGGTGCTCAGGCAGGTGACTGCGATCGGGTGCCCCTCTGGCTGTGGTTTCCTTTGGGTGGTAGACTTGCATCTTGGCCTGTGGGCAGCTTGCTCAGCCCTGCATTCTAGCATCTCAATCCCAGGCTTTTAAACTGTGTTCCACTCGTGCAGTATTTTACTGCTACATCAGAATAATACTGACATTCCCCCAGTTTTTAGAGGAAAAAATAGCGTGGAAGGAAAATGCATGTTTATGGAGTATGTAATAAGTCCCCAAAACCTTGATATTGGTTACAGCCTTTCAGCCCCACCACCCCATAGTAAAGATGAGAAAACTGAGGCACAGCCAGACAGTCATTTGCCCAGGCTCCTCCTCACTAGTAAGTGCTTAAAGTATAGTTGCCTCAGTTGCAAGTTTTTCCTCCCATGACGTTTTTACAAGTTGTTGCAGTGTCTGTCCATTGTCAGCATGATTCAACAAAACATACACTGTAGGACTTTACACTTATTCAGTCACCAGCTCGTGGTCTTTGTCAGGTGTTGTGACTTCGGTTCACCAGTGTCTGAACCCGTGTGAGACCCGGTAGGATTGCTGGTGAGGTGGAGCCCCCAGGAAGTTTGCTGGTCATCCGAAATACCTCCTAGATTGGTTTACCTTTGGACACTTTATTCTTTGCTGGAGGAAAGAACATCTTGCCAGGATCTCGCCCCTGTCCACCCTGGTCTCTCCCTTCCTGGTGGAAAGGCCCACACTCAGGAAACCATAGTGTAGATGAAAAGTGGGCTTGGTCGGTAGAGGATCAGAACAGAGGATGTGGGAGGTCTTCAGGGACATTTCATCACGCTCTGTGAACCACCTTTCTCCCTTGCTAGGATGTATCTGCCTAAGGAGAGCTGTTCGAGGGAGGGATGATCCCGTAGCACCTTGGCCTCCTGAGCCCTGTTTTTCTTACAATTTAGGCTTTGAAAGCTCAGTCAAATTCTAGTCTGCCCTCTTCCAGTTGTTCCTTGACTACTAATTGGCTCCGTTGTGGTTTTTATATGGTATAAGTTTCTGAAATTGGCCTGATTAGTTTATCAGACAGTTTAATGAAGGCCTGTTGTATGTGAGGGCTCTGGCTCTCTAAAAAGATGAATTAGAGAAACGGCATCCTTTTTCTCAAGGAACTCACAGACCAATAGGGAAGGCAGCCATATCAAATAATGATTACAGAGTGATAAGTGCTGTCACTTATTACAAAGTGATAAGTGCGCGGACTTCTCATTGTGGTGGCTTCTCTTGTTGCGGAGCACGGGCTCTAGGGTGCAGGCTTCAGTAGTTGTGGCACGTGGGCTCAGTAGTTGTGGCTCGCGGGCTCTAGAGCGCAGGCTCAGTAGTTGTGGTGCACGGGCTTAGTTGCTCCGCGGCATGTGGGATCTTCCCGGACCAGGGCTCGAACCCGTGTCCCCTGCATTGGCAGGCGGATTCTCAACCACTGCGCCACCAGGGAAGCCCTAGAAATTTTTTAGTTAAGTATGTGGTCCTCATTGCAAATACTTCTATTGGACAGCACTGCCCTAGAGAATTCCTTTTACTAACTGGGCTGAAGTTTGTTTTTATTTCAGTCTAAGTTGTATCATTAGAGCCTATATTTGAGGTGAACAAAGTGTGTTCACTTATCTCAGGATTGTGCACTTGATGGGCTTGATGAAAAATTCTTTTTCTGTCATTTTCAAGGTGGAAGACCGTCCTGGATGAGGTGCTCAGGCAGGTGACTGCGATCGGGTGCCCCTCTGGCTGTGGTTTCCTTTGGGTGGTAGACTTGCATCTTGGCCTGTGGGCAGCTTGCTCAGCCCTGCATTCTAGCATCTCAATCCCAGGCTTTTAAACTGTGTTCCACTCGTGCAGTATTTTACTGCTACATCAGAATAATACTGACATTCCCCCAGTTTTTAGAGGAAAAAATAGCGTGGAAGGAAAATGCATGTTTATGGAGTATGTAATAAGTCCCCAAAACCTTGATATTGGTTACAGCCTTTCAGCCCCACCACCCCATAGTAAAGATGAGAAAACTGAGGCACAGCCAGACAGTCATTTGCCCAGGCTCCTCCTCACTAGTAAGTGCTTAAAGTATAGTTGCCTCAGTTGCAAGTTTTTCCTCCCATGACGTTTTTACAAGTTGTTGCAGTGTCTGTCCATTGTCAGCATGATTCAACAAAACATACACTGTAGGACTTTACACTTATTCAGTCACCAGCTCGTGGTCTTTGTCAGGTGTTGTGACTTCGGTTCACCAGTGTCTGAACCCGTGTGAGACCCGGTAGGATTGCTGGTGAGGTGGAGCCCCCAGGAAGTTTGCTGGTCATCCGAAATACCTCCTAGATTGGTTTACCTTTGGACACTTTATTCTTTGCTGGAGGAAAGAACATCTTGCCAGGATCTCGCCCCTGTCCACCCTGGTCTCTCCCTTCCTGGTGGAAAGGCCCACACTCAGGAAACCATAGTGTAGATGAAAAGTGGGCTTGGTCGGTAGAGGATCAGAACAGAGGATGTGGGAGGTCTTCAGGGACATTTCATCACGCTCTGTGAACCACCTTTCTCCCTTGCTAGGATGTATCTGCCTAAGGAGAGCTGTTCGAGGGAGGGATGATCCCGTAGCACCTTGGCCTCCTGAGCCCTGTTTTTCTTACAATTTAGGCTTTGAAAGCTCAGTCAAATTCTAGTCTGCCCTCTTCCAGTTGTTCCTTGACTACTAATTGGCTCCGTTGTGGTTTTTATATGGTATAAGTTTCTGAAATTGGCCTGATTAGTTTATCAGACAGTTTAATGAAGGCCTGTTGTATGTGAGGGCTCTGGCTCTCTAAAAAGATGAATTAGAGAAACGGCATCCTTTTTCTCAAGGAACTCACAGACCAATAGGGAAGGCAGCCATATCAAATAATGATTACAGAGTGATAAGTGCTGTCACTTATTACAAAGTGATAAGTGCGCGGACTTCTCATTGTGGTGGCTTCTCTTGTTGCGGAGCTTGGGCTCTAGGTGCACGGGCTTCAGTAGTTGTGGCTCGTGGGCTCTAGAGCGCAGGCTCAGTAGTTACGGCGCACGGGCTTAGTTGCTCTGCGGCATGTGGGATCTTCCCGGACCAGGGCTCAAACCCGTGTCCCCTGCATTGGCAGGCGGATTCTTAACCACTGCATCACCAGGGAAGCCCCCAGACTGATAATATGTAATTAAAAAAAAAAAATTCCTAAGAAGACAGTCTTTTCCCACGGAAACCACAAATGTAATTCAAGAACAATTCTAAGACTCAACACTAAAATCGGTCACTCATGCTACAGTAATACACTGAAATGTCAATGGCAATGTTTAGACTGAGTTCTAGGTGTGATTACTCTTTACCCTAAATTCTAGAATTGAGACTAGATGACAATTGCCAAATCAAGTATATGCGTGTTCTATAAACAATAAATGTGATTATTTGAGTGACTTTTCAGGACTAATGTGGCAGGCTTGTGGTGTATTCGTTGCTGTTTTAACCTTGCTGTTTTTGTGTAATTTCAGGGAGTTCAGGGACCCACTCACTGCTAAGTGAGAACCCAGCTCTTGGGTGTCAGTGTTACACCACTGAAGTTGGAGAAGCACTAGCGCAGCAAACAGGGTCTAATTCACCACGTAAATAACCACAAACAGCCTGGGGTCCGTGTTCTGGCGGGCTCTGAAACTCGCTGTGAACCAGGTGTGTCAGAAAAGGTGAGGGAGTCATCATAATTTCTTGAGGATTAGTTTGGAATGAAATTGAGATGAATAGTATCCTCTCTGAATTGCATATTAAAAATAAGCGTGAATGGGAAATATAGAGATTATCTTGTTCCAGGAGACTGGAAAGTATAGTACAGGCACCATAGGATTACCCTGGCCTCCTTTTGATAAAGAAAATGTGTTCAGAACCAGTGTTTACCCGTAGACACAGAGAACAGAGTACTGGTTACCAGAGGGGGAGGGTGTGGGGGGGAAGGGCTAAATCAAAGGATGTCAACTGTATGGTGACGGCTGGAAACTAAATTTTTGGTGGTGAGCACGCCGTAGTGTATGCAGAAGTCGAAATACGTTGTACACAGGAAACGTAGTGTTATAAGCCAGTGTTACCTCAATTAAAAAACAAGTCTCACCATTAGAAAGATTGTGTATCATCCAAATAAATTCATTTGCCTTCATGGATTGAATAAAAAGAATCAGTGCTCATACTTTGCTCTCTTCTCTCTGCTCTCGCCTTCTGCTGCCCACGTTTACTTTTCTGCAGTTCAGGGTAGTCAGTGTCAGATATTCCAGCCCCCTGAGCGTGGCCGGGACGGAGGACATGGGTTCTGAGGCACCGGGCCACTGCCGCCGGCTCCACCCGCTCTCAGCCCTGCAGCCTCTCGGTGGCTGTCTGCTCGGCAGAGTGACGGCCTCCCCAGGTGTCCACGTCCTACTCCCTGGAACCTGTGAATATGTTACCTTCCATGGCAAAAGGGACTTTGCAGGTGTGACTAAATAAAGGATCTTGCAACGGGGAGGTGATCCTGGATGATCTGGGTGGGCCCAGTGTAATCTCAAGGGTCTTTCTGAGTGGAAGAGGGAGAACCAGAGAGATGGCATCCTGAGAAAGACTCTACCGGCCGTGGCTGGCTTTGAGGGTGCAAGAAGCCGCCGCGGATGCCAGTAGTCTATCACAGACACTGGTTTTAGTTCAGTGAAATCAATCGGAGTTCTGACCTCCGGAGTTGTAAGATGACAAATGTGTTGTTTAACGCCACCAAGTTTGTGGCAATTTGTCACAGCAGCATAAGGAAACTAATAGGGTCTGAAGCAAGTCTGTTGGAGGTTGAGGGGGAAGCAGGAAGGGGAGTGGATGGAGCTGGTCTCCGTGCTGTAACTAAAGAGGCTGCACCCAGTCAGCATGACCCCGTGAGGTTGGTCGGATCACCCCCATTTTTTTTTTTTAAATGTTTATTTATTTATTTGGCTGCACCGGGTCTTAGTTGCGGCGTGTGGGATCTTTAGTTGTGGCATGCATGTGGGATCTAGTTCCCTGACCAGGGATCGAACCTGGGCCCCCTGCACTGGGAGTGCGGAGTCTTAGCCACTGGACCACCAGGGAAGTCCCCACCCCCATTTTACAGATTAGGAAACTGAGGCAGGCCCAGAGAGAGAAGGAATGACTCATGCAAGGTCTCATGGAAGTAAATGGCTCTCTGGGAACCGGTACTGGCTGAGATGGCCCAGTGCCACTTCTTAAAGAGCCCCGCAGGATGCAGCAGGCAAAAGGGAACAAAAAGAAGCCCGTGTCTGTGTCCTCCAGCATTCTCTCCCTTCTTGTGGACCAATTCTGGTAAGAACGGCCAGCAAACCATATTCACGTCCTCTGCTGAGGCCAAGAAGAGCCGTTTGTGAAGCGGGGAATCTACGGTGGGAAGATCTGTGCGGGGCGGTTGCGGGCAGGGAGAGCTGGCAGCTCCGGCTTGGTGTTGCTCAGATAGGAGGAGACCGGTGAGGACTGGCCGCGTGGGGGCCTTCACGTCCCGCTGCAGAGCGGCCTTTGCTGCGGGAGGACACTGGTGCCCGGCTTCTCAGCTCACCGCACCCTCCTTCCCCCACAGCCTGAAAACGCCGGGGCGCTTACGCTGCGCTCCCTGCCTGCTTGTTCTGTGAAAGTGAAGCCCGCTCGTGCCGTCCAGATTTGTCCCGAGCCCTTGAACAAATGCATCAAGATATCCCCAGAGGGTGATGAGAAAGGCCGTCTCTCACTTCACTGGTAGGAGTGTGTGCTGATGCTAAAGCACCTTGGCAGTATACACATCAGGTGTTTGCTGTGAGCTCGTGTCCGTCATTTACAAGAGAGAGCAGAAAATTGGAACGTACCTAAATAGATGACTTGAGGTGCCTGGTAAAAAAGTTATGGGTTACTGCATATGACGGAAGGCTCTAAAGTGATAGAAAGCGATGGTGACAGAGACTTAAAGGACATGAGGAAATACACAAATGAAAAAAATTAGTGTGTGAAATTGTATCTAGTATGATATCAGCTGTGGAAAAATGTAGGAAAATAAGCTAAACCATGAATCCAGGGCTTCTGGATTATAGGTGATTTTATTTCCTATGCTTTATACTTTACTGTATGAATTTTGTACGTTGACTTCGCAATAAGGAGAAAAGACCTTCACATCCTTCAACCCCATAAATTTACTTCTGGGAATCTTTCAAAGAAAATAATTGTAAATACAGATTACGAGCTATATGCACAGAGATGTTCCTTTCATCATAGTTTTTTAAATTGAGATGTAATTCACATATACCATAAAAGTCACCATTTAAAGCATGCTGTTTACTAGTTTTTAGTATAATCACAAAGTTGTGCAACCATCATCCACTATCTAATTCCAGAACATTTTTATCACCCCCTAAAGGAAGCCTAACCCCTTAGCAATCACTCCCCATTCTCTCTTTATCTCCAACCCCTGACAACCGCTGATCTACCCTCTGTCTCTGTGAATTTGCCTGGTCTGGACATTTCTTGTACATGGATGCACACAGCTCGTAGCCACTGTGTCTGGCTTCTGTCACCCAGCACAGTGACTTCAAGGTCCATCCGTATTGTAGCATGTGCCAGGACGTCATTCTTTTTTTATGGCTGAGTAATATTCCATCGTATGGATAGACCATGTTTTATTTGTCCATTCATCAGTTGATGGCCCTTAGTTGTTTTCACGTTTTGGCTATGGCGACTAATGCTGCTGTGGACATTCTTTTGTGTGGACATATGTTTTCGTTTCTCTTAGGTATACACCTAGGTGTAGAGTTACTGACCCATATGGAAACTCTGTGTTTAACTATATATTTGAGAAATTGCTGAACTGTTTTCCAAAGCAGCTCTCATGAATGTTTACACTAGTGGAAATTAGGAAATAGTGTAGCTATCAATAGTAGGAGAGTGCTTAGGTAAAACATATTAATCCCCTTAACGAACTGTTTGTAAAAATGCAAGTTATTTATTCCTAGACCGGGTGCTGGGGGTTCAAAGGCAGCTGAGACAGGGTAATTGTTCTCAAGGAGCTTTATCTATTCAGTTGTTCCAGGTGATGTTTACAAATAATTTATAACAAGCGGGGACAGAATACTTAGGCTATAGTGTTAGGCCATCTTGAGTAATTTTTGGAGAGATTCAAGGTATGAATTAATAAGTAAACATGTTACAAAGTTAAGTGGAAAAGGCAAGGGAGAAGATTGTGTATACTGTATGATCATGACTATGTCAGAAAAAGACGAATAAAGAGAACATACAGAAAAAAGATGGAGGAAGACACATCAAAATAGGAATAATGGTTGTTTTTGAGTGGTGGTGTGCATGGACATTTCTCTCCTATTTAGGTGTATTTCCTAAACTTTGTGTAATAGAAACAAAAACACCCCGGGGTCTGTGTGTGGTGGCCATGGGAAGGAGTTGGTGGGAAAAATCTAGCATCAAGTTTTTGGGCAGATGAGAACTCAAGAGCCTGGACTGGCGTGCCTGTGGGTGACAGGACAGTAAATTTAGATATCCTCGATGCTCTTACTGAAAATCATGCCAAAATTTGTCTACATACAATGAAGTTACAGCTATCTGGAAGTCTGGAGGGTGTGTCATCCTGATAAATAGGTGGCTGAAGCAGAAGCGCAGCATAGATGTTTCACGGTGTAATGGATGAAGCCAGGGAGTGGGTGTTTCTCCCTGCTGTCAGCTGCTTCCTTTGCTGCCTTCTTCCTGCCCAAGGGCCCCCTGTCCTTGCCTTCTAGTTTACCACTTCTGTCTTTTGGGAGCTGGAAAACTTCTTCACTGAGCCTGTTCGAACTGCTGTCAAGTGAGTAAATGGTCTCCAAGTGTGAGCCCTGTGGACAGAGGAGATCACTAGCAAGGACTTGATAACTTCTTGCTCGTGGTGCGAGCTGGACTCCGGGAGGCGTGACTCCTCATCTGCTTGCTTCGAAGTACTGATTCTGTGGGTGATCATGCGAAGTCCATGCTCTGCTTAGAGAAGTGGAATCAGAGACATACGGATTCTATATCAGGCCAAAGTAAAGTTTACCAAAATGGTAGATGTGTCAGTTTATTTTTAGAAGAAAGAGTATGGAAGTGTTACTTTACTTACTTGCGTTGTTTATTGGATAGAAAATTGAAAACTATGAACTTGCAATAGTTTTATAACAGTTGTGAGTTGTAAAGTAAATGAATTGGGCTCAGCAGCGCTAGAAGGTCAGGCTTCCCACATATATATATATACATATTTTTAATTAATTTATTTTATTTTTAGCTGCGTTGGGTCTTCATTGCTGCACACGGGCTTTCTCTAGTTGTGGTGAGCGGGGGCTACTCTTCACTGCGGTGCGTAGACTTCTCATTGCGGTGGCTTCTCTTGTTGCGGAGCACGGGCTCTAGGTGCGCGGGCTCAGTAGTTGTGGCGCACGGGGCTTAGTTGCTCTGCGGCATGTGTGATCGTCCCGGACCAGGGCTCGAACCCGTGTCCCCTGCATTGGCAGGCGGATTCCTAACCACTGTGCCACCAGGGAAGCCCTTCCCACCTATATTTGTCTAGTAAATGAGATCATGTATGTCAAGATGCTTAGAACGTGCCTGTGCTTGGGCATCTTTCTCTAGGCTCATACGTGAATCTAGAATAGCAGAGTTGTGCTCGGGACTCAGTTTATCTTTGGGTAGCATTTGTTGTGGCTTGGTCCCATTCAGGACTTGAGCCGCGCACAGCAGCCTGCCGCTAGCTGTTTGACTTGGAACCACGCCGCCACCACACCATTCCTGACCTGTAAAGGAACCGTGCTGTGGACGCTGGTGTTTGGGGCTGGGACCGACACTGTGCAGTAGGCTCATCTTGTGATGTCGTGGGGTTTTGAGCACATCGTATTTGAGAGGATTTGCATGGTGTGTTTTACCTTCTGTATATGTATTTCTGTTTTGATATTGACTCTAACTTCTTAAAACCATTATGTTTAAAACGAGGATGAGTTCAATCAGTGCCGTTCTGATAGTGTTTATCAATTTCTAAAAGCTACTGGGAGAGACAGCTTTGTTGTCGAACCAGTTTGGGGAAATAACATGTTCAAAATTCATACTGGTCTTGTGGGGCTTGGCGTTGGTTGTGGTGTCTCACTTTCCTGGGGCCAGAGGCTGGAACAGAGATGTGGGAAGACTGAGGTAGTGAAACTTAGGTTATCAGATTCCCATGCATACCAGTCAGTGTGCATTTATAGAGACAACTGAATAGATAGCTGCCTGGGCTCAGACGATTATAGGGGCGGCTTGTTTCATGCCACAGCTGTCTTGTCAATCAGCGTGATCATGGGGTATAGGGGCGGGGGAGGTTCCACTTAAACCCATCTGGAAAACCTTTCCTTTATCTATCTGTGTCAAGCCAAGCTTTCCTTGATCAGATTTACTTCAAGGAGAAATGTCTGTAGACAATGTGCTTTTGTTGTTTTTCTCCAGAAAACAAAGAGGATCCTTTGCAGTTTCTGATTCCTACTGTGTAAAGAACACAGGCAGTATTTAGTAGGCATCTCCTTGTATTGTCACCATGCTTGTTTGGCTTTTTGCCTTTGGTCAGTGGTTAACATTTAACTCCTTCACTTATGACCACTGGTAGATGAAACTTACAAATACATTTTAGATACATTTAAGCTGTAATGTACAGAAACTGAAAGTTGTGAGGGGGGAACATTTGTCAGGGAATGAGAACATAGGTGCTCTCCGGTTGTTGTGGCAGAGCGACATTCCATTGTCATCACCTCATTAAACATACAGCTTGGAAGAAGATGCTTGTTTTACCTGTTTTGTAACTGTCAATATCTGTTTTTGCTGGTATTTAAAGTTGCACTGTGAGATAGTAATGCTTTTAACTGTGAGTGTACTGATATTGTTACTGATGATTATTTAGGCAAAGCCAGTGAGTTAGTTTTCCAACCAAATAGTTGGTGCAAAAGCAGTCAATTAGATAATAATCTTGTATTGAAACTGAATTCTAGAGTCGATTCAGCAAACTTACATGAAATTGACCTCACTTTCAAATTTGCTTTCATAATTTTATTTTGCAGGATAACAAAGCCATTGACCTTTGCCGATTGTGTTGGGGATGAACTTCCTTTAGGATGGGAAACTGTATATGATAAACAAATTGGAATTTATTACATGGACCACATAAATAGTAAGTAGAGTGCCACACTTGAGTTGTTACATATGAATGACTTTTCATATTGATCCCAGGGATGCTAGGAACTCTTTTTGTAGAGTGAAACAATTGTTACTCTCCAATGCGGCATTAAACTGGGTTTTTATAAATGTCATCGGCAGTGTTCATTAGCTGAGTTCTTCAAAAAGTGAAGCAGTTGTGTAGCTACCTGGCTTGTGTGTTGCTCAGGCCTGCATGGAATATGTGGAATGCAGAGTTTGAATACCTAATAGAAGGAATAAATTTCCCAGGCAGTTTCAGTAATAGAAATCTCTCTCAAAATGGGAAGGGTGTTTCTTGCAGAGTGAAGTTTGCAAGTTCTTGGAACAATAAATGCCCAAGTGGTTACCTTAACTTCATTTTGTCTTATCGCTTTGATTTTAACTTTAATATACCAAACCTTTTGGAGCTTTGTGAAGGGAGAAAATGATGTAAAGACCACAGCTAAAATAATGGGTCCTTGACCATGCCAGCCTTCTTGGTAGAATTGTTGGGAGCAGTGGTTCTCATCTGGGGCCGGTTTTGCCTCCCAGGGACACATGGTCGTGTCTGGGGCATTTTTCATGGTCACGCCTGGGAGAGGTGCTCCCGGCATCTGGTGGGTGGCGGCCAGGGACGCCGCTCACCCTCGTGCCGCGCCCAGGATGGCCCCCCGACGAGGCTGAGCCACCTGGAGTGTCAGTGGTGCCGAGCTGACGCACTGCTTCACGTGCAGCATTTGGCTCCAGGCCTTCTCTGCCCCGCGCTCCTTGCTTTCTGCCGCCTCCTCAGCCTTCCTCCATCGAGGACCAGCTGGGGACCCATTTCTCTCTCAGATTCACATTCCTTCACTCCCCCCTTTTCGTTCTAGCTGCCTAGTGTTTCTGTCATTGTCATTACTGCTGGGGATACGAAGTTCCCCTTGGTGTGCTTTCTGTCCTTCAGTTTGTTGAGTGCGGGGGAGGCCGGGGGCGGGGTGCCCAGCATGTGAGTGACGAAGCTCCTTCCACGCTCAGTCCCACGGCTCCTCCTGTCCCCTTAGTGTGATCGACCCGGGCTGGTATCCCTAGGGCTGATTCCTGCATTGTCACTTGCCAGCCGGCCTCCGGAGTTCAGCATTTGGAACCCTGAATGGCGAGGCGTCCTGGCTGGGTCCTGGGGCAGGGGAGTTTCCGATCCGTACACTCAGCCTTCACGTGACTGCGGCTCTTACCCAGGGATTGGGCAGGGGGGTGAGTGCCGCCCTGGCCCTGCTGCCCTCCCCGGCGGTTATACCAGTGGCAGGAGGGCTTCCGGGTGTGTCCACCGCCCTCCCTCTGGCCTGGCTGGCCCGGTGCCCCTGGGCTGCGTGCGGCCGGGCTGTCTGGCCTTCTGGGCCACCTTCCCCGTGCTGTGGGCCTCTCTGGGCCCGGGCGGCAGCGCTGAACGGCACAGGCATCCGCCTCACACAACCTTTTTGGAAGCCGCCTGCCTGCCGCCGAGGCCCAGGACTGACCCGTTCTGGCTCGTCTCTCGTAAACCCCGCTTGCTCCTCCCTCTGTGTCCCCTTCTTTGCCGCTGGTGTGCCTTGCTCTCCTGCTGGCTGAGTCACAGCAAGTGTCACAGAGCACCTCTGTGTGCTGGCCACTCTTGAGGCCCTGGGGACACAGGAAAGTGAGACCCAGGCTCCACCCTAAGGATTCGACATGACACGCTAGACTTGGCCATGAACCCGAAAACCGAATAATCACCACGGACTTTCTTCCGGCCACCTTGAGCATAACGGATGACCCAGCACCGTGGGGGATGTGGCTGAAGACATCAGCTCCAGGGTCATACCACCTCCTGCCTCTGAGACCTTCAGGGAACCCAACTCTTTTTTTTTTTCCCCAGGAACAAAAAAGATTATTATTGTAACAATTTGTACATGGGCCAGAGACCCCATTCCAGAAAACTTGCTCCTGAGAATCTAACTCTTGATAGCACAGCTTTAAAGCTCTCTAAGGGCACAGAACCTGAGGAGTCAAATATTAAGTTGGAACTGTGCAGATTGACGGTGAGGTGAGGGACCAGAGGGGCCCTGCGTGGATCACCTTCAAGGTTCCCAAGACTCTCGGGTGCACTGGACAGAGTGCGAACGATGCCTGTCGGCTGGGGCGAGTCTCGTGGCTGAGTCAACGTCAGAGACATCCGGGCACTTATAACAGCTGTCACTCTGCCCGCGCCCCCTCAGCCCACTGAATCTGGACTCCCGGGCTAGGCCAGGACCCCGATTTTTGTTGTCTTTGTTTCTTATTTCCCCATGGGAGCTTTTAAGGCCCAGAGAGGCTTTCTAGGAGGGGCCCTGGGGTAGCAGTGTGAAGCGGGGTAGGGGATGTTGCTGGGAGGGGGTTTAAAAAGGAAGGACTTACTTGAAACATCCTAGCAGGTGCTCTTGTGTGTATGGGGCAAAGATGACCTAAAATTTACATTTTTAACCATTTTGATGCACAGAACCATTGAGATGCACAGAACGTAAAACTCACCGTTTAAAAGTGTGCAGTTCAGTGGCATTTGGTGCATTCACAGTGTTGTCCAGCTACCACTTTTATCTAGTTCCAGAACATTTCATCACGCCAAGGTACAACCTTGTGCTTTAAAAAAGGCCACGTGTTAGAGAATCGGAGGCAGAGTTGGGAAGGTCACTTTGGTGAGCGCACGGAGGATGGCTTTTGGTGGGACGAGGCAGGCAGCCTGCGTGTTTTTGGAGAGAGATCGTGAGGGTCTGATTGAACTAAGGGGAGAAGGAGAGAAGGCGTACGTCAGCCACTATTATACGCAGGGGCAGGAATTGCCAGTTCTGGATGACCCATGGAATATTCTGCGTGGGGAAAGGAGCAGGAGTTCTCTGAGGGCGAGTCCCAGGTTGGCTCAGTGGGTAGATCCAGATGAAGGCGCTTACTCCGAGGGGCAGGCGGGAGAAGCAGGCGCTCGTCAGCGTGGCTTCCTTTGGTTTGCTTTGGTTTGTGTAGTGAAAGGGCGCTGTGTGAGAGTGAGTTCTGCTTTGGACGAATGACTCAGAATTACTTTGCGTCCGTCCAGGTGGAGGTGCCTCTAGGAGGGAGGAGGAGAGACAGGATGGGCGCTCAGGGGAGAGGTTGGAGCCGGAGGTGGGCGTGAGCCCCTACGGGAGCTGGTAGAGTGAGAGAGCCAGAGCGGAAAACGGGGGATTTCTGGGAAGTCCACGAAGAATGCAGAAGGACGCCGTCTGGCGTGGGAGGTGGGAGAAGGGGAGCGAGCCAGTCACGGGGACAGCAGAGCCCACAGCAGCCCGGCGTGAAGAAGGCAGGGAGAGGAAGGTTGGACATGTGTCTTAGTTGGACAGGGATGAGCTCCTTTGGGTTCATGTCCACCAACCTTTACTTAGAGTGTGAAAAGTTGCCTGGTACCGTCTTCCCCTCCATGGAGCTATTGCATGTCTACAGAGCTTTCTTCTCGTCCCAAGCGTGGGTGTGTAAATAGGAGGTGATCCACATTCTGGGAGGTTCGTTATATAGACGCTTCCATACTGTATCTCCTGGTAGTTAATTAGTTTTCTTATCGACGAGTCACCTAACTGCATGATTATTGGTCAACGTAAAGATTTTACTTTGAAGTCCCCTATGTTCTTACCCTTCCAATTTCAGAGCTTACCCAGATTGAGGATCCCAGAGAACAGTGGCGGCGGGAGCAGGAACGGATGCTGAAGGAGTATTTAATTGTAGCCCAGGAGGCCCTCAATGCCAAGAAAGAAATCTACCAGATTAAGCAGCAGCGTTTCGAGCTGGCCCAGGAGGAATACCAGCAGCTGCACAAGATGTGCGAGGACGACGGCCGCTCGTACACCAGCTGTGAGTTGACTGTCCCCCGCGGTTAACACGCGTGGCTTCCAAAGCCGTCTCTCTGCTAGGCTTTCTGCAGACACTGAGCTTGAGTCGGGCAAGACAGCTTCCTAAATTTTCTAATCGCAAACTGTTAGGTAGTCAGCCTTCCATGCTGGGATCCGATGGTCATTCACTACCGCTACTTCAGCAAATGTTGATCAACTGCCCACCTTGTGCCCAGGCACTGCGACACGGGGGAGCCCAAGAAAGGAGAGGCTTCCGTGAGGGTGGGGAAGGGAGAAAATAAACAAGCACGTTTCAGATAGTCACACAGAACAACCTCCTGACTTCTGTTTGTCAGCGTGGAAAAGGGCTTCACCCAGAGATCTCTGCCGTTATTCCTGCTTGTCTGGGGTGATCCCTGGGAAGTCCATACGCTGGTTTTGTTGGTCCTGGATGGAAAGATTCAGGAGCCTCCACACATGTCAAGCCCCTGTCTCTTTGTAGCATACTTTCTTGGGCAAGACACTGAAGGTGGGGGAACTCAGTATAACGCGGGGAATCAGGGGAACTCAGAACTCACTGTCTACCCTTCAAGTGAGATGGGTGCACGCTGACGTCTTGCAAAGGGAACCCCTCCGAGTTTTGGAGCCTGCCACACGTGGCCTCCTGTTTCAGGAGGACTCAGCAGATGCTCAGGAATTGAAGGAATCAGGTGCAGTCGCAGAAGCCAAAGCCTCTGGTTACTGACCCAGTCAGTCACTGCCTGAGCCGGTCCTTTCCCAACAGAGTTGTCACGCTTAACCGCCCACCGCAGGTGCTTGCGGCCACGACTGTCCCGTGTGCCGGTGAGCTTGGGGAGAGCGTATGAAGTTGGTACTGCTAGGTTTTATTGTATAAAAACCTAAGTCTGGTTGAGACATGGAGGGACTTACCTGTGACGTGACTGCCATGTTGTTGCAGGGTATTTGGCTCTGGTGACACAGCTTTGAACGTTAAAGATGTGGTCAAAGCTTTATCCCGTTTTGCAGGTCAGAATGGAGTTGAGGCCAAGGGGCCAAACATCTTTTTCACTGCAGCATACAAGCTGTGAAGAAGAGAGCAGTGGGGGTGGGCTTTGCCCCCTGTAGCAGGAATTGAGATAGCTGTGTCTCCATGTGCCATGAGAGAATGCAGGCTCAGGTATGATGGTATGTTGTTTCCAGGCTGCTTCATCTCTTGTTCTTCAGCTATTGGTATGTACTAGGTTTTTTTCTTGTTTGTTTCTTTTTAACTGTCCATCAGAATGTGATGGGTCAGCTCAGTGCTAGTTTTTAGAAAAGTCTGGTCTCTTCCTAGTTTTCTTTACTTGTAATGTCTTTCTCTGATTTTGGTATCAGGATAATACTGGCCTTACAGAATGAATTGGGACGTGTTCCCTTCTCCCCAGGCTTTGGAAAGTTCGTGTGGGATTGGTATTAATGTTTTCTTAACAGTTTGATAGAATTCACCAGAAAAGCCATCTGGACCTGGAGGTCTTTGTGGGAATGTTTGTAACTACAAATTCAATACCTCTAATAGATACAGGGCTAGTCAGATTTTCCTGTTTCTTCTTGAATCAGTTTTGGTATTTGTGTGCTTCAAGGAATTCGTCTCTTTCATCTAATCCAAAAATCAGTAAGCTTTTCTGTAAAGGATCAGATAGTGTTTTAGGCTCTGTAGGTCATATGATCTTAGATGCAGCTACTCAACCCTGTTGTTAGACTGCAAAAGCAGCCAGAGATGATACCTAAGTGATGTGTGTGGCTTGTTCTGAGAAAAGTATAAAAACAGTAGCAAGTTGGATTTGGCCCACGGGGAATCCGCTGAACGCTGATCCAAGCTGTCAAATTTATGAAGTTCTTCGTAGAATTCCTGCATGATTCTTTCAATGTCTGGACGCTGAGCTGGTGTCCTTTCTCTTATTTGTGATACTAATAATTTGTGTCTTAATCACCACAGCTCAATGTTTATCGATTGTGTGTAGCATTACAGCGAACTGGCTTTTGGTTTTCTTTTTTTTCCCCCTATTTCTTGTCTGTTTTCTACTTTATTGGTTTGTCCTCTTTATTATTTCCTTCTTTCTACTTAGTTTGGCTTTAATTTGTTCTTTTTCTACCTTCCTAAATTGAGAGCTTACACCGTTGATTTCAGGCCTCTCTTTTTTCTCACATAGCCTCTAAAGGTATAAATTCTCCTCTAAGTACTACTTGAACTGCATCCCACAAATTTTGGTATTTTCATTTTCAGTCAGTTCATAATATTTTCTCATTTTCTTTGTGATTTCTCTCTTGACCCATGGGTTTTTTGAAAAGTAAGTTGTTGGGGGAATTCCCTGGTGGTCCAGTGGTTAGGACTCCTCGATTTCACTGCTGAGGGCCCGGGTTCAGTTCCTGGTCGGGGAACTAAGATCCTGCAAGCCGAGTGGCATGGCCAAAAAAAAAAGTAAGTTGTTGGAACTTTTTAAAGGTATCATGTTGTTGATTTCTAATTTAATTCCATTGTGGTCAGAGGCTAGACGTATAAGATTTCGATCTTTTGATATCTATTCAGATGACTTTCATGGCTCAGCATATGGTCTCTTTTAAGTGATCTCATGGACTTGGTGCCTCGAGGTCACACTTGGCTAAAGCTTTGGCTTATAACTGTTTCTGAAAGCATATAGTTAGCGATTCTAAACCTTTCCAAAAGTTACTTGGTAGAAGTAGATTGAACCATATAAAATTGTCATTTTTGTAGCTTAAAAAGGCCCAAATATTGGCAATTTCATATGATTCAACCTAATAGAGTATTTCTTCCCAGTAGCCTGTAGGCACCTCATCTGTTCCATGGTCAGGTTTGGTTAGGTCTCCAAAGAGGCTTTCCAGTCAGTCTTTCTAAGATGGGAGAAGCACATATCAGAAAAACCTGGCAGGAAGTTTCTTGCCAGTCATTGAAAGGACCAATTTCATCAAGAGAAGGTGTGTCTTATGTACTGGTTACTGTACTGGTGCAGCCAGGACTTCAAGTTGCAGTGAGTGTGGGGACTCGGGACTGGAGCCCTTGAGGATGCAAATATAGGAGGACGTAGTTGCAGCCTATCGGATTCTATGCCCAGCCCGAGGGGAGGAGTCCCATAGCAACGTGGAGCCTAGAGGGTAAGGGCATCCAGAACTTATAGTCCCCTGGAGCTGGGACTTCCCTCAGCGTCAGTTTTTGTATTTCCACGGGCTTTTCACTCCATTGACATTTGGGCAAGTAGGGAATTGCACTCAATTTCATTCTTCCTGTGCTCTGTAGAATTTTATTAAGGCCCAGTAAAAAAGAAACACTTGAGATGCTGTCTTTGAAGTCATGTATGAGGAAACCTTGAGTCAAGGAAGGTGATGACTCTGTGGTGTTGACCTGAGATCCTACCATGAGACTCCACTCCCCAACCCGTGAGAGGTCCGTGCATAGACGCGATCTCTGCCTCTACTCGTGCAGGTGGCATTGGAGGCTAGCTTAGGCCGTTTTCATGAAGGGCTGGAGATGCCAGTGGCTCTTGCTGGAGCCTGTCTCCTCAGGGAGAAAGACTACGAATGGAAGCTAGGAACTAATTCAAGCATTTTATCAAGTTGCTGCTATCCCCGGGGTTTTTGATCAAGCTCTTTCAATTTGCCATTTAACCTGAACTTCATCGAGGATCATTCTGTTAGATATGACTCAAATGAACTATTTCTGGCCACAGGCTGAAGTTCAAGACAGTGATCCTGGTGGCTTGTGCTCTAACAGATGTCTCCTACGGAGGTCCGGGCCCACATCAGGAGCTGCTGGTGGCAGGATCCATGGCACACCTGGGCTCCAGTTGGCCACGTGGGTCTGGCACAACCCAGATCGCTCACGTTGTTAGGCATCTAAAGCAGGGCTCCTTGCTCGGGTACTGGCAACAGAGGGAGATTTGGACTTATTTCCCATTACTTCCTTCATTGCCAGTGACTCCGAGTGAAAGGAGCCAACATCGAATGGGCTAGTGTTTTCCTGCATTGTTGTGATTGCAGCATCGTGAAGCATTGTAACATGGTAATGTTATTTTCGGTGTACACACAGAAACAATATTGGGTAGGCTAAGTTACTCCTTGAAGGTTACATCCCTAGTAAACGGTAGACCTTGGATTTGAACCCAGATCTTTTTGTGTAGCTAGCCTTCAGTGCTGTGAAGTATTTCCGAGACATGGAAGAGTCAGCTCAGAAGAACTGATCGTGGCTTTGGAACAGCCTGCCCTCCCATTGTTCAAGTTACCTGGAAATAAGGACCCATTATAAATTGACAAGTTGTCTGGCAATTTTACAACACTTGAAGGGGCACGTGGAAGGCAGAACGCCTTGTGCTTCTTGATTTTCTCGTGGCCCATAGTGGGATCACTAAACTAGTCATTTAGTTTTCAACAGATATTTCCTTAGCGCCTGGTGTTGGGGACACGATTTATCCTGAACGGCTGATTGTAGGGGAAAATGAGGCAATAATTGTAAACAGAGGAATTCACTAGAAAGTCATTTCCAATATGGGAGCAGAAGGGCATGGGGGAGGGCAAGGGGAGGGGAAGTGCTCTCTTCCACACCTTTCACAGAGTTCCCCCTGAGTTATGGAAGTCATCAGAATAAAACTCTGTTCATTGGAGAGGAAAGATTTTGTGTCAGTATTGGGCCATCTGGTGCCTGGGAATATCCAAGCCTTAACTTTTTTGTCTCTGACCAAAACAAAGTCATGCTTTGCTGGATTTGAGCACACACATCCCCATGAGACTAAGACCCCAACTCTGCTTTAGTTCTGTTCGCTTATGAGCTAGCTGCCTGGGGCCCAGTCCTGTCCAATGCTCTGTAGAACCCTGGCATGGAACTCTTCACTACAAAGGACTCAGTCTCTAAGACACACCCAGTACTTTCTCTGCAGCTCCATTTTGTAGAGTTTTCTCCTACTTTCTTCACTGCAATATGTTCTTCTGTTTGCCTTCTCTTTAAACACTGAATACATTCGTTATTTCAGAAACTTTTTTTTCATTGTTCCTGAGAAACTCTGGCCTCCAGATGCGTTCAGATGAAGTATATGACCAGTTGCAGGACCTTTTAGAAGGAATTCTTGCTTGGGGTAAATTATAGTCTGAACCACAGGTCAGCAAATTTTGGCCCGCAGGCTGAATCCTGTCCACTCTGGGTGTTTTGTAAATAAAGTTTTATTGGGACCTAGCGAGGTCCATTCACTTACCCATTGTCTGTAGCAGCTACGGTGGCAGAGTCGAGGAACTGAGACAGAGAGTGTATGGCCCACAGAGCCAGAAATATTTACTATTTGGTCCTTTGCAGAAGAATCTGCACCAGTGGTTCTCAACCCTGGCTGCACTGGAGGAATCTCCCGAAGGGCTTTCGAAAACTCTTCTGTCTGGGCCCCACTGCCACCCCTGGAGATTTGGGTTTAATTGGCCTTGGGTGGGGCCAGACACTTTTTTTTTTAAAGCTCCCCAGGGGATTCCCAGAGTTGAGATCCACCGATTGTGATCCTTTCTTCCAGCAGCAGGAGTATGACTTTGTTTGTTACCCTGGCTCCTGGGAGCTCCCAGAAGCCTACAGCCAAAGTCTCTTCGGGTGCCTGGGAAAGAGTCAGCCTTATCTCCGGTGAGAAAGCGCTGACCCGCCCTGCATTCCTGGCTCGGGCTGGCTCCGGCGGTGGGGAAGCTTGACCTTATCAGTCCTCTGTCCGGCCGAATTCTTTCTGAGGCTCCAGGCCCATCCCACAAAGACTATCTTCCCTTGTTTCCCTGGTGAAGGTTTCTCATCTCCTGCCTAGCTGAGGATAAGGGCCACAGTCCATCCATTCAGCCCTTCGTTTTCCTGCACACAGGCATGTTGGAGCAGGCAGGAAAAAAATGGCTCACGCAGCATCTTCCCAGGTATTAGTTGGCAGGACTCAATCTCGAAGGTTGTCGCAGAGCACATGTGTTTACCAGATCTCCTCGTCTGCCCTAGAGAGGGACTTCTTGGTTTGCATTTGGTGGGCTCTTGTGTTACTTCTGTAGGTTACCTCTCAGTGGGCTAGTTAGATTTTTTTGTTTCTTTGCTTCTGGTGCCTTTAAAAAAGAGGTCATGCCCTCTTTAGTTGGCCTCGGTTGTTTACAGGCATGCCTTGGTCGGCTCTGGTAATTAGTACCTGTCAGCACGGAACTGTCCAGGCTTGCTGTCCTCTGTGCCGGAGTCCTCCTGCACTCCCTCGAGCAGCTCCGTGCGGTGCCGACGCCTGGAAGGCGCACACCTGGTCCCAAGGAGCCGTCTGCCTGCCCAGAGGATGCCTTTGGAGAAGGACTACCCTCTTTTAAAGCATGTCATCCGCCTGGGGCGATCTTGGGTTCTCACGGTCCAGAGGAGGCCTGTGTGTAAGAGGAGACGGAGACAGGGACAGACATGGACACATTTCCCCCTTTTAATAACCCATAAAATCGAAATCCAAAGTAATTACTGGGGTCTGCAGCATTTTGAGTGCTAAATAACACAGATTGAGTTCTCCTGTTGTGCACCGGGGAGCCGGAGGGCCATTTCTTCTTAAGTTGGAAAAGCTAATCTGACCCACAGGAGCCCAAGTTCTAGACAGAAGTCCCTCTTTGACTGATGGCACAATGTAGGTCAAGTCACTACACACTCAGCCTTCATTTATAAAGTGGGGAAACATAATCGTCATCTCTCACAAAGATTTTATGAGGATAGATGAAATAAATGTGACAGTTACCCTATAATAGCAAGGTATAGTAATTTACATTGGTGAGGTCCAGTTAAGCTATGACCTTCTTATTATATCATCCAAAGCAATGCTGTATGCCTGAGCGGCCTCCTTAAGCTGTTTAATAGCTCTGCCCACTCAAACTCTTCAAGTGAGAAGAAAGCTTCAGAGGTGAAAGTCTCGTATTTATCCTAAACCTTGAGATTGGAGACGTGTCTTAACAGAGGAAGATGTTTCTTTTTCTAAGTGTTGTGGTGTACGTGCCATTAAAAATGGGGTCCAGAGTCTTGAGCTTTTCCTTGGACTCCACAAATGGGTTCCATTAGACTTACTGGCAGACATCAGGAACTGAGAATTTGTCTTTATAAATTGAATTATGTCATTAGAAGTTCTGCCAGTGTTTATCACTCTCCTTAGCATTTGAAGATAAAATGTACTCACCATCTTAGGTACTTGAGTTGCCTTTTCCCTCATCCCAGTCCTGGAATTTTATAGCTTTAGAGACCGTGGCAAAGGTAACATGAATGGTATCAATAAGTAAAACCTTTTACCATTTAGGATGTTTTCAGCTATAAGTAGCAGAGAAGACTAACTCCCCTCGGCCTGGACAATAAGGCTGTCATTGTCACTAGCAGCGTCCTCCAGGGGGTGGTGGGCCTCCCCATTGGTGGACTGGGCAGCTCAGTGATGTCGTGGTTTATCGGGATCCCCCTCCAGGACTGGTCCAGGCTGAGTGTCCTGGGGGAGCGGCGGGTGCCCAAGTGCCTCAGGGCTCTGTTAGTTACGCAGGAGAACTGGGGGCGGGTTGCCATGTATCTGTCCATCTGTACCCACTACACCTCCAGCGTGCACTTCAAGGCTCTTTGCTCATTTTCCCTATGAAACTGCACAGACAGAAAGTTTTGGCAACGATTTCAGATCATTGTTACTGATGTTTAACGTTGCAGTTAACTTCCCTGGACTTTGGTGGTGGGGTTACATTCTACCCGGAATGGGAAAGATCCCAGGTGGTAACTGTTGGCATTGTCTTCCTCAGCTGCAAGGTGACAAGTGGCCCCACGTGGAAGGAGTCAGCAAGCCCTAGGCTTATTTGCATGTTGTCTGGGCCCCAGTGGAAGCCCCTTAAGCTCAGGCTTGGGAAACTTAAGTCCCAGGAGTTTAATGTGGAGATTTTATAAGTTATTTCAACTTCTGCCTCTTAAGGGCGTTGTTTGAGGTGTTGCTTTCATTACTGGTCTTAAATAAGACCAAAGAGTCAGGCAAGATGGAGGTTCTAGGATTTGGAAATAAACATTCTTCGTCTTAGAAAGAATTCTATTTAAAAAACATTTTACTCTGTGTTTTTGAGAGATTAGAATTCTAAATATAAGAACATTTGAGATAAATTTGGCAAACAGCTCCTCCAGATATTTATTTCCAGTAGATTCTAGTAATTTGAAATTCTGACTGGGGCTTAGAATAGTAGATTTTCCATAGAACTGTATTTTTTTAAAAACAGGAGATATCTGAACAGCTCAAATTAAGTTGGGATGTGGTTCTATTTGAGGATATTAAATGCTCTTGCTGTTTAAACCACTTGATGGCTTTCTAAAATAAATTTATTTATTTATTTTTGGCTGCGTTGGGTCTTCATTGCTGCACGCGGGCTTTCTCTAGTTGCAGCGAGCAGGGGCTACTCTTCGTTACGGTGTGTGGGCTTCTCATTGCGGTGGCTTCTCTTGCTGCGGAGCATGGGCTCTAGGCGCGCGGGCTTCAGTAGTTGTGGCACGTGGGCTCAGTAGTTGTGGCTCGCGGGCTCTAGAGCGCAGGCTCAGTAGTTGTGGTGAAAGGGCTTAGTTGCTCCGAAGCATGTGGGATCTTCTCGGACCAGGGCTCGAACCCGTGTCCCCTGCCTTGGCAGGCGGATTCTTAACCACTGTGCCACCAGGGAAGCCCCACTTGATGGCTTTGAGCCAACTTCTCCAATATGAAATCAGGAGATGATTATAAACTAGTTTCGAGGTGTTGACATGTAAGTTACCTGTATGACAGCCTTTGGTACCCAGATCAAAGGAGTAAAAGAATGGATGCTGGCCCTGCTGATGGGTCTTCTGAGCAGGTGAAACTAATGAAAATGACCCGGAGGCAGATTACACCAGTGTGGGGTGACTCTCAGATGAAGAAAGAGGAGCCTCCACAACTCAGGAAGGGACGGGAACCAAGTCACTGCAGCTCCAAGGCCTAAGAGAAAGGAGACAGAAGCATCAAGAAAAAGGGATGCAGAGAGGTGGATGGGGTGATAGAAATTAGACATGGCGGAAATGGGAAGGAAATCCAAAAAAAAGGGGATATATGTATATGTATAGCTGATTCATTTTGCTGTACAGTAGAAACTAACACAACATTGTAAATCAACTATACTCCAATAAAAATTAATTTAAAAAAATAAAGAAAAAGAAAGAAAAAAAAGAGAGAAAGAAACAGCCGCGAGCTGCCCCAGTCGCTGAGACAGTGGAGAGGGCTTGGCTGACTGTGCTTAGCACACGGCTGGATGGCTGAGCGCACCTCATTCACCCCCAGGTATTAGCCGTCTGTGATCACGATGCTGCGTCTGTCAAAAGGCTTTAAATCATGTGTGCTGCACCGCTGAAGAAAGCATTTATCTATGCGATGTGATTTAGCTGAACATCCCTCAAAAACAAGCTGCTGGGCTTCCCTGGTGGCGCAGTGATTAGGAGTCTGCCTGCCAATGCAGGGGACACGGGTTTGAGCCCTGGTCCGGGAAGATCCCACATGCCGCGGAGCAGCTAAGCCCATGCACCACAACTACTGAGCCTGCGCTCTAGAGCCTGCGAGCCACAACTACTGAAGCCCGCGTGCCTAGAGCCCATGCTCCGCGACAAGAGAAGCCACCGCAATGAGAAGCCCGCGCACCGCAACGAAGAGTAGCCCCCACTTGCCGCAACAAGAGAAAGCCCACGCGCAGCAACGAAGACCCAACACAGCCAAAAATAAATAAATAAAATAAATAAATTTTAAAAAAACAAAAAACAAAAAAACCAAGCTGCTTAGAATAACAGCGTGGGTGCTTTGCTTCAGCTTTTGGGGAACCAACAACGTGGAAGAATAGCTTTTCCTCAAGCCTGCCAGATACTGATACGTGACTAGAAAGTTGTCTTTTTCATTTTACAAATCTGTGGGTTTTTTTTTCTTTCTTATGTCAAAAATCGTTCATGTGGAGACTAGAGATATGAAGAGAGTGAATATAAAATCTTTTGCAATGAAACCATTGAGAATAGCAGTCAACTTTTGGGTTCTTTTCTTCCAGTGACTTCCATGGGTGCGTGCATTTTAAAAGGAAGTAAAAATGGGTTCATACTGTATGTACTGTTTACATAGAATAGTTTTCTGTACCATAACCGTACCCCTCCCCCCGTGTATATATGGTTTTTAACCCTAGTAGTTTTGCAGTTGAAGTAAACAGAGTTTTGATTTACCTATAGCCATATATTTTATTATGTGGAATCACGCAGAAGGGCCTCATGCAAAAATCAAACATCAAGATTCAAGGTTGTAAAATGTTAATTCTTCAGGAGCCAGCGCCAACTTGGAAGTCTGAGACTGAGAATTAACTACTTAATATGGTGAATCAGAAGTTCGTATCTATGTGTATTTATTTACTTTAAAGGATCCATTATAAAATAAAATATTTTCCTTCTGTTTAGCCTTCTTTGGATATTCAACAAATACAAAGTACGACCCATACCAAATTAAAGCAGAAATAGCAAGTCGTCGGGATAGGGTGAGTAAAACGAATATTTTCACAACTAGAAGCCCCGTATGTCTTTTTATGTAACATCACTTATCATGGTTCATTTTATGGTGGCCAGTGTGTATAACACCCATATTTTAGTAAGATTTTCCATTTCATGAATTATTACCACATTTGGTTTTACTTTCCACTTTTTTTTTCCGATAGGAAGGGAAAAGTTTCATTTTAAAGCCTCAGCCCATCTAACAAAAAATCACCTGTATCCCTCAGTGTGTTTCATGGGGCTAGATTCACCCCCCGTTTGGATAGATTTGGTGACATCGGGGCCCGACCTCAGAGGGCCGCTTCCCTGTATTAGTGGGCTGCCAGCCCTGTCCCTCAGCAGCTTTAGCATCTGCTGTTCTTCCCTGGTGGCTGTATTCCCAGAGAAATCTTGCCTACGATGGCGTTTGACCAGAAGGTGCCGGTGCTCCTTGCCAGTGGTGCCGGGTTCTTTGTGTGCCACCACGTTCCATCCCTTCAGCCCCTTGTCTTGGGTGTCTGGGAGGGGGGACGGGGGACATCTTAGAGGCCAAGCCTCCCGTCCTGGTGTCTCAGTCCCTAAACCAGAGTGTCTCTTTTAGTGCCCTGGTTCTCACATTCTAGTACACCAACGAAAAACACCTGGGGCATCAGTTCAAAGTGTGAGCTCCGGACACCCCCTGCCTCGCCCCCACCGAGTTTTAACAAGGCCTGGAGTGGGTCCTAGCACCTGTTTAAATAAGCACTGCAGACGACTGACTTCCAGGTAGTGGGGAGCCATGCTTTGAGCAACAGGGTTTCCTAGGTGGGATCTGTGGGTAGTAAGCAGAAGAGAGGATGAAAAAAGGATGACAAAGTTTGCTCATTGCAATGTGTAAATCAATACCTTGAAAAAGAAAATCATTGCTGGTTCCAGGGCTCCACGTGGTAGAAAGCTGTTTGTGACCCGGGCCTTGTGGGTCTAAGCGAGCCGGCCCCTCTGCCAGGGCTGTTTGATATGCCTGGGCTGTTTGATATGCCAGGGATGGAAGGCCATGGAGAGAATGGGTGACCCCGTGAATTGCAAGCTAGTCAGAAACTTAGATGACAGTGCTAACAACTGTAGAAATCATTTTTCACAGCTTCTTTATGTGGAAAAAAAAATGTAATTTGTCTTTAGCTTTCCAGATTAAAGCGAGAGCTGACCCAGATGAAGCAAGAACTGCAGTACAAAGAAAAGGGGGTGGAGACCCTGCAAGAGTGAGTGGCCTGCAGTGACAGAGGGAGAGTTTCCCTGCGATTTCCTGTTTGGTGCCGGGACATGCGTCCTAAAAGCTTCTTGGGTGTTCACTTTTATGCTTTTATTTATGCTTATTATTTGCCAATCCTAAGGATCAGATCTCTCTTTTCCCTGAAGATACTTTGTTCTTGTTTCCTTGGGAAATAAGACCTTTATTTTATATTTACGCACATTCTTGATAGCTGTGCTGTCTGAAACACACATGGCTATTTACATTTGAATTCCTGTTTCGTTAGTTTTAGTCTCTTAAATTTTTTAATTCTAAAATTTAAATTAATTGAAGTTAAATAAAATTAAAATTTGAGTCCCCAGTCTCAGTAGCCACATCTGAAATGCTCAGTAGTCACATGTGACTAGTGCAGGTTTTCTCCACCTCAGTGCTCGTGACATTTTGGACCAGATAACTGTTTGTGGTGGAGCTGTCCTGTGCACCAGAGGTTGTTTAGCAGCACCCCTGGCCTTGACCCCCTAGATGCCGGTAGCACCCTCTCACCCAGTTGTGACAGCCAAAAATGTCTCCAGATATTGCCAAGTGTTTCCTGGAGGGCACGTTTGTCCCAGGTTGAGGACCACTGGGCTAGTGGCCACTGCATTGGGCAGCACAGATAACATTTCCATCCTCACAGTACGTTCCGTTAGGCAGCCTGATCTATGGGTCTTCCTCCTATAAAATTGACATCTTTACAATTAGAACTTTATCCCTACTAAGAGTTTGGGGATGAAGTTCTTATCATTTGTGAGTTATATGAAGTGAGCAAATTCAATGAACAGAAGTTATTTTATAAATGGTGATATTGGTGGTCTGAAAGAATTAATTTTCCTAAGGAAGGGCATTGTATGCTTGTTGGTCCAAAGTATATTCCCTTTTGATTCAGAGCCTGGTTTCACTTGCTGAACTTGGGCTTGTGCTTCATACCTTCTGTGTTGACTCTTCTCATGTGTCAGTGGGGACTGTCGTAGCTCGGTTGCTCTGACAAAATACTGTAGACTGAGTGACTTAAAGAGCAGACATTTACTTCTCACAGTTCTGGAGGCTGGAAGTCCAAGGTCACGGCGCTGGCAAATTCATTATCAGATGACTGCCTTTTTGCTGTGTCTTGACATGGTGCTGTTTTTGGGTGGGGGGCTCTGGTCTCTGGTGTCTCTTCTGTTTCTTTAAGGACACTAATCCCTTCATGAGGCCCCACCCTCATGACCTCGTCTAAATCTAATCACCCCCAAAGGCCCCATTTCCAAATACCATCCTATTGGGGGTTAGGGCTCACCATATGAAGTTTGGGGGACATGAACATTCAGTCCATAGCAGTGATCATTGGGCTAAATTGTCCGAGGGCAGCACCAGTGCCTGCTACATAGTCAGCCTTCAGCAAATGGCAGGAATCCGAGTGGCTACGATTTCTCGGTAAATGTGGGCAGCGTGCCACTCTCTCTCATCCTGTGTGCAGACACAATGACAGTGTGTCAAATGTGATTGCAGTATTACTCTTTATAGGGAGGTAACACAGAATGTATTTGACAGAGGTAATGATCCCACCTCATATAAAGGGTAATTAACGGGCACGTCAAACCCTGTTGTTTAACACGAGGTTGAGATTCACTTTGTTAATCACCCAGGATTAGTTTGGTTGACGATTCGTTTGTCCTCTTTTTATTAAGGACATATTATAGACACCAAGGGAGACACAATAGAAAGGTGAGCTGGGTCTTGCCTGGAGGAGCTTGGCTTTTCTGGCCCTGAGACACTGCCATGCCCCCTGCAGGTCCCCCATGCGGCAGGGTTTGGTAAGCTGTCCATGTGCTTAGCATGAGCTGCAGGCTTTTAACCTTACAGTCAGCTTTTTGCTTTCTCTACCACTACCTGTAGCAGCATGTGTGTGTGTGCACATGTGCGTGCATTCTCTGGTGATTTGGATCTACAATGGGAGTTCCTTTAATTATCCCTAGTCAGTACAGCTTTTTTTTTCTTTTTCTTTTTGCATGACAGAGAGTCTTTACTCTTAAATGATTTTCAGTACACCAAGTAGTAACGTGTAACAAGTTCTTGAATTCCATCATCTAGTAATCTTTTAAATTTATTTTTTATTGACGTATAATTGATTTACAATGTTGTGTTAATGACTGCTGTGCAGCAAAGTGACTCAGTTATACACATATATACATTCTTTTTCAGATTCTTTTCCATTATGGTTTATCACAGGATATTGAATATAGTTCCCTGTGCTATATAGTAGGGCTATCATCTAGTAATTTTGATTAAGAGAAACTAAAAGCAGCCCAAACAATGATACTAGTATCCATTATTCTAACTGTTAGCCGGAAAGGACTATTTTAAGGCTGGCTGCTGCGTCACATAGGTTACAAATAACTATTTACTACTTTTTCATAGATAAAGCCCCTGACCTTCAAGAAAGATTTAGGGGAAAATAATTCATCTCTTTCTTTCTTAAGAAATTTTTTTTTTAACTACATCTAAGAAAGAAAAAGTCAGTATTGATACATATGCTGCTTGAGCGAAAAGGCATAGGAAAGAAGACAATGTATACCCATTAAATTTCCAAGAAATATGAGGTAAAAAGATAAAATCTTGGGACTTCCCTGGTGGCGCACTGGTTAAGAATCCACCTGCCAATGCAGGGGACACGGGTTCGAACCCTGGTCCGGGAAGATCCCACATGCCGCGGAGCAACTAAGCCCGTGCGCCACAACTACTGAGCCTGTGCTCTAGAGCCCGTGAGCCACAACTACTGAAGCCTGTGCGCCTAGAGCCCGTGCTCTGCAACAAGAGAAGCCACCTCAATGAGAAGCCTGCGCACCGCAATGAAGAGTAGCCCCCGCTCACCACAACTAGAGAAAGCCTGCACACAACAATGAAGACCCAACACAGCCAAAAATAAATACATAAATAAATAAATTTTAAAAAAAAGATAAAAATCTTTGGATAAGCTCTAAGTTTGTACAAAGAAGCTAGATTTGCTGTTCTGCAAAAAGTGAAGGGACCTACTATATAACATACAGAAATAATTTAATGACTTTTCGCAAGACTATAACTCAAGCCTTGCTAAAGCTTCATATTCCATGAAGGGATCGAAAATGCCAATCCATGCAACAACAGGCGGGTTTTTTTCTTCCTTTATCCGTTTTTGTGGTAGTTTTTGTGGATTTCTGGCTGGATGTCGCAGACAAAGGCCAAGAGGTTATCCAGGACTTCATCCCTGTTCTGCCGGAAGTAGGTCTGGAGGATGGTCATCTTCTCCTGGGGGTCCTCCACTTCAGTGCTGCAACTGCCATGGGATCCCAGAGCCGCGGCCTCCTTGGCCTTGAACTCCTTCTCCCTCTGCAGGCGGTACCGTTCAGTTTCAGCCGGGCTGCTGCTCTGGCCTGCTTCAGCCTCCAGTTCTTTTGCTTGTGGTCCTCGGCCACCTCCTTGGCGGCCCGCTTCTCGGCCTGGAGCAGCTGCTGGATGCCCTGCGACCGACTGGCCGTGATGGCGGCGATTCCAAGGCGGCAGAGAGCGGCCTAAATCGGCTCGACCGTCCCCTCGGGTCAGTTGACCCAGCCGCCCAAGCAGTACAGCTTTTTAAAAAAGTTTTGCTTAAACAAATCAAGCTGCATTTTCAGTACCGGCTACTGGTTTTGTTGCTCATTTTGTCCATCTGCTGTGGTGCTTCCCGGCGCAGCAATGCCCGTTCTGTGATTTTACGCCACACAGCCCTGCCCGCCTCCAGATGCTGTCATGCCTGCTGGGTGCTTCTCTGTGCGCTGTGGCCGTGCCCTCCTGTGCCACTTCTGCTAAAGGGCTGGGTCAGAAATAAGCAGAAGCAACTCATTTAACTTGGCAGGTCTTCACAAGTTGCTTGGACTGTCCAGTTGAATTGCAGGTTGATTTCCTTCCTTCATTTGGCCACACCGTAGCTTTCTCTCTTCCCCAGGGTGAATCAAGACTTCCCAGTGTCTCTAGATAATACTGACTTTTCATGCTGGGCCTCATGCAGTTAATTTAACTCCCACTCGCTGAAGCTCTGGTGCAGATGATGGGGTTTCAGGGCGGTTCAGGAACACTGAGGTCACGCGGGATCCCCGAGCCTCAGAGGGGATCCCCGGCCGGCACGTTTCCCCACTGGCTCTGGCTTCTGTAGCAGGATTGCTGGGCCCGGTGCCTTTTCCTCTGCTTGGCCTCCATCACTCTGGCCACCTCCATTTCTTTATGTGAAGACCATGGTTATATTGCAATGTCAGCTTAAGACTGAACACTCTCAGAAATCAGAGATGTCAGGGCTCAGGTGACAGAGAAAACCCCTTCCCCTTAGCATTGCTAGGAAGTAAATTCATCTCTTGTAGTCAAGGTCATTTTAAGACTAGGAAAAGGTGGCCTCAGTTTCTCCAGGTTTATTGGACGGGAAGCAGAAGCCGGTCTGGGAAGAGTTATAGCTTTACACCTGCAGCCGGAGCGGAGTATGAGTTGAGCACTTGCAGAGAGAAGGACCAGTGCTGTTTGATCTTCTTTCTGCTTTCCATAGCAAGAATCCTTAGCGATGGTAAACATGCCCCCTGCCAAGGGGACGGTCCTCACTCCCTGCTGGATACCCACCCTCCCCAGTGCAGGCTGAGGGGTGGCCTGAGGGAAAGTTCTGGACCTGGCCTTGGTCCTGGGCGACCCAGCCCAGCTTTCCAGATGGAGCTGCCTCGAGAGGCAGTTTCTGGTTGGTTGCTGTGTTGTCACTGCAAATGGTCGGTCACTCTGTGCTGTGACACGAGCTCACGGGAAGGAGAGGAAACAAGGGTGCTTGTGCCGTGCTTAAAACGCTTTGCCAGTGAAAAGTAGACTGATACCTTCCTCTGAGTTACACAGGCCATGTGTGAGATGAAAACAGCCTCTTTATTTATCTGGTATTGCAGATTGGCTCTTGTGTTTGGATCAAATCATGCAGATAGGTATTATTTATTGAGAAATTTGGAAAACCTCTGGTAAGCATCGATAATGTGATTACCCCACCCCTACTGTAAAATCCTAACTCTGAGCACAGATAATACGTGAGCTGTTACATGTAAATGGGCTTCTCAGATATTATTGCCAACATCGATTTAAGGCAGAGACCCTAGATTTTCCTCCAGAAAATTTTCTGCTGTTCTTGCTTCCCAGAATATCCCATGTATTTTTTTCCAGAGCACCTCACCGAGAGTTTGGCTACTTATAACATTTTAAACTCGACTTGTTTATCTTGGTGAACTTTCCTGGCTAGCAAGGAAATCCATCATTACGCTTGGGTCCAAGTGAGGAAAAAAGAACCTTTTGTATTTTTTTTTAAGTCTGTGCATGTTGTTAATTTTTGTAGATGGGAGCTGGCCGTGAACACATTCTCTGGGTTAATGATAGAATGCGTGTGTGTGTGTATAATGTATATAAACTTTTAATGATGGAAAATGTCAAATATTCACAAAAGTAGAGAGAATGGTATAAGGGAACCTTTCTGTACCCCTCACCCTGCTTCAACAACTAACCACACAATGGCCAGTCTCGTTTTGTCTGTCACACGGCCTCATCGCCCAAGCTCTTACCGCATTATTGAAGCAAATCCCAGAGTCATATTTCATCCATAAATGTCTCTCCTAAAGTGACGGACTCCTTTTGAAAACATAACTATAATACCTGTGCCGCTTAGTAGTAATCTCTTAATGTTGTCCTTTCTCCAGCAAGTGTTCCCATCTCCCTGGTTTGTTTGGGTCCGGGTTCCGACAAGGTCCACACCGTACGTTTGATTAGTGTGTCTCTTAATCTCTACCCTCCTCTCCTTTTTTCTTTTTTCCTCCCTTTCTTCCTGCTGACATCTTATTTGTTGAAGAAGCTACTTTGCTTGTCCCAGAGAATTGCCCTGATACTGGATTTTGCTGCGTGAACGTGCGCGGCGTCATTTAACACGTCCCCTGCTATTTATGTAAACGGGTGTCATTAATCCGAGAGGCTTGATCTGACTCAAGTTCAGTTTCATTTTCTTTTCCCTTTGGTCAGGAGGTGCACACTCTCTGGTTGTGTCTTTTTTTGTGTGGTGTGAAGATCATCAGTGGGGTCTGGCATTGTCAGCCTGACAACAGCCATTTATAATGTTTCCCGTCAGCTTTTCACCTAATGCTGTGCACGTGTAGACACAAGAGGTTTCAGGATAAGTTCTCGAAGGTGGGTTTGCTGGGTCACAGGGTAAAGGCACTGGTCGTATTCTTAGATATTGCCGAGTTCTCCTCGGGAGGGTGGCACCATTTTGCATTCCCACCAGTAGTAGATGCGTGTTCCTGTTCCAACCACGTGGCCAGCAGAATGCGTTGTCACTCACGCTTTTGCATTTCTACCAGTCTTATCGGTGAGAGATAGTGTCTCAGTGTCGTTGTAATTTGCATTTCTTTTGAAGCCCTTTATAAACGTCCTCAGAAAACAGGAGCAACGTTTACAAGTCATGAAAGTCTTCAGAAAAATCAAACTTTTCCAGTGAGAGAGCTACTGGGTATCGCGACCCCAAAGTTTCTGAAGCTTGTTTTGAAAAATTATCTTCATGTAACTCATGGCTAGCACCCAGGGCAAGGGGGGAGGAGCTAGAATGAGGATGTCCGCAGCTTCCGAAATGGGTGATGCCCAAGGACGTGCTGGATGCGCCAGTGGGTGGGGGAGAGCTCCCTCTTTAGTGACGCTAGACCTCCTGGGTGTCTGGAATGTTCCTCCTGTTCGACTGTGAGGTGTCCTGCAACCGGGAAGCTCGTTTAACATCACTTCACCCTGAGTTGCCCACGCTTATGTGCCCCTGGAGCTTCTTCCCGCCGTGCCAGCTGTAACGCCCCCGAGTGCTGACGTGGTGGCTCCTCGTCCTCACAGCAGCCGTGGGGGATCTTGTAAAGTGTCTCCGCTGTGTGGCCCCTGGTGGCTCTCTCACTTAGAGTATGATCCAGACTGCAGATGAGTCGGCCCCCGTCCTCACCTCGTTCCCCCAGTCTCCCCCTCACTCACCTGCGTCACCGCGCGCTGGAACTCGCAGCTCCTTGTGCCTGAACTCTCTCCCCAAGTCTCTCGTGCCTGTCCCCTCCCTTCCATAGTTCTCTGGACGAATGACATCTCGCCAAGGTCCCTGCTCACCACTGTATCTAAAAAGCAGCCCTCTCCCCACCCTCTATCCCCGCACCTGGCTTCGTTTTCCTTGAACCACCAGTTGCTGCCTGACCCGGTGGTTTCTTTGTTGTCGTCTTGTGTCCTCGCCTAGTGTCACGCTGTGCGAGGATGCGGACTTGGCCTGGTTCCCTACTCGGTCCTCGGGGTGCAGACAGCTCCGGGTGCAGGGCAGGGCTTGGCGGGGTGAGGGGACCAGCCCGGGGGCCGTGCGGCACTGCTCCTGGGACACCGGGACCCCCTGGGCCAGGGCCTGGGCTGCGAGCATCGGGGAGGTCACTGCATCGGCCCAGGCGCCTTCTTATTAACTGCCCTCTAGCGTTTCCTTCTCTGCTTCTTACTGTGTTACATTGTGTTTTAAGAAATCCTATTTCTATCACTGCTGTTCAGATCACAGAAAGGGGTGCTCGTTAAACGTGCCAGTACCCGCTTTCCGTGAGGTGTGTTCTTAGCCCCTGGCTCAGCCTCTTTGCTTTGAGCCTTTTAATTGCTTGAGGACATTCTCCCGCTTTGGGATGCTGTGATGAAGTTAAGCCCGTGCGTCTCCTGCAATAAGAGAGAGTGACTGCACTCTGCGGAGCGTCCGATACCACACGAGGCAGCATTAGGTCTCGGAATTAGCATTTTCTGTCCGAGGGGATTTAGTGGTTTCAGAAGAGAACGGGATTGTTCACAGTTAGCGCAGGCTTAGACCAGCAGTATCCCATTACCGTGGCACAGAAGCTACACCCCGTGCTAAAAGGCCAGCGCTCCTCACATAACAGTAAAACATACAGAAATGGGGGCGGAAACAAAAAGAGCGTTGTTCCCGTCATGGGACGGGTCTGGCGTTCCACGCAGGACCGGCTGCCGATAGAAAGCTGCCGGAAGCTTTGTGAGGTTCGTCCAAGGCCCCCTGCCAGCGCTGGTGATGTAAAAGGTAGAGTTGTAACAACACTTCTCATTCTTGGGGGTTGTAATGTTGTGGTATTAACATGGAATATCTTTCGAGGCCTGGCAGCCCTTTTCTTCAAGATGTGGGTTTAAGAATCCATTTGGTTTTACTTTTGTCAGACCAGTTCTGTTGACATCTTTTTTTTTTTTTAACTAATTTATTTTATTTATATCTATTTTTGGCTGCGTTAGGTCTTCGTTGCTGCGTGCGGTCTTTCTCTAGTTGCGGCGAGCGGGGGCTACTCTTGGTTGCGGTGCGTGGGCTTCTCATTGCGGTGGCTTCTCTTGTTGTGGAGCACGACCTCTAGGCGTGCGGGCTCAGTAGTCGTGGCTCGCGGGCTCTAGAGCGCAGGCTCAGGAGTTGTGGCGCACGGGCTTAGTTACTCCGCGGCATGTGGGATCTTCCCGGACCAGGGCTTGAACCCATGTCCCCTGCATTGGCAGGTGGATACTTAATCACTGTGCCACCAGGGAAGCCCTTCTCTTGACATCTTAAGTTGAACAACAATTATGGACACTTGAGGGCAGTAGGAGGGGGAGGTTGATGAGAATCATCTTGAAGATGGCTTCTTAGCGGTGTGCGGTCAGCATTTGAAGCTGTGCCTTCTTTTCTCTCTAACCGTTTCTTTCAAAGGCAGCCAGTAAAGAGCACCAGTTTACTTTGGGACAACATCTGACTGGCTATGTGGGTGGCCCTCAGATTTGACACAGTGTGAGTTTGGAGGCCTTGACCCTGAATGTCCTGCTAGCCCGGCAACAGAAGCGGATGAGTGTGGTGTGAGGGGCCTCAGTGTGAAGCTCACTGTGCCTCTTGCTGGCTGTGTGACCTTGAGCAAGTCACTTAACCTTCCTGAAGCTGCTGCAAAATGTTGAGGGGTGAAAAGTAAAGGCTGTGTGGTCTGTGTCCTGGGGTTTTTTTTTTACACTGGGTCTTAGTCCATTCAGGCTGCTATAACAAAGTGCCATAGACCGGCTGGCTTATAAACAACAAAAATTCATTTCTCATAGTTCTGGAGACTGGAAGTCCAAGATCAGGGTGCCAGCATGGTCAGGTTCTGTGTCTGGTGAGAGCCAGCTTCCCAGTTCACGAATGGCCATCTTCTTGCCATGTCCTCACATGGCGGAAGGGGCAGGGGAGCTCCCTGGGGCCTCTTTCATAAGGGCACTGATCCCATTCATGAGGGCTTCTCCCTCATGACCTGATCACCTCCCAAGGGCCCCGCCTCCTGATCCCGTCACCCTGGGCATTAGGATTCCAGCACGTGGGTGCTGGGAGGACAGAAGCATGCACATCACGTCGCACTGCGTAATAACTTGTGTTCTTACTAATGCCACCTTTTGTTGAGCCCTTGTCAACTTTCCGTCATCTTACTTGAGATGTATAAGCACTGTTTTGAGCTCTTAATTAAAATTAAAAAAAGGAAAAGCTCTTTGGCAGTCACAGATGTTATGATTTTCTTCATGTAATGGAATATATTGATATTTCAGGAAGTACCAAATCATTGAGTATATCCTCTGAATTTGACCAAAGTTTTAGAGGGGATTTGGAAAAAGGGAGAAAACTCTCAAATAAGTGAATTTTGCAGATGCAATGGAAGAGGGTTCCTGTCCTTTGAAGTTTTTGTTACATGATGAAGCTTATGGACCCTATCTTGGCCACTCTGAGCAGGAGTGCACCCAGGGGGTAGCAAGGGCCATCGCTGCACCTGGTGATCCAATTCGGACTTGACAACTGGGAGATGTAGGTTTGAATCTTGGCTCTGCCAGATCTTAGCTTGTCCTCTTGGGACATTATAAAGTCTGAGAAGATTATGCTCATCTCATAAAACTGTTGAGGGGATTAAATGAGATGACAGACATAAAGCATGCAACAAGACTCTGCCACCTAGTAGTGGGTGCTTGATACACCGAACTATTTTAATATGCTATTTATATAATTATATAATTTAAGGAAATAATATGCACTGTATAAAATATGGCTATATAAGGTTATATTTATGTAATAATAACTTTTTACATAATTATATATTCTACAATAATACATAACTGTTTTTAAACAATAGTGTTTCAGAGATTCCTAGAACTTTGAGATCATCTTCTCTAATAGCTTTCACACTTTTTAACAGTGGAGTCTTTTCCCCTTTCCTTCCCCTCAAATGACACCTTCTGTGGAAGCAGACTGTCTGAGACGGAGCACAGGGAGGGGCTTGCCGCAGCAGGGGTGAGGGTCCCCGAGCCCTGTGTGGGTTCTCCCTTTACTCCAGCTCACCACGCCAGGACACCCTCGGGGCAGAGTGAAAACAGCTGCTCTCGGTCAATCTTCATTCCTTTTCGAGGTCTCAGAGCCACCTGGGTGGAGCTGAGGTCAGGGCCCAGGTCCGTGGCCTTAAAGTTGAACTTTCGTTCTCCGAGGCGCTTTGCAGTGTCTGCCGATGAGAGGCATTACAGGGTTGCTGGTCCCTCTCCCTGATGGGAATCGGGGCCCGTTTTCCTCCAGGTAGCGGCCATTCCCGTTGTAGATGCTGGTGCCTTGACAGGCAGCTGGCGCAGTGCCTGGCTTTACTGATGGCTGCACTTAGGCTCTGTAGCTGCTGAAAGCTATAAGGAAGTCACAACACCTAAGTACGAAGCTGGAGCTGATGTGGTTAGCATCTTACGTTGCGGCCTTAACAGTGGGTGTGTGTCTGTACTCTGTGACCATTTGATTCGCATTGATGGTTAAGGAATTGAAAACATTTTGTTCAGTGCAGTAGAGTTTCATTTCTCTACGTGGGTGTCAGTGTCAGGTGACGATCCATTTGCTGTATTTCTCCTTCTGGAGGAGCCAGTAGGCCTGGTTAGCAAAGGCATTGGTCATTAACTGTTACAGAGAAATCACACTTTTTTGGCCTTGGGTTTTTTGTATGGAAATGATGTAACCCTTTTCTACAGACTTCATCAGCCTATGTGGGTTGTGGTTTGTGACATTAAATGAGATGTATTGGAAAGCCTTTTATCAGAAGATGGATATAAGGAGATATTATTACATAAAAGAGTCTAGATTCTCTCTGCAGGAAAAGCTGGGCCGCTTCCTTGACAGATGCAGTGCTGGGAGATGGATGGCCTTTGTTCCTGCCTTGCATTAGAGACTCCTGGTTCTCCATAGAACAGCTAAAATGGAAAAACACATGGCCAGGCCATGTTGGGATGTAGGGGTGTCACCATGCAATGTGTGGGGTCCCCCAGTGCGTCTGTATCCGCTCTCCAAGGAAGAGGACTCGGGACCAGTTTTCATAACTATTTTGTTTGTTGCAGATGGCAATCATAGCAGTGCTGTTGAGCCCTGAAGCCCTATTCCAAAGGGAGGGAATGATTTCCTGCTTGTTCTCTCATTCCAATGGTGCTGATAGCTCAGATCAGCTCTGGTGCTGAGTTTTGCTGTGAGTTGTGACATTTGTGGCCAGGAATTTGTTCATGATAATCAAGTACTGGAGTTGGTGAATTTTTTTTTAAATTAATTAATTAATTAATTTATGGCTGTGTTGGGTCTTGGTTCCTGTGCGAGGGCTTTCTCCAGTTGCGGCAAGTGGGGGCCACTCTTCATCGCGGTGTGCGGGCCTCTTCACTATCGCGGCCTCTCTTGTTGCGGAGCACAGGCTCCAGACGCGCAGGCTCAGTAATTGTGGCTCACGGGCCCAGCTGCTCCGCGGCGCGTGGGATCTTCCCAGACCAGGGCTCGAACCCGTGTCCCCTGCATTGGCAGGCAGACTCTCAACCACTGCGCCACCAGGGAAGCCCTGGAGTTGGTGAATTTTTAACTTTTTCTCCCATGAGTAAGTAGACTGAGCATTATCCTGATAATAATAATCAGCACAGACATTATATGCCAGGTCTCTGCCAAGTAAGCCCTTTTCTTACATTTCTCATTAAATGGGAGGGACATTTTTAGTGTCTTCATTTGAGGCATGAGGAAACTGAGGTTTAAAGAGGTGAAGTGTCTTGCCCAGGGTCCCACTGTAGAGCTGGAGTGTCACTTGTACTCACCAGCATGCCAGGATGCTCTTGTGAGTGGAACATAAAGGAGTTTGGGCTGGCCGTTAAGGATCTGGATTTTCGGGTAACGTGGGGGAAGCAGTTTAGAACTAGAATCTGTGTCATGGTGGATCTGGAACCTGAAATGCAAGCTGGTGACTTTCCAGAGAAGGAGTTCATTCTGTTTCTGGACCAAAGTCTCTCCTTCAGCCCCGAGGGCTTCCAAGGCTTAAGACTTAGGTATGGACGATGTGACCAAGGACGAGCTACAGGAGGCTGCCTGCTCTTTGCAGGCCAGAGCCAAGCCTAGTCTCGGTCAGCGCTCTGCTTCCACCACCCAGAACCAGGCCGTGTGCGCCCAGGGGTGGGCTGGCTGGAAGGAAGGATGGATGGAAGGAAGTTAGCTTGAACGGGAAGCATGAAGGAAGGATGAATGGATGTTTGAATAGAAGGGGAGTAGTAGATTGAGAGAGTGATAAATTAGAACCAGAATAAAAGAAAGAAAGACAGAGGAGCCATAAGAGTTTCCAGCTTTTGTACAGGGTGTCCCTGTTGAAAGTTCACTACTTTTTGCTGTTTCCCATATATTCTTCTTGTACACAGATTTCATTTGTATGTTTATTTGATAGACATTTTTGACCACTAAGCCAGATGCTGGGGATAAACGAATAAGACATGATCCTGCTGTCAGAGAGGGAAGTTTAAAATTTCAGGAAATTTTTAGGCCAGTGAACTCGTTGCCTAAGCACTAGTAGAGGACACGGGCACCCTGCCTGGAACGTGCTCACCTGCAGAGGACACGCTCGTGGCGCAAAGGAAGCTAGCTATCCACCACCAGTCTCATCTGGTGTTCACCACAAACAAGGAAGCTCTCATGGGATCTTTATTTTTCTTTGTCAAAACATTGTTTTTAACTGCTTCCCACCTTTCTATGAAGCTTTTAAGTTTTAGGTTGTTATTGTTTAATAGAATGTTGTAATCTCGCATAGAATGACTCATATTTCTTTTCGAACCAGGATTGATCGTAAGATGTCAAGTGCTCACACCAACTACAAACTGGATGAGGCGCAGGCTATAATGAGCGAGCTCAGGACCATCAAGAAAGCCATTTGTACAGGCGAGAAGGAGAGGCGGGACCTGATGCAAGTAAGAGGCCCGGGTGCCCTTCAGAGCCCACGTCCGTCTGTCTGCCCGCCTGCTTGTCTCTTAACTTTATTTAAAAATTAAAAAATATATATATATGTATATATTTACTATATATATTATGTATTTATTATATAATCATACATATTTTAAAGACATACATGTATGTATAATATATATGTATATATGATATCTTCTGTATATGTGTGTGTACATATTTATAAATATTTTAAAATATGTGTATTAGTTTCCTAGGGCTGCCATGACAAAGAACCACAAACCAGGTGGCTTAGAACAACAGAAGTTTATTCCCTCCGAGTCTGGAGGACAGAAGTCTGATAGCAAGGTGCGGCAGGGCCGCGCTGTGTCTGAAGGCTCTAGGGGAAGCTCCGTCCTTGCCTCTTCCAGCTCCTGGGGGCTGCTGGCAGTCCTTGGTGTTCCTCGGCTTGTAGACGTATCACTCCAGTCTCTGCCTTTGTCATCACATGGTTTCCCCTGTGTCTCTGTGTATGAATTTTTTTCTTCTTATAAGGACACCGATCATTGGATTAGAACCTGCTGTAATCCAGCATGACCTCATGTTAACTTGATTCCATCTGCAGGCCTTCCTTCCAAATAAGCACACATTCCAGGTTCTGGGGGTTAGCACTTCAACATATCTTGTTGGAGGACACAGTTCAGGCCACAACAATGGGTGATACATTTGTATTGTTAAATAATCGAAATAATTCAACGTCTGTTGTAAGAGTCTTGCTGTCACCCCGTTCTCTCACCTCCTGTAGCTGCTTTTATTAGCTTCTTGTACACCCTTCCAGTGTTTATACAGACACTTGAAAGTGTGAACACGTGGCCAGCTGCCCTCGCAGAAAGCCGGGCCTGTGCCTGCTGCCCCGCGGTAGCTTCCGCACCTAACTCTTAGGCCCTGTACCTTTTCCCGTCTCTGCACTCAGGGTTCCCTCCTTCCTGGATATGGCTGCACAGTATTCCACCATGAGGACAGACTTTTTTTCATTGTAGCTTTATATTGCTTTATTTTTTTGCCCCTTGAACTCCTGTAGTTTCTGTTATTTTTAGAAAAAGCTGAGTTTTTGCGGAGACCCGTGCCGGGCTCCTATGCCGGGCTCCTGCTCCGTGCCGGAATGCATCTGATGCTCTCTGTTGTGGCTTCTCTTTTCGGCTCAGCACACCGAGTGAGCACCTGGTGCTGGGAGGCATTTGTCTCGATTCTGTAGCACGTAAGACACAGAAGGACATGGGAGCAAAGCTCAGACTCGTAGGCCGAGTGCAGCAGGCGCGCACGTGACTGCCTTGCCCGGCGGTGCTTCCTGATGTCACGGGCGTGAGGCTGGACTGTCCCTAGGCTGCTCGTTCAATTGCAGAGTCCCAGACCCTACCCCAGGTCTCCTGGCTTAGACTGTCTGGGGTTGGGACCCAGAAATCTGTATTTTCAGATGCCCTGTATGTCCAGGTCGTGAGAGGTCAATGGTCAATTGTTAGATTTTCTCCGAGGCCTGGTAGCAAGGAGAACAGCTGCCGTCTGCCGAGGCCTCTGTGCGCCGCACTGGGCGAGGCGCTCTGCGGACATCACCCATGTGATCCAAGCCCAAACCCGGGCGTGAACCAGGTGGTACTTCACCCCAGGGACACGGAGGCCTCGCCCGGGACGTGGAGCTGGTGTCCCTGCCCCGTTCTTTCTGAGAGTGCAGAGCTGGCCAAGCCACCCCGTTGCCTCGAGTGGGTTCCCCACCACGGAGGCTGGAGATAGAATTTCTGGAAGAAGCTTCAGACCCCAGCATCTTCTCTGAGACGCTCCAGGGAGACGCACAGGCAACGTCTTCATCTAGTAAAATCAAATAAGTTGTTTCATCCTTCTTATATGACTGTAGCAATCTTGGCCCATTCCAAGACGCCTTTGTCTAGATCCAGAGGCAGCTACCTGGGGTACACTGCACGTGGGCGTCTAGTGTCTGCAGGAATATCTGCTGAACGTGAATGCATTCCCAAGTCTTTTATTTAAAAAAATTTTTTTTTCATGTTTTCCTGTTTTTTTTAAGATTTCTTTTTATGGGGGTATAGTTGCTTTTCACAGGTCTTTTAAAAATCTTAGAATATCTGATTTCTCTTTAACTTTCACCCAAAAGGGTTCCCTGTACCAGAATTTATGCTTACTCTAATTTTTGGCAAACTGACATCCATATAAGATGACTTTTGACCCTGTAGCATTATGACTGAAAAGCCAGGTTATAAGAATATGTAAATATCGTCTGGGAGCTGTTTTCACCTTCTGTGTGGTACTAAAGATCTCAAGGCGGCATTCATCTCTGTTGGACTTATTTATTGATAGACTATTTTGGATGGAAATACTTTCCCCCCTCCCCTTTGCTCTACTGAGGTACACTTGACAAATAAAATTGTATAAATTTAAGGTGTACGTGATGGTTTGATATACACATCTATTGTGAAATGATTGCCACAATAAAATTAGTTAACACATCCATCACGTCACACGGTTACCTTTCCTTTTACATGGTGAGGACTTGTAAGATCTACTCTCTTAGCAACTTGCAAATATGCGCTACAGTATTGCTAACTATACTCACCATGCTGCGGACATGAGGTTCACAAGATCCGGGGACTTATTCCCCTTACAGCTGGGACTTGGTACCCTTTGACCAGCGTCTCCCCATTTCCCCCAGCCCTCCAGCCCCTGGCAACTGCCTTTCTACTCTCTATTTTGAATTTGGCTTTTTTGGAGGGAATGCTTATTTTTTCTTTAGGAAACACAAAGGTTTAAAAAAACAGTAAAAATGGTACCACAGATGTTCTCTATATTATTCACATGCTGCCAGGAGGACTCAGTTGCCGTCTGATTTAAATTACTACGAGCTTCATGAAAGGTGCATGTGCTGATCGACATTTCTTTTGAATCTCATGAGAATGGAGTTGGGGCCGGCCCGCTCTCCAGTGATGAAGCTGCCGACCTGGAACAGGAAGAAAATGACCGCTGTGAAAGGGGAGAGAAGCGTCGCCATCGCTGCTCAAGTCTCTTGTTTCATTCTGTTCCAGAGCCTGGCCAAGCTGACCGATGGCTTCAGGAATAGCTGTTCTCTTACCGACCCTCTGCAAGAGTTCCCTCCCAGTGCAGGCGCGCTGGGCGAGTCTTTGCCTCACCAGTTCTGCGATGCTGGGTCTCAGACCGAGGTCATCGGCGAGGTACGCTCATTGGGCAGGGGGAGGAACCGAGTGTGCCCAGAGAGAAAAGGACTGCTTTCGTGTGGCCGTCACCCATTTCTTTAAATTTTCCACTTTCCCTTCAAAAATGTTTTGGCTTTTGTGCCATTAAGTTTGAAGAAAGAATATTGTTTTTCACATCCAGCCATCTTGAAGGTTCAGGGGCCTGGGAGGCAATTGAATGGCTTATTACCTCTATCCTTGTGATTCGGATTCTTAAAAAAGGCAGAATCCTTTTGAGAGTTGAGTCTAGATGTTTCTTGGCAGACATATGACTTTTTAGAGCGTGGATCAGCTAACTTTTTCTGCCAAGGTCCAGATAATAAGTGTTTTAGGCTTTGCTGGCCATGCAGTCTCTGCCATAGCTACTCAGCTGTGTTGTCATAGTGCAGAAGCAGCCGTTGGCCATATGTGAACGGGTGGGTGGGGCTTGTTCCAGTAAAATTCCAATAAAACTTTATTTACAGAAAGAGGTGGCGGGCCGGATTTGGCCTTCGGGCCATAGTTTGCTGAGCTTTGGCTTAGACCAGTGATTTTCAGAGGCTTTGTGGCTGTGTCACTCTTGGGTTATACTTTGATGCTATTTCTTATTCTTCTAAGAGAATGTCAGGAAATTGAATTGAATTGAAATTAATTTTGTTTGGGACTTGGAAGAATTTCATAATGCCCCTTTTGATAATTAATAAAGCCTGGAGTTAGCCACAAAAACAAAATTGGCAACCATCATTTGAAGCAGGGTGGTGACTACTTAAAGACACTACTGTTGTAATGTCATTGAGTGAAGTTTTACATTTATTTGTTACAAATGGAAAAACAGTTTGGATGGCTTCTTTTTCTTAGGGCTTACTAAATAAAGATGAAATATCAATGGAATGCAGAATGCCTTCCTAAAATTAAATAAATAAAAAGAAACAAAAAGAAAGGAAAACCATTGACTAAAAAACTCTGGATTTTAAATAATTAGCTGATATTTTAAAATGTCGACAAATAGTGCCTCTTTGAGGGGAGTATAATATAGGAAATAATGCCTCTGTGTCTTGGATGTCCTGAACTGCCCTGTTTGCTGTGTTCCCCTCATTGTTCTCAAAAGTACACTTGGACATTTTTTGACTAGGTATCTTTGGTTTAAAACAGAGAAGAATCTGTAAGTCAAAAATGTCTGGCAGTTTTGCCTAAAGATTTTGGCATGAGAGAAGGAAAGAAGTATGATACTTATTGAATGCCATGAATAATTCATTGCTGCTCAACATAAGGTTAGAATTAGAATTTTTAGAGACTCTTAACTAGTTTGAGAGCAACAGGTAAGATCGAAGGTTCTGTAATGATTTAGGTAAGACTTTCTAAAAATGTCAGGTGGGAAGTGGCTGGTTATACAGCTATAATAACTTCAGCAGTAAATTATCATTGTTTATGAGTTTACTGGGACTGGCCCTGGCAGCTTCATGGCTGTTACCTCAACTTAAGTAGTGGTTTCCATCTTCTTTTGACTGATGAGGGGGTCAAGGTGCCAGGTTACCTAAGGTCATGTAGCCAGGAAGAGGCAGGTCTGGGTTTGAATCAATGTCTCTGATCCCTAAACCTCTGTGTTTTCTACTACATCATGTTATAGAAAAATATATCAAAAGGGTATAACTGCATTAGTTAGCTATTGCTGCATAACAAAACATCCCCAACCTAGCATTTTAAAACAGCACACTTTTATTATCTCACATTTATACTGTGGACCAGGAAACTGGGCTGTGTCCTCTGCTTCAGGGGCTCTCAAGTAACTGCAGTCAAGGTGTCAGCCAGGGTTGCAGCCTCATCGGAAGGCTTGACTGGGAAGGGTCCACTTTCAGGCTTACATGATTGTTGGCAGGATTCAGTTTCTCACAGGTTGTTGGACTGAGGGCTTCTGTTCCTTACCATATAGACCTCTCTAGCACGGCAGCTTGCTTTGTCACAGTGTGGAAGCCAAGAGAGTCTCCAGCAGGAAGGAAGTCACAGTCTTTTGTAATCTAATCACAGAGATGACTTCCCATCATCTTTGTTGTATTCTGTTGGTTAGAGTCAAGTCATGGGTCTAGCCCACTCTCAAAGGGAAGGGATTTCACAGGGGATGAATCCCAGGAGGTGAAGGCCATTGGGGGCCATCTTAGACGTCTGCCTACCTCACGTAGTTATCACTTTGAGTTAGTTTTGTGGGATGGGCATTGATGGAATCAAACATGCTTTTGGAGCCCACGGCTTTGCAAGCACAGATTTGTAAGCAGTACAAGCCTAACGTTGGAATTTAGCAGTTGGCGTACATGTTGTAGGGCTATGTAGGATCCATGAAGCAGGAACCTGTTGGATCTGTTTGGCTGTAGGCTTTTTTTTTTTAAATTAAAATGTCCATTTTATTCTCACAGAAGAGTGCAAAATCAGAGCTTAGAGGTTCATAAATAGCATTGAGAAGAGGTTTAAGAAATGACATTTATTTGTCTTGATGATGAGTCAGCTTTAGGGGTCTCTAATGAACAAGGTGACAAGTAGCTCATTTCCATTGTAGAGAGTTTCTGCAGATGCGGTGCTGCAGCCTAAATGCATTTATATTGAGGACACTGTGGAGAGAGGCCTTGGGTGAGGCTACTGAAATGTGTAAAATCGTGACACATCTCATTGGCGAATGCTTAGTCTCGTATAAGGCATTTCTTCTTGCCATTCAAGGCGATAAAGATATAAGGAAATTCCCCATTGACCTGTCTCAAAACTCGTGTCAGTGAATTCATCGCCACTCATACAAGTAGAATATTTCCAAATATTTGTCGACACGAGGTCATTTAAAAAAATAAAGACTTAGTGGCCGTAAGATATGGCCGAGTAAGGCCAGATCTACAGATGGAACCGATTTATAGAAACTAGAGTCATATATTTCCAGGAATGAAGGAAGAAGTAATCAAGGTGAGCTGCAGTTACCTCTCATACAGGTCTTGTTTGTTTTGTTTGGGAATTTGTTGACTTCAGTGTAATTGGTATGAAAATATTTAGGTACAACTAGTGATCGCATCAGAGCTCCTCATTTCAACTCTTGGCTCCTCAGGTGAGGCGTCCAGTCCCAGGCTTTTCCGTGCCTTCCTTCCGTCCTTTCACCTTTGATTCTTTAACGGACTGCATAGCAGTCGAAGGAGTCCCGTAGCCAACAGCTCACACAGCTAGTCTGTCTTCTTCAGATCTTGTGACTTTTTAGGAGAACACCATTGTTTCTTGTTTATTGAGGAATGGGAGCATATACTACACTAGGCGGGATGAATTTTTTTGCTTTTGTATCAACTTTGAGGAATTCCCTATTTCTCTTAAAGCTTAATTTGTTGTTGTTGCTTGGAATCGCACAACAGATGAATATACTTCCCCTGTTTTTTTAAAAAAAATCCACCAGTGTTGGGACAGCAAAAGTCTTCCCAGCCCCACTCCCAACCTCCACTGACCAGAGGTGGCAGCTGTTATTTGGTGTGTTTCCTTCCAGACCTTTGAAAAATGGAAATTGGGAGGCAAATTAAAATATTCTTCATTGTTGCTGGAAGTTTAAGTGAATTTTCTATTTTGGAAATATGTTTTTAATGTGTCTCCCCCATTTTTTTCTTTCTTCTGTTCCACAAAGTTCGTCTTTGATGATAAAACAAGGCTTGTGGACCGAGTCAGGCTTAACTGGCAGTATGAGGAAGCCAGAAAGAGGTAAGAAGCTCCTTTTTCAAACCTTGCCTCCTGCTTACTTCCTTTCTCCTGTGGAAAGCGGTTTTGCAGAGTTCCAATGTGTGATTTATCCACTTCTTATCAGAAAGCAGTGTCTGATAGAGTACAGAATTAAGGTTCCTCATTTATGTGTAGCTTCTGAATACATGTGACAAAATTTCATGTGCATTAAAATGTGAAACTCTCAATATTGCAAACAGTTATGAAGACGGGATTTAATAAAAACAGAGACTTTTCCGGCTCTCCTTATCCTCTCAGGTAGCTCAGAACCCCCTCCCTGCCTTCCGACTGAGCATCAGTCCCTCAGACCAGCTTAAGCAAACCTGGTTTTTGAATATGTGGCTGCTTATTCCATAGGTTAACAGAAAAAGCCACGTATCTTGGGTTAAAAGACAGTTTAGAAAGGATTAGGTCAACGGGTGATAGCGGTACGTAATCTACATCATTTTGATGGAGAGAATTGAAAGTCAGTCGCTTCTGTTGACCTGTGTTGTCCATCAGCCGCCTTCTGAAAATCGGGACTTGACCTTGTCTGTGCATTTTCAAAATGTGTCTTTCCCTCCCTCCTGGTCTCATCCGGGATTCATGGGCGGCACTGCCAGGCGGCTGCCGGCCTCGCAGGCACAGTGTTTTCAGCCTGTCACCTTTCTCCCCATGTGCACCGTGTTCAGTATTCTGACCCTGCCCTAGCTTTCATGTTCTTTTTTTAGGGACTTTCTCTCTTTTGTGCCTTCTGGAAAGAGTCTTAAAACCAAATTATTTCAAAATATGTGCTTCGGAAAGCTGTGAAGCCTATCTTTTTCAAAAAGTTTTTTTTTTTAATTCTTTTTTAAAAATATGGAACGCTTCACAAAAACGTTTCTTTAGTCACATATGAACTGCTGTCTTGGGGCGGGGGGAGGAGGAGCGAATTCCAAGCAGGGTGAGGGCGTAGTTCTGGAAGCGAAATAGTCGGGCCTGCTCAGTATGGTGTATCATTCAGGGATGTCTGGAAATCTGCTTTGTTACCTTTTTAGCAAATGTAAAAATAGCAACAGAAGCAGATCATCTGACTCCCTGCTGGAGGGCCGGCTTGAGCTGCTGCGGCCTCTGCCCAAAGCCCCTCTGCCCGGTCCTCCCGGCTCTTGTTCTTCACGATGTCCTTGATGTGCTCAAGGCGGGCCCTGCACTTCCACGCAGACCGCTTCCCCCCGCACCTGCTTCCCCGGCCTCACGCATCCCTTCTCAGGAGCTCGCTGGCTGGCGATTGTCAGCCGCTGCTGTCTCTCCTCAGTATTCCTCGGCTCCTTCCTGCATGTTTCTGCTGCATTGTGTGGGTATGGGAATTTGCTGTGTTGTATTAAACTGCAGAAAATTGACGGTTGCTACACTTAACATCATTGTTACTGTTCTGCTGTGACATTTACCAACCACAGCAAGTGATTTCTTTGTTTTCCAGAGATGATGTCGGTACAGAGTGAGTAACTTTTTAAATATCGAGATAATACATTTGGGCGGAAAGTCTATTATTTAAGAAAATTATGCAGGGGAGGACACTGCACTTCATCAGTATCTTCTAAATGGAAGGAGTATTTCGAGGTCACCAGAACCTTGTTAGGAAATGCACTGCAGCTGCAGAGGAGGGTCCTGTCCCCAGCGCTTCAACCTTTGTGGGACAGTAGGGGCTTCTCAGAAACGCCTTTCTGGGCTGCGTTGGCCGCATTTAGAAATCAGAGATGCGTTGTAAAGACGTCCTGGGTTGGCTCACACAAGCACTGCCTTGTTCTTTTCCCACTAGCACAATGGTTCCCAATTGTGGGGTGGGGAATGGGGGAGGGGTACGACGGCCCGACTTCACCCCCCCCCCCCCCCCCCCCCGCCCCACCGGTGGACTTCTGGCCATGTCTAGAGATGTTGTTAGTTGTCACAGCTCTGGGGTGGGCGCTCCTGGCATCTAGTGGGTGGAGACCAGGGACGCTGCTCAACATCCTACAGCGCACAGGACGGCCCCCAGCAGAGAGTCATCCAAATTCACTAGTGCTGAGGCCGAGGACCCCTGCCCTGTGCTGGAGGACTGTGACGTCTTAGCCGGGCCATCTCTGCCTCATTTCCCCATGGCAGATCTGTGTGGGTGACCCCAGCAGCTTCACACACACCCCGCAGCAGTGGGCAGAGAAGCTGCTGGAAGGCTGGGAGATTATACTTCTGCCCAGCACCTGCCCTGTTCCAGGTATTTCAAAGAAATTCTGTGGTTTATGTGATGTCATAAAGACATATGGTCTTTGGGACTTCCCTGGCGGTCCAGTGGTTAAGACTCCGTGCTTCCAGTGCAGGGGGTGCGGGTTCAATCCCTAGTCGGGGAACTAACATCCGACATGCCGTGCAGCTCGGCCAAGAAAAATAAAAAAAATATGGTCTTTAACCTGTTTGGGAGATAAACTCCCCCACAGCTAACAGAAATATGTGAGGATGCCAGTGGTTCTGCCTGGGGGTGGGGATACCCCAGGCAGTATCTGGGGGGGGGCGGTGTGCACACACACTACATATATGTATAGACACAGGGTTCAGAAACATGCACATATATGCTTGTACATCTATGTACACATAAATAATACATGAATACATTGTTTTTGTCAAAGACGCGATCACTAGACACGTCCCATCTTATCCTCCTCTCTAATCCTACCTCTCACCATTAATGATTTGCTGTGAAACCTTCCAGTTTTTACCTAAACATTTAAATAAATTAAGCTCAATATAGTCAAATACAGTATATGATGCATAGCTTTTATAATGGTTATAGCCATCTTCTACGGATGGACATCTAGATGATTCCAGTTTTTCCTTTTCACAAATGGTGCACATCTATTTACAGTCCCCAGCCTTGCAGAGATGGCTGTTTCCTTCGACAGATACATAGCAAGGAAATGTATGGGTCTAAAGACATGTACATTCAAAGTTCGGATAGATACCAGTGAATCGTCTTCCAAAATAACTTATACACTTTACACTGCCACCGATGGCGATTGAGAGCCCTGATTTCTGTGTCTCCTCATCATCGTTAAATATCACCATTCTTTGTAAATTTTACTGGAGTGATGGGCAAAGACGTTCTCTCAGTTGTCATGTGCTTTTTCCCTGGTGAGAATGGTGCACTTTTGCAGTGATGGTGCAGTTCAGCATAATTTTGTGTGACTTTTGGTTAGTTAAATTGCCAGGTCTGAATTTTTTTTCAGACAAGTGCTCCTTTCAAAACATGTTAGATCCCATCATCCGCTAAGGGGTGGGGGCGGGTTTTGCGCCCCCTCGGGGGATGTTTTTGGTTCTCGTGACTGGAGAGAGGGTACTGCTGGCATCCGGGGGTGGGGGCCCAAGGACGCTGCTAAACAACCCACAGTGCACAGGACGGCCCCCACAGCAAACATGTGGGTGGCCCAGAGTCTCTTTTTGCCTTCGAGAAACCGTACTCTTGAGCTTCGTATCTTGCTCCGAAATCCCTACTGTGTGTGGACATCAGGGGCTCAGGAGCAGGTCTTCCACTGACTCAGGGCATTAGCCTCGTCCAGAGCCACGTTGGCCCCCTTGCATGCCAGGCCTCAAACCTGCCAGGCACGCTCCTGATTTAGTGCTTGGAGTTGGCAGAATAATGCTGCCCCAGATGTCCTAATCCCCAAACCTGTGACTCTTTGCCTTCCATGGCAGAAGGAATTTTGCAGATGGCCTCAAGCTAGAGATCTTGAGATGGGGAGATGACCCTGGATTATCTAGATAGGCTCAATGTAATCACAAGGGTCCCTATAAGAGGGAGAAGCAGAGAAGGAGATGTGAGGGTGGCAGAGATCAGAGTGATTCAGGGCCTCGAGCCAAGGAATGTGGGCAGCCCTTGGAAACACCTGCGAAATGGATTCTTCCCGAAGCCTCCAGAAGGATCACAGCCCTGCTTGCCCATTTTTGACTTCTGACATCTGGAACTGTAAGGTAATCATGTGTGTGTTGTTTTAAGCCACCAAGTTTGTGGTAATTTGTTACAGAAACAAAAGGAAACTAATACAGTGCCCTTGGCCCTCGCTGTTTCCTCTGCCTGCAATGGAATGCTTTGCCTCAAATGGTCACGTGGCCTCTGCTCTCCTTCTGGTCACTGTGTCAGAGACACTTTTCTTTTCTTTTTTTTTTTTTTTAATTTTATAGCTACTTTATTTATTTATTTATTTATTTTTGGCTGTGTTGGGTCTTCGGTTCGTGCGAGGGCTTTCTCTAGTTGCGGCAAGTGGGGACCACTGTTCATCGCGGTGCGGGGACCGCTCTTCATCGCGGTGCGCGGGCCTTTCACTATCGCGGCCCCTCCCGTTGCGGGGCACAGGCTCCAGATGCGCATGCTCAGTAGTTGTGGCTCACGGGCCCAGCTGCTCCGCGGCACGTGGGATCTTCCCAGACCAGGGCTCGAACCCGTGTCCCCTGCATTGGCAGGCAGATTCTCAACCACTGCGCCACCAGGGAAGCCCAGAGACACTTTTCTGATCATCCTGAATAAAGTTGCCCTCCCATCCCCACCCCCATCACCCTGATTCTCCCAGCAAATGTAATCACCCAACCTGTTCTGTACTTATGTGTTTGCTTTTTTATCGTCTGTCTTTCCCTGCGAGAATGGGAAGCCCATGAGGGCAGGGGTTTTTGTCTGTTTAGGTCATTGCTATAATTCCAGCAGCTGAGTACCTGGTGAATATTTATTGAATGAGTAAACAGGGGTCTGCTTTGGTCACACTTAATCTTTGGCCTTCACCCCTGCGAGTGGGCAAGTGGACAGAGTCCTGGGGCCCAGTCAGCTCCAGGCCAACTGCTGTGTTCCTGGCTCCCTTCCCCAAGGCCCTCGTCCTGGTGTGAGCCTTGGGATATTTCCCCTTGACTTAAGAGGAGAAAGGGCATCTAGACATGCATGTCTTTAGGGATCTGACGGAGGCAGGGCACAGTCACCTCATACATCATCATTCCAAGCTCGGCTTATGCTTCCTGGGCCTTCATGGTCATTGGAAAGGGCTTGTGGTCTTGGACCCCCCTGTAATGCGTCCTGTTCTTGGGTGTTGGAGAAAATGGCATTGGAGCTGGGCCCTGAGGGATGCTGGAATTCCGGCTGCCCATATGTTGAGGAAGGGCTTTCTCAGTCCAGGGGGAGCAGGGAGCAGGGCGGAAAGTTGTCTGATGGCAAGTTTCTTAGGGGTCAGGGAAGAACGGCCCCTGAGAGAGTTCTCTGGGGCTCGCTTTATGGTCGACCACTTAGAAGATGGATCTCAATTTTTGATAATCAGTTCGGTGCTTTCATTGGACCTTCTCCTGCTTAAAAACATCCTTGAAGCGTTCTTGTTGTTGCCAAGTCGTTGATTACAGCACCCTGTGTTTGGCAGTCTGGATCTGGTCCCCTGACGTGGTGGCAGTACCTGGCTCCAGTCCCCGTGGGGTAATCATATTTGGCCTCCAGTCACTGAAATTGCTTACAGTTAAGGCTTAACTGGAAAGTGAGTGAGCTCCTGACTTGTAACCTACTCAGCTGTGGTCCTACAAGTGCCAGCCACATCTGGCAAGACGCTAGACTCAATACCCCTTGTAGTGTGGTCAGGACAACCCTACGATCCCCGCTCCTGGTATACATGTGACAGTTAGGGAGGGTCAAGGTCATCAGGTGTCAGGAGCATAGCCACCCAGCACCAGGTCAGGGATTTTATTCCAGTTGCCTTTTCTGGGTGTTTTTTCAGACTGCCTCTAAATGAGACACATGATTAGAACAGCGTAGACTTGGGAAGGGAGCAACAGCAAGCAGGTCTTTGCCAAGAACTAAATCTAGAACCAACGTTAATGTTCCAAAACCTGAGTAATGAGGACCACAGTCAAAGCACAGTGGCTTTGAGGTTCTGTCCAGGGACTCTCCACATGGCCACCTCCATGACCAGCATCATTGGAGAAGGGTGTCCCACATACAGGAAAGCATCATGTCCCCCCGTTCACCCACCAGTGCGTGGAAGAGAAGGCGTCACTTCTAAAGGCAGTGTTAGCCCAGAAAAACGCATCCTTCCCTGCTCTTCCACTCCAAGGCTTTCATTATTTTAGTGCCACGTTCAGCGTTCTGTCTTTTCCTTCTGCTGCCCCACCCTTAGACGTCAGTCTCCCAGCTCCCATTTCTGAAATCATTCCATCCTGCGAAGTTTAGCTTTCCTACCCTCTGCAAAACCTCCTGGGCTTTGCTACTTCTAAGTGGAGAGAAGTTGAAGCACTTATGTATTTCCTTGTATATCTAGATTCAAGATTGTTTCTCAGAGTTGGGAAATCGTCAAAATGCAATGAATGTTCTGGACAATGAGGGTTTCATGTACATTCAGATTTAAAGGAAGTTTATGGAAGTGGAACTCATAATTCCAAGCAGTGGTATGATTTCTAGAGAATTCTCTAGACCAAACCACCACTATCATGGTGACTAGTTTTGTGTTTTCAACTCTAGGTCATGTGAAATGTACCCAAACAACTGCTTATTCCTTTCCCTTTAGGAACATGGCTTTGGATTCCCAAGGCAGACCTTATGGATAGGAATGTTTTCACATTATTGGTTAAAAATTTGAGAATTTTTCAAAGCCAGTTTGGAGGAGCTAGTCTTCTTGAAGCAATCCTGATGACGCAGATGGCTCCTTATTTTTAACCTAAGAGCACTTGTTCCAGAAACTGGAACTGTACAGTGCACAAACTAGCTGTTTCCATAGAAACACTCGCGTTCCTGATAGGAACAAAACATTCGGCCCGTCCGGTTTCTCCGTGTCTCAGTGTTTGTTGCCAGGATGGGCCCTGCTGTTCTTCAGTTGTCACTGGTGTAGTATTAGGGTTCCAGCTGAATTTGATCAGTCCCTTGGATTTTCCCTTCATTTCTCTAGTGACTGTGTGTTTGGGTTTGGGAGTGGGGCACGGCTGTGAGAAACAAAGGAACGCATCTTCTCCATTCAGGCCAAGAGAAAGAAGCCTGGAGACGATCTGCTTTTCATTTAAAGAAGTCGCTCTCTGAAGATCTGTTCGTTCAGAGGGGACAAGATGTGAGGGCAGGGAGGGATGTTGGGGGTATTCGTAGGCCCTTCTTATGCCACACTTCTAGATTCAGACTCCGTGAATCTCCAATGTAGGATAAAGAGTTGAGCCGAATGGACACTGGTTTATCGATATTTAGTTCAGTGAGCTGAAGTGATATCACCATCCATCTGACTCAGATCTCAGCTGAGACTTTGGTGGACTTTTGCTTTTCATTTGAATGGATATTTGCAAAAAAGAAAACTAAGGAGAGAAAACATAAAAGTATCAAATCTGTAGCTGTAATTGACATCTGAAGGCACGAGGCTCCAAGCTGGCACCGTGTCCTGGAACATGGCATTGGGATCCACCACGTCCCATCACGACCAGTCAGGGCCGTGGTTTGCCTGGAGTTCCATTTCTATTCCAGAAAGCAGCAGTATTTTAGGAACATGCGAATTTATATTGTAGGTCACAGAATTTAGGTATAAATTCAAATACCTGGGGATTACTCTGGATATGTAAAATATGCCTCAAAACTGTGTAATGTTAAAAGTGCATTTTCTTCTTCGAAAAAGAAGTCATATTTAAGATTTCCATGTGAATTGTAAGGGTCTGAGCAGTTTCTGCGGCATAAATGCAGGTTTCCATTCATGGTTTAATGGTGCCTGGGTTGTAACAGAAAAGGTGTTTGGGCAAAAATAGTAAGGGAAAAATGATTCATATTTGACTTCTGTCTACATTAGGCCTGTTCAGGGGGATGGAATTTAGAAATCACACAATAAATATGAGACCAGGATGCTTGATTGAGGACTTGCTTTCATTTCTTCACTATCCTGAGCACAGGGACATGTGTTTTAAAGCCTTTAAAGGCATTTGTGAGAGGATATATATATAGGCCATAAAAGGGATTACCTATCAAAAATAAGAATCAGTAAAGAATACAGCTGACTCGCAGGGAAAAAAAAACCCTTGCCAGTTTTAAATTGATCTCGGTTCTCTTTATTATTTTTTTAAATTTATTTACTTTTCTCTTCTTTTAATTGGAGTAAAATTGCTTTACAATGTTGTGTTAGTTTCTGCTGTACGGTGAAGTGAATCAGCTATATGTATACCTATATCCTTTCCCTCTTGGACCTCCCTCCCACTCCCCCCCATCCCACCCATCTAGGTCGTCACAGAGCACCGAGCTGAGCTCCCTGTGCTATACAGCAGGTTCCCATTAGCTATCTATTTTACACATGGTAGTGTATTTATGCCAAATCTAACCTCCCAGTTCGTGCCACCCTCCCCTTCTCCCCGTGTCCACGTGTCTGTTCTCTACGTCTGCGTCTCTATTTCTGCCCTACAGATAGGTTCATCTGTACCATTTTTCTAGATTCCACATATATGTGTTAATATACAATATTTCTTTTTCTCTTTTTGGCTTACTTCACTCTGTATGACAGACTCTAGGTCCATCCACATCTCTACAAATGACCCAATTTCATTCCTTTTTATGGCTGGGTAATTGATCTCGGTTCTCTTTAAAAATGAACTTGGGGAGTTCCCTGGCGGTCCACCTCTTAAGCATCCAGTGGTTAGGACTTGCTGCTCTCACTGCCGGTGGCCCTGGGCTCAGTCCGTGGTCGGGGAACTAAGATCCCGCAAGCCGCGCAGCACAGCCCAAAAAAAAAGAACTTGGAAAAGATTTTTTTTTTTAACAAACTGTAGTCGTGACCTTGCTTTGTTTCCATGTATTTAATTTCCCTGAAAAGATATTTCAGAAGACAGCCTTTCTGGAAATGGTTTTTCCTGTGTTACCCAGAATTGGAGTGATGGCGCTTGCAGGAGTGGGGTTCCAACCTGCACTACGCATCAGCTGTTGGGCGTGGGTGTAGAAGGAACATTGTAACTGTACATCTGTATGTGGTCTGAGGCGGAAGGTCTGTTCCCTGCAGTAACCCTAACACACGAAGGGTCCGCCTTGCAGGTGGCTCGTTTCCCGGCCAGCAGCACGGTAGACAGGGCTTATTGTTTTAAAGGTAAAGCCATCCCACCTATTCCTTGGCAACTGTACTAGGAACCGCTGAAGGAATCCTTTTAGAGCTTTTGGCTCCCAGTACAGACAGACAGACAGACAGACACGTGCTTCTCTCAACCTGGCTGAGAGCATAACCCAAATGTCTACCTCCGGAGTATGGATCTAGAGGAAGAAACTGCACTTTCCAATATATGCCAATATCCTTCTAGATTCTTAGGTACCTCTGAGATGAGTATGCAGTCATTCACATTGTTGTGAAATTTAATTATTAAAAGAGCACTGTTCTTAAGCACAGTGTGCTTGCCTAGTACTCAGTACAGCCCAAACAACTTCTCCAGATGGGTTACATGAAGTCAACTTCATCCAGATTGTTTCTGCTATAGAAGTCATCCCTCACCATATGTCCTTATGTGTTTTTCTTGTGAGCTCTGGAAAGTTACAGTACACTGTTTAATGCTGGCCACTGTACTATTTCTTTTATGCTCACAGTGGGCAGACCTTTTGAAATTTGCCCTTTGCCTCTCCTCCCTCTCATAATTCAGTTTTTTCCTTATTCTTTTTTCTGGTAGTGGATATTACCTGAGATTTTCCTGGAAAGAGTAGGATTATCTAGGACTGGATCTCCAGCCTCCCTCAGCAACTTGAATGCCCGTGAAATGGCAGCTAACCTGGAGCTGGCCAACTCAAATGGAATCGTGCTCTCCTTACATGTAAACTTCAGAAAACTCAAAAGGAGTGCTTTTAAAAACATGTCTGCTTGTAGTATGAGAATTATTAGTATATATTACCAGGTAATACTGCTAACTTTAGTTGGGCTCAAATAGGCTTGCCTGTGGATCAGATACATTGAAATGAAAAATTATGAGGACCCAGTGCATTTGCTCATTGTACATCTCTTTTATATTTATTCCTTACCTTTGACTTGGCTTGATCTACAGTAGAATGTTCCGGAAATTTCATTGGGTCTGACATCTGATTTGGCGCTAATTTATGAGTCTGCTTGGAGTGTTTCCTTGGGCTTCAGTTATATGCCTGCCATAAATTTAAATTACACTAATTGGACAGAGGTGGACGCTTAAGCCCAGTTGGATTCCTAACCCTGTTCAGCTGCATCTGTCATTAGTTTTTTCAGTGACATGATTTGGCACCATTTTCCAACACATTTTCAGGAAATTCGTTTTAAGTTAGAAAAGAACTTGCCTAATAAAGCTGCTGACATTCAGCTATTTTCTTTACCTTCTTGGGGAACTGGGCTTGAGTAAAATGTGTGCATTTAAACTATAACTTGTATATTCTTTTCTCTTCATGACTGGGGGTTATCCGATTGGTTTGGTACTTGAAGAAGGAGTCTTGCCCAGTCCTACAGCCAGGCTGACTAGTCCCGTGCTTATGTCTAGTTCAGGAGGAGCGTGGATTGGTGCAGGGCTGGCCGACGGCCCTTAACACGCGGACCGATGCCAGCTGACTGGCAGTATCTGCAGGAAGCACAGTGTTGAGAAGGATTCTGAAGTCTGGACCCAGCAGGAAGGATGCCAGCTTTGATTAGTGACATGTGCCCTGGGCATGGGACGGCGCAGTCTCAGAAGCACTCTTGCCATTCCTGTTTTAGTGAGGATCATCCCATCCGTGCCTAATGCAAGCCTCTAAGAGCTCCAAGGCCAATTAGCATCCTCCAGACCAGGCTGCACTGCCTGAAAGCAGAGGGTGTCAAACAAGCATCAAAACTCCTAGAGGGCTTGTCAAAACCCAGGTTGCCCAACCCCAGTCCGCAGAGTGTGGCATTCAGCAGGTCTGGGGTGGGGCCTGAGGCTTGCATTTGTAACAAGCTCCCAGGTGATGCTGAGGCTGCCAGTCAGGGACCCCACTTTGAGAACCGCTGCCTTAGAGGCTAGAGGGCTATGTGCACCTGCCACTTAGCTGGCCTCACAGCTCTCTGTCACCTCAGAGAAGTCTTTGGATTTTGGTTTTGGGCCCGTGTGCCAATATCTGTCCTCCACAGCGGTGGGTTCTGGTCAGGTCTGGAGTTCCTTGTTTCTGCCCGGAAACAGCCCTCATCCTTAGCCACATATAAACTTAAAGGGCTTAAAACATTCTACTCCTCCTATGAAAGGATGCTCTGAAAACACGTCACATCTCTTTCACTTACTCTGCATTCAGCACCACCTCAGGGCACCAGTCTGTCTGCCAAGCGGGCACGCGGACATTTAGGCACACGGGGAGTGACGAGAGCCATAGTTTTACACCTTGAGGATGGCCGTGCTGACACGGTGCAGCTGGCCGGTTTGCATCCACGCAGATTACCCCACACCACGTCTACTCTCACCAGGGCTGACTCCCATTCTTTCATATACTTGCTGGCGTGTTTATTCTCCGTTTCATGCATTTAGCTTTTGTTGAGTATCTGCTCTCTGCCAGGCGTTTTGAATTTCATGCGTGGTCAAGGCCTCTGGCACTATACAGAATCCAGTGATGGGCGCATTTCTCTCCTGGGGTTTTCTCAAGGCGGGCTCAGGAGTTAGGCACGGCAGAGAAGGCAGGAGGCCAGAAGCATCTCTCATGTGTCCAGCACGGTGTTTAGCTACTGCAGAGGGAGGGGGCACGGAGAGAAATGAGCCGGCTCCATCCCGCTCCAGAACAGTACACAGAGGAGACAGCACCGTGCACGTGGGCGAGTTGGGGTCTGCCAGCCTTTTGGTCAGTTCTTTGAAACAAACATGATATGGTTACTGTCATCCTGAATCTCATAGGCTGGGGCGTATGTCGCAGAGGACTTACACATCATTTTTGTTACACCTCATTTCCAGATCCTTTATTTTTGTCGTGTGAGGTTTTACTCAGTGCAATCATTCCAGTATTTATCGGACTGAGTTTCTAGAATCCGTGTGATGGTGCTGAGGATGTGTGAAGCCGATGTTTTTTTCATCAAGTTCATGGATTTTTCTGTGTCCCTCTCACGCAGAGTCTCAAATATCCAGCAGCAGCTGGCCCAGTTTGAGAGCGAGTCCTGGCCGGGCATGGCCGAGGCCGACAGGGACCGGCTGCAGCTCATCAAGGAGAAGGAGGCCCTGCTTCAGGAGCTGCAGCTCATCATTCAGCAGAGGAGGCCGGCGGAGGACGTGGCGCGGCTGGAGGAGGAGCGGCGGCGCCTGGAGGAGGAGATCCAGCGCTCCCGGGCCACGTCCGTGCAGGGCGCCACGGAAAGGTGGGCTGGCCGGGCAGGCGGGGCCGGCTTCCAGCGGAGGAGCAGCTGGCAGAGCCGAAGCCTTGTTACTCAGGCAGCCACGGCCCGGCGGAAGGTGGAGGGAGCCGGTGCCTGCCGTCCGCAGGGGGTGCCCAGGGCGCCTGCCGTCCGCAGGGGGTGCCCAGGGCGCCTGCCGTCCGCAGGGGGTGCCCAGGGCTCGGAGGCTCCCGGTCCCTATTACGAGTGGGAGGTGGTCGAGAACCGGATGGAGTAGGGAAGACCCGGGAACCCACCACTTAGACCCCGCCCACTCCCGCTGCAGGTGCCGGGTGCACCCGCCCCCCTGTGTTTTCAGGACAGCGCCCGGGACAGGTGTCGGGTCTCCAGCCAGCAGGGGCCCGGAGGCAGGTGGTGGTCGGCTCCGTGACCACAGAGGAACCTCGTTCCTGACGTCAGCAGCATCTCCGTTTCCGCAGTCTACCTCTTACTTTTATCTCCGACTTTGATTTCTCGCCAGCAAAGCCTGCCCTTTTGGCAGCAGGAAGTCTCCGCTCTCTCGCGTGTCTGTTTCTGAACGTGCGTCTCTTCAGTTGGTCTTGGGGCTCTTTCCCAGCGTGGGACACATGAAGCCAGCACAGTTCCTTTGTCCTCTGTTGCTCGCCCTTTCATTGTGTGCCCTGTCTCCTGGTTTGCGTTTGCTGTGTGTGATCACAGGTGGTTGTGTGATCACGGATTGTGTGGAAGGCTGGGTCTGCTTTCCACGTTGCACAGCTGTCAGAAGTTTGGGGATATTTGCTGAGCTTTGGAAGGCCCACCGCCCATTTGATAACATACTGGCTCCTTAAAATTCACTGTATTACGAGGATCATAAGCTGTATCTCTGTGAGCATTCCCTACGTAGAGTTTAATAGTCACCTGAATTATTTGGTCAGTACAGATGCCCTTATAACGATTATTTCATCGAATGTTAGGACTGTCCTCTGTTTTTGCTGGGGGTTGTCTCTGCTTGGATATTCATTGTTAATTGACAGACAGGTCTGTGTTGTGTCCTTAGGGGCTAATGTCAGTGCTGGAGGGAAGCAATGGTGATTGGAGAGTCCAGTGCATAGGAATGGGCGGAGAGCATGTTAGTTTGCCTGACGTGGTGGAGTGCCCCGTCACCTTGCTCAAAATAAACCCAGAGTTTATCGCTTCTGACTCTGCAACGGGACTGTGAAATGGAAGTTTCATCTGTGCTCTTGTGCTTTTGTATCGTTTCAGCTTAACATCACCTTCCGTTCTCCCCATGCTGTTTTCCTGTGTATGTTTCGGGTCAGAGGGCCTGAGAGTTCTGGTTGGTTTTCTCTTAAGGGGCGTGGATTCGGTGCCACGAACACCGCATGTCCACCACATGTACCAGGACCCCACACCCATGTACCCTTGAGTGTTTCTGCCCTCGCCACGTGGAAATCCAGAGTGCAGGAGTGCTGTGGTCCCAGGGCACAATTCCATGGAACCCCATGGAGCTGGTTTTACTCTGATGCCTGGGTTCAGGGCCTGGGTCACCCAAGCTTGTTCACCTGACAGGGTCTCTTGTGGAACCAGCCTGGGAGCTGCATCCTGGGGCGCAGGGCCCTCAACTGGGACTGAATTGGCCCCGGGTGTCTCCTGAATCTGGCACTACATGGCCTTGGGCAAGGAGGGCCGTGCACAGGTGCTAATAAGCACCTTTCTGGCCAGGTGATGGGGCCAAGTGCCCCATGAGTGTCCCCTCGGCGGTGACGTTCTGGGCCTAGCGGATGCGGGCCCGTTTCTTCCTGCCGCTTGGGGCCCAGAGGCGGGGGGCTTTCCCTGGGAACAGGCTGAGGGCGTTAGAAGAGACCCGGTCTGGGAGGAGGGAGCCAGGCAGAAAGGTATGGAGGTACGCATCTCAGGGCTGACGTGTGCCAGCTGTTTGGCCAGGCCCAGTCTTTGCCCGTCTTGGTTTCAGTGGCATCATTGTCAGATGGAAAGTTTGAGCCAGGTTAGTGAGTGTTACTGGGGATTGGGGGGATGCAAGTTTTTTCCTCTTTCAAAGAAAAGAGCAATTGTTTTGTAGGGTGCCTACTTGGCCATGTGTTAAACTGCCATCATTTTGATTTGTAAACGAGAACTGCTTTGTTCTAGAAGCAAACATATTCATTTGTACATTCACTTAATAACTATTTATCGAGTGCCTATCCATGTCGGGCTCTATTCTAGGCAGTGGGCTTAGCGCTGTGGGAAAAAATTTCATTTTAGAAAATAAAGTTGAAAAAAGTAGGAAGAAAACTACCTCCAACACTGTGGCGGTTGCTTTTTTATTTTATTTGTGTTTTTTTTTTTTTTTTTTCACACACACACACTGTATTTTATTTTTACAAGAGATAAATAGACTGACACCAAGCATTGTACATGGATGACCACAACAAAAGCAACAATGATTGCAATTACCAAACACGAAACACACTCATACTATGTCATAATATTGACATTCAGTCCAGTAATCCTCCACTGTAACAGCTCCTTTACTTTGCAGTGAAAATTGATTTCTATATTCTTTGCCTCTGAGTCCTTGTGGGATTTTTTTTTTTTAATTCAGACAGAAAGTCACAAAAATTATACTCATCCTCATCAGTTCACTCAGTCCCATGTAATTAATTTTTTTTTCATCTTGATCGTTTGTTAGCACTTTTATGAGTTCATCAGTTTTTCATTAGAGTTCTGAAAATGCTTATTCATTCAGTTCAGCAGTACAGTCAGTTACCAGAAACCTGTACTTGTCAGAGTCTTTTCCATGAATTTCTTGAAGATGAAAGCCTTTTATAAGAACATATTTGCAAAAGCATCAGAGTACACCCAGAACTGTCTGTAAATGACAAAAGACTTAAAAATGACCACTGTTAAAGATTTGATGAAAGTTCATAATAATGCAGTTGACAAGAAAATTAGTTATTTTTGAGATACACATTTTAAAGTAATAACTAGGATTATTACTTATAACATTATACCAGAACATATAAGATTTTTAGAAATTTCATGTAATGTCTGAAACATTTATATTAACATATTTCCATACATATTTCCATACAAATACAAGATTTTTAGAAATTTCATGTAATGTCTGAAACATTTATATTAACATATTTCCATACAAATATAAGATTTTTAGAAATTTCATGTAATGTCTGAAACATTTATATTAACATATTTCCATACAAATAACCCAATGAAAGTTTAGTATTAGTTGTTTTGTTCGTTTGTTTTTTTATACTGCAGGTTCTTATTAGGCATCAATTTTATACACATCAGTGTATACATGTCAATCCCAATCGCCCAATTCAGCACACCACCATCCCCACCCCACCGCAGTTTTCCCCCCTTGGTGTCCATATGTCCATTCTCTACATCTGTGTCTCAACTTCTGCCCTGCAAACCGGCTCATCTGTACCATTTTTCTAGGTTCCACATACATGCATTAATATACGATATTTGTTTTTCTCTTTCTGACTTACTTCACTCTGTATGACAGTCTCTAGATCCATCCACTTCTCAACAAATGACTCAATTTCGTTCCTTTTTATGGCTGAGTAATATTCCATTGTATATATGTACCACTCTTCTTTATCCATTCGTCTGTTGATGGGGATTTAGGTTGCTTCCATGACCTGGCTATTGTAAATAGTGCTGCAATGAACATTCGGGTGCATGTGTCTTTTTGAATTACGGTTTTCTCTGGGTACATGCCCAGTAGTGGGATTGCTGGGTCATATGGTAATTCTATTTTTAGTTTTTTAAGGAACCTCCATATTGTTCTCCATAGTGGCTGTATCAATTTACATTCCCACCAACAGTGCAAGAGGGTTCCCTTTTCTCCACACCCTCTCCAGCATTTGTTGTTTGTAGATTTTCTGATGATGCCCGTTCTAACAGGAGTGAGGTGATACCTCATTGTAGTTTTGATTTGCATTTCTCTAATAATTAGTGATGTTGAGCATCTTTTCATGTGCTTCGTGGCCGTCTGTATGTCTTCTTTGGAGAAATGTCTATTTAGGTCTTCTGCCCATTTTTGGATTGGGTTGTTTGTTTTTTTAATATTGAGCTGCATGAGCTGTTTGTATATTTTGGAGATTGATCCTTTGTCCGTTGATTCGTTTGCAAATATTTTCTCCCATTCTGAGGGTTGTCTTTTCGTCTTGTTTATGGTTTCCTTTGCTGTGCAAAAGCTTTGAAGTTTCATTAGGTCCCATTTGTTTATTTTTGTTTTTATTTCCATTACTCTAGGAGGTGGATCAAAAAAGATCTTGCTGTGATTTATGTCAAAGAGTGTTCTTCCTATGTTTTCCTCTAAGAGTTTTATAGTGTCCAGTCTTATATTTAGGTCTCTAATCCATTTTGAGTTTATTTTTGTGTATGGTGTTAGGGAGTGTTCTAATTTCATTCTTTTACATGTAGCTGTCCAGTTTTCCCAGCACCACTTATTGAAGAGACTGTCTTTTCTCCATTGTATATCTTTGCCTCCTTTGTCATAGATTAGTTGACCATAGGTGCGTGGGTTAATCTCTGGGCTTTCTATCTTGTTCCATTGATCTATGTTTCTGTTTTTGGGCCAGTACCATATTGTCTTGATTACTGTAGCTTTGTAGTATAGTCTGAAGTCAGGGAGTCTGATTCCTCCAGCTCCATTTTTTTGCCTCAAGACTGCTTTGGCTATTCGGGGTCTTTTGTGTCTCCATACAAATTTTAAGATGATTTGTTCTAGCTCCGTAAAAAATGCCATTGGTAATTTGATAGGGATTGCATTGAATCTGTAGATTGCTTTGGGTAGTATACTCATTTTCACAATGTTGATTCTTCCAATCCAAGAACATGGTATATCTCTCCATCTGTTGGTATCATCTTTAATTTCTTTCACCAGTGTCTTATAGTTTTCTGCATACAGGTCTTTTGTCTCCCTAGGTAGGTTTATTCCTAGGTATTTTATTCTTTTTGTTGCAATGGTAAATGGGAGTGTTTCCATAATTTCTCTTTCAGATTTTTCATCATTAGTGTATAGGAAGGCAAGAGATTTCTGTGCATTAATTTTGTATCCTGCAACATTACCATATTCATTAATTAGCTCTAGCAGTTTTCTGGTGGCAGTTTTAGGATTCTCTATGTATAGTATCATGTCATCCGCAAACAGTGACAGTTTTACTTCTTCTTTTCCAATTTGTATTCCTTTTATTTCTTTTTCTTCTCTGATTGCCGTGGCTAGGACTTCCAGAACTATGTTGAATAATAGTGGTGAGAGTGGGCAACCTTGTCTCGTTCCTGATCTTAGAGGAAATGCTTTCAGTTTTTCACCATTGAGAATGATGTTTGCTGTGGGTTTGTCCTAGATGGCCTTTATTATGTTGAGGTAGGTTCCCTCTATGCCCACTTTCTGGAGAGTTTTTATCATAAATGGGTGTTGAATTTTGTCAAAAGCTTTTTCTGCATCTATTGAGATGATCATATGGTTTTTATTCTTCAATTTGTTAATATGGTGTATCACATTGATTGATTTGCATCTATTGAAGAATCCTTGCATCCCTGGGATAAATCCCACTTGATCATGGTGTATGATCCTTTTAATGTGTTGTTGGATTCTGTTTGCTAGTATTTTGTTGAGGATTTTTGCATCTATATTCATCAGTGATATTGGTCTGTACTTTTCTTTTTTTGTAGTGTCTTTGTCTGGTTTTGGTATCAGGGTGATGGTGGCCTCATAGAATGAGTTTGGGAGTGTTCCTTCCTCTGCAGTTTTTTGGAAGAGTTTGAGAAGGATAGGTGTTAGCTCTTCTCTAAATGTTTGATAGAATTCACCTGTGAAGCCATCTGGTCCTGGACTTTTGTTTGTTGGAAGATTTTTAATCACACTTTCAATTTCATTACTTGTGATTGGTCTGTTCATATTTTCTGTTTCTTCCTGGTTCAGTCTTGGAAGGTTATACCTTTCTAAAAATTTGTCCATTTCTTCCAGGTTGTCCATTTTATTGGCATAAAGTTGCTTGTAGTAGTCTCTTAGAATGCTTTGTATTTCTGCGGTGTCTGTTGTAACTTCTCCTTTTTCATTTCTGATTTTATTGATTTGAGTCCTCTCCCTCTTTTTCTTGATGAGTCTGGCTAATGGCTTATCAATTTTGTTTATCTTCTCAAAGAACCAACTTTTAGTTTTACTGATCTTTGCTATTGTTTTCTTTGTTTCTATTTCATTTATTTCTGCTCTGATCTTTATGGTTTCTTTCCTTCTGCTAACTTTGGGTTTTGTTTGTTCTTCTTTCTCTAGTTTCTTTAGGTGTAAGGTTAGATTGTTTACTTGAGATTTTTCTTGTTTCTTGAGGTAGGCTTGTATAGCTATAAACTTCCCTCTTAGAACTGCTTTCGCTGCATCCCATAGGTTTTGGGTCGTCGTGTTTTCATTGTCATTTGTCTCTAGGTATTTTTTGATTTCCTCTTTGATTTCTTCAGTGATCTCTTAGTTATTTAGTAACGTATTGTTTAGCCTCCATGTGTTTGTCTTTTTTACGTTTTTTTCCCCGTAATTCATTTCTAATCTCATAGCGTTGTGGTCAGAAAAGATGCTTGATACGATTTCAATTTTCTTAAATTTACTGAGGCTTGATTTGTGACCCAAGATGTGATCTATCCTGGAGAATGTTCCGTGCGCACTTGAGAAGAAAGTGTAATCTGCTGTTTTGGGATGGAATGTCCTATAAATATCAATTAAATCTATCTGGTCTATTGTGTCATTTAAAGCTTGTGTTTCCTTATTTATTTTCATTTTGGATGATCTGTCCATTGGTGTAAGTGAGGTGTTAAAGTCCCCCACTATGATTGTGTTACTGTCAATTTCCTCTTTTATAGCTGTTAGCAGTTGCCTTATGTATTGAGGTGCTCCTATGTTGGGTGCATATATATTTATAATTGTTATATCTTCTTCTTGGATTGATCCCTTGATCATCATGTAGTGTCCTTCCTTGTCTCTTGTAACATTCTTTATTTTAAAGTCTATTTTCTCTGATATGAGTATAGCTACTCCAGCTTTCTTTTGATTTCCATTTGCATGGAATATCTTTTTCCATCCCCTCACTTTCAGTCTGTATGTGTCCCTAGGTCTAAAGTGGGTCTCTTGTAGACAGCATATATATGGGTCTTGTTTTTGTATCCATTCAGCCAGTCTATGTCTTTTGGTTGGGGCATTTAATCCATTCACGTTTAAGGTAATTATCGATATGTATGTTCCTATGACCATTTTCTTAATTGTTTTGGGTTTGTTTTTGTAGGTCCTTTTCTTCTCTTGTGTTTCCCACTTAGAGAAGTTCCTTTAGCATTTGTTGTAGAGCTGGTTTGGTGGTGCTGAATTCTCGTAGCTTTTGCTTGTCTGTAAAGCTTTTGATTTCTCCATCAAATCTAAATGAGATCCTTGCCAGGTAGAGTAATCTTGGTTGTAGGTTCTTCCCTTTCATCACTTTAAGTATATCATGCCACTCCCTTCTGGCTTGTAGAGTTTCTGCTGAGAAATCAGCTGTTAACCTTATGGGAGTTCCCTTGTATGTTATTTGTCATTTTTCCCTTGCTGCTGTCAATAATTTTTCTTTGTCTTTAATTTTTGCCACTTTGATTACTATGTGTCTCGGCGTGTTTCTCCTTGGGTTTATCCTGTATGGGACTCTCTGCGCTTCCTGGACTTGGGTGGCTATTTCCTTTCCCATGTTAGGGAAGTTTTCGACTATAATCTCTTCAAATATTTTCCCTGGTCCTTTCTCTCTCTCTTCACCTTCTGGGACCCCTATAATGCGAATGTTGTTGCATTTAATGTTGTCCCAGAGGTCTCTTAGGCTGTCTTCATTTCTTTTCATTCTTTTTTCTTTAGTCTGTTCCGCAGCAGTGAATTCCACCGTTCTGTCTTCCAGGTCACTTATCCGTTCTTCTGCCTCAGTTATTCTGCTATTGATTCCTTCTAGTGTAGTTTTCATTTCAGTTATTGTATTGGTCATCTCTGTTTGTTTGTTCTTTAATTCTTCTAGGTCTTTGTTAATCATTTCTTGCATCTTCTCAATCTTTGCCTCCATTCTTATTCCGAGGTCCTGGATCATCTTCACTATCATTATTCTGAATTCTTTTTCTGGAAGGTTGCCTATCTCCACTTCATTTAGTTGTTTTTCTGGGGTTTTTTCTTGTTCCTTCATCTGGTACATAGCCCTCTGCCTTTTCATCTTGTCTATCTTTCTGTAAGTGTGGTTTTTGGTCCACAGGCTGCAGGATTGTAGTTTTTCTTGCTTCTGCTGTCTGCCCTCTGGTGGTTGAGGCTATCTAAGAGGCTTGATGGGAGGCTCTGGTGGTGGGTAGAGCTGACTGTTGCTGTGGGGGTCAGAGCTCAGTAAAACTTTAATCCACTTGACTGTTGATGGGTGGGGCTGGGTTCCCTCCCTGTTGGTTGTTTTGCCTGAGGCAACCCAACACTGGAGCCTACCTGGGCTCTTTGGTGGGGTTAATGGCAGACTCTGGGAGGGCTCACGCCAAGGAGCACTTCCCAGAACCTCCGCTGCCAGAGTCCTTGTCCCCACAGTGAAACAGAACCACCCCCCGCCTCTGCAGGAGACCCCCCAACACCAGCAGGTAGGTCTGGTTCAGTCTCCCTCAGGGTCACTGCTCCTTCCCCTGGGTCCCGATGCGCACACTACTTTGTGTGTGCCCTCCAAGAGTGGGGTCTCTGTTTCCCCCAGTCCTGTCGAAGTCCTGCAATCAATTCCCACTAGGCTTCAAAGTCTGATTCTCTAGGAATTCCTCCTCCCATTGCCGGACCCCCAGGTTGGGAAGCCTGACGTGGGGCTCAGAACCTTCACTCCAGTGGGTGGACTTCTGTGGTATAAGTGTTCGCCAGTCTGTGAGTCACCCACCCAGCAGTTATGGGATTAGATTTCACTCTGATTGTGCCCCTCCTACCGTCTCACTGTGGCTTCTCCTCTGTCCTTGGACGTGGGGTATCCTCCTTGGTGAAGTCCAGGGTCTTCCTGTCAATGATTGTCCAGCAGCCAGTTGTGATTCTGGTGCTCTCGCAAGAGGGAGTGAGAGCACGTCCTTCTACTCCGCCATCTTGGTTAATCCTCTCTCAGCTGCTCTTATTTGTGTTTCATCTTTTAATTCTGTAGATTTTAGAATTGCATGTAGTTTTGCCTGGAAGGGGGCTTAGAATGAGGGAATCTGATTTGTTCCAAGGAACTCCAGTAGATTACTGCATGCTGTGCATTTGTATCCATGTTCTAGTCTAGTCTCCCATCCATCTGTTCATCCACCCACACCCCTCCTCCCACACACCTCAACCACCATCCGTGTGCCCGTCTGCCTGTCTGCTGTCTGTCCGTCCAATCCACCTGTTCACCCGTCCGTCTGCCTGTCCTTCCTCCCACCCCTGCATCCGTCAGTCCATCCAGCCACCCACCCATTGACTTATCCATCCATCTTTCCACCCATCCATCCACGCATGCGTCCACCCACCCATCCATTCATCCGCCTATCCACCCATGTGCTGAACTTCTACAGTGTATCAGGCACTGTTCAGGTGGCCAGTGGTACATTTTTAAGCAAGACAAAAACAGTCTGTTATCTTGGTGTTTATGACCTTGGATGTGCTTTTTTAGAATTTAGTCATTGACACCTCAATCAGTCTGGGGGAATTTACAGTTGAATTTCTTATTAGGAAAACATACTTGGCATCTTTGAAATCCACCAGTGGACTGTTTTTGTACCTACAGGATTCTACTTCAGGAAAAAAGAAACTGTCTCCTGATGCAGCTGGAAGAAGCCACCCGCCTAACGTCCTATCTCCAGTCCCAGTTACAAAGGTGGGTAACTTATTATCATCTTATAACGACGTGGCCGTGAACTTCACAGTTCCCTTTAGCTTGGCTTTCTCTCCCAGAACTTAGAACCTGCAGTGGTTGTAAACACTGGACAGGAAAGTGTGGATACACGATATTCTTAAGAGGAGCTGCTCATATATGATCCAAGGAATATGAGAAGCAAGTGTGACTTCAGAGTAATGAATCATTTATCGAAGGATTTTGTAACTCACAGCATCAGGAGTGTATATATCCATCTACATAGATGCACACATACCCTTTTAATTATTTTTTAAAGGCCTGAATATCTTTAAAATCAGATTTGGATGCTCAGTAAGAGCTCCAGTTTTCAAGCTCTTACCGTATCGTGAAGTGTAGTGGTAAGGGCTTTCTGTGTATTATTTTCTCAGTTCTCCTTCTCACAGTGCCTTGAGGCAGGAACCGCTATCATCCCAGCGCCGGGTGAGAAGGTGGGAGGCTGGGAAAGGGCAAAGCCCGTGACCAAATCAAATGCATTCAGCTTGTCTTGAGTTTGAGCTGGAACTTGAACTCGAGCAAGAGCCCTTGGCAAGAGCCCTTGACGTTAACTACTGCTCTCTACTGACAATCAAAGAAACAAAGGAAATATTCACGAAGGGGCGGGGGTGGAGGGGTGTCTTAAAACGCTCCGAGGTGTTGAAGAGGCACCGGGTGAACGGGCCCGAGGCAGTTTTGCTCCTCGTGGAGCAGACCGGAGGCTCGGCTCGCGGTGGGGACGAGCAGGCTCCAGCCGCGGGCTCCAGGCTGCTCTTCTCGTTTCAGCCTGTCCGCCAGCACCCTGACCGTCTCCTCGGGGAGCAGCCGCGGCTCCCTGGCCTCCAGCCGCGGCTCCCTGGCCTCCAGCCGGGGCTCCCTGAGCTCCGTCAGCTTCACCGACATCTACGGCCTCCCGCAGTACGAGAAGCCCGACGCCGAGGGCGGCCCGCTCCTGCGCTTCGACCTCGTCTCCTTCGACTCCCTGGGCCGGGACGCCCCCTTGGCGGACGCCCCGGGCCCCGCGGGCCTGCACAAACAGAGGCGCTCCCTGGACACGCCGCAGTCCCTGGCGTCCCTGTCCTCGCGCTCCTCCCTGTCCTCGCTGTCCCCGCCCAGCTCGCCCTTGGACACGCCCTTCCTCCCGGCCTCGCGAGACTCGCCCCTGGCCCAGCTCGGGGACGCCTTCGAGGTGGCGGGCCTGGGCGCCCTGGACAGGCTGCGCGCTCAGGCCTCCGCCTTGGGGGACGAAGACCCGCCGGGCGCGGCGTCCCTGCCGCCGCACGGGTGCCCCGGGGACGGGGAAGGACCTCGCGAGCGAGGACCCCAAGCGGCTGCCGCTCCCACGGCTGCACGTATGTCCTGATGGGTCCGGTGGGTGCCCCGGGACCGGGGAGGAAAGGTCTCGAGTTCAGGGAGGAAGCCGCGTGCATCCGCACGGAAGCCGGCTGGCTCTGCTGTGGCCTAGTGAGCCCTCAGCTTAGGACCCGCCAGGGCAAGAGGAGGCCCGCACGCCCGCCCGCTCGCGCGTTCTGCGTGCTTTTGCCCTGGGTCCTTGAAATGTCATGGAAACTGGCAGAGTAGTCTTTCCCAGGCATTTGGCTTGTTCTCAGAATATACTTAATTGTCGAAAATGAGACAGTTCCTCCACATTCGGAGGCTGCTAAAGAAGTACTCGGGCCTTCATGAACTCTCCAGGGCGTGTGCCCAGATGCAGCGTTCTGTGTGTGCCTGCCTCAGACCAGCCCTGGGACTGCTGTCTGGCTGTGGCCCGGCAGAAATCTCTACTTCCGTTGGCCCTGTGACTTCATCTCTTCATCCTTTGTCCTTGTACTTTTTTTTTTTTTGGCTGCGTTGAGTCTTCGTTGCTGCGCGCGGGTTTTCTCTAGCTGCAGGGAGCGGGCGCTACTCTTCATTGCGGTGCGCGGGCTTCTCATTGCGGTGGTTTCTCTTGTTGCGGAGCACGGGCTCTAGGCGCGCGGGCTTCAGTCCTTGTGGCACGCGGTCTCTAGAGCGCAGGCTCAGTAGTTGTGGCGCACGGGCTTAGTTGCTCCGCGGCATGTGGGATCTTCCAGGACCAGGGCTCGAACCCGTGCCCCCTGCATTGGCAGGCAGATTCTTAACCACTGTGCCACCAGGGAAGCCCTGTCCTTGTACTTTTCAAGAACATAATTCTGTCACGGAGGGAGTGAAAATATCAGTCCTTTCTACCGAATCGATTTCTCTGCTGCTCTTCAAATCCAGAAACATGTAGCCATGAGAATTTCATCCGTCCAGTTGGTGTTAATTCAGCTTCTGCTTGGTGCCAGCGTCTGTCAGCTTGTAGCCCACATGGAAAACCAAATTGCTGTTCTGGGGAGTATTCTGGCTGATGGCTGGTGCACAAAGCAGAGTCTGGGCTTCAACCCTCCTTATCTTCACCCCGAGTGCTTTTGTGAGCCAACCTCTAGCGACTTTAACTTCCTTCATTTTGAGAGAAGATCAGAACAGGCCTCTCATTCCTGAAGTTCAGCCCACTTAATTTTTATTTGCACAGCAAAACTGTTTTTAGACATTCCATTTAGGCGAACACTAGATAATTTGTATAGCATAGTGGATCTCAACCAGGGGTGTTTTTGACCCCTGGAGATACTTGGCAGACATTTTCAGTTGTCACACTTTGGAGCTGGTGGGGTGCTACTGGCATCTGGTAGGTGGAGACCAGGGGCAAGGCTCAGCATCCTACAGTGCACAGCATGGTCCCCATCTTGGCTAGAATGATCCAGCCAAGATGTCAAGAGTGCCGAGGCTGAGAAACCCTAGTTATGTACTGTTAAGCAGTCAGCAGCAAAAGGTGGAAATAAAACGTGAATACAAAACCAGGGTGATGTAGCAGAAATGGCTTCGAACTAGCAGCTTATACCCAGATTCTGTTCCCTGCCCTGTTGACTCACTAGCTGTGCGACCTTGAGCGCAACCTTAGATGGAGCTGAGTCTCAGCTTCTGTGCCCTTGAATGAGGTGATCTTTATGGGCTCTTCCATTCACCACCATTCTGTTACCTGTCGGGTTTTTTTATGTGTACCCGTGCGGGTTATTATATATATGTAAGATAATAGTCTCTTGTAGCATTTATGTGTTTAACCAGAGATCCATTATGTTCTGCGGCAGCCCCGGGCCTTTTTGGCATCTCTGTTATTTTGGTGTCTCCCCCTCTGCGTTTGCAAACACACCTTTCATATCCCCAGATACGTTATTTCTGTAATTCACATCACATGTACAGGGGAACTTTATTCACTTTGTTCTTTGTTGTAATCACAGGTTCAGTGCTCCATGTTTATTCAAAAAAGAAAATACAAAATAAGGACTGAATCGTGCATCTGTTGTTGCTTGAGCTTCCTCTTCTCAGTGTCCACCCCCCACCCCATACCAACTTTTCTTTAAAGGCTGAGATACAAGAGTGTCTGTCTACTTATGCAGAAAATCCACACAAGGTCCAGCACCGCTTTTGGTCCAGGGGAAAGACTGGGTGGGAAGGAGAAGAGCTGACTTAATTTCTGATCCTGATTTCTTTATTTTTCTTTCCTACTTTGCGGTGGATGTTACAGTACTTCAAGCTTCTTAGACTGGGAGGTCTTTGCTTATGGTGTGGTCAGATACTGCCACCTGGTGGTGCGTTCATATATGACACTCTGAGTCGAATACAAACTAGAGGTACCTGACTTAGTGAATGGGTCTTGGTAAGTGCTCTCGCAGGGCTGGGTTGGGTGAGCAGCTTCAGGCATGGACACAGGGTGACTCCTTGCCTCCCTTGATGCTTATGAAGCCTAGAGTCATCGCAGCTTCATAAAGTTGGCGAGGATCTCAATACTCGTTATATTAACCCCACCCCTCATTTATGACGCCCGAGGTCACGTAGTTCCCTCCACTCTCCAGTCTGACTAAGAACAGTACAGTCTAAGTTTGACTCCAGCAAGCTTTAGCGAGAAAAATTTTTAGTAACATAAAATTCAGAATTGCCCATTGTGTTTTAAATCAACCTGAGGGGACAGAAGGTGGGGCAGGGGAGTGGGGAAATAAACTGTCATCTTTAACCGTTTTTACATGTTTACTACAATTTTATCATCTTCCCCACATTTTAAAAGTCAAATGTGTCATGATTTTGAAATCCATTCCTATTTTCATTTCCCACTGGTATTTGCTAATATAAGTCCGTAAATATTTTGACCTTGTTCATCTGTTTATTGATGTTTTTTATTACATTCATACCCTGTTTAAAATTGTTGGCTTAAATTCTACAGTTTTTTCACTTTGTGCTTTTTTTTTTTTTATCTCTTTTCTCATGCGGCTCGACAGAAACGTTCACTGTAAGTGACCTTGGACTTCTCCTTCGCCTTGCTGGTCAGGCTGTGCCACATCTTTGTGCAGTGAATCAATGTATTTAGGATGGTCAGGGTGTGGTCAAGAAGGGCATAGCTCATAGCTGTGCTTTAATGTAGCTCAACAGTTGCTCTTATTATTGTTGTTGTCGTTTGAACGGTATTCATCCTGGCTATGAAAGTTGTGTAAGAACTTTTCTAAGAGCTTGACGTATTTTTTTCTTCCTTGCATTTTTTCCCAGACTTTAACGCTTTCATTATTTTAGTATGCCAGCTGGCAGCTTGGCCCACGGTGTGATTTTCCTTATACTTTCCTCCCTTTTGTCAAGCAGCGTTGCTGTCCTTAGGTCTAAGTGTCTGTGTGTCTGTGTTTAATGATGGAAGGGTCAGAGGTTTCTGAAATGAATGTGTGGAAGCTTGTTTATTCCTTACTTCACTGGCGTTGCTCCCCACTTTCCGTCTCGTTGCCTTGAAGCCCAAGAGCAGACGGTTGCGGTGTGTACTGGGGGATGTGCCGCGTGCTTTCTTTCTCACCCAGGGCAGGTGCTGACCGTACCTCCTTCTGTCAACTCCTGCATCCAGTTGCTCCGTGCTAATGTGCTAAGCCCAGGATCACTGAGGGTTGATTCCCCCATTTCCTTTCTCTCTTCATCCACTTTCATTGCAATGAGAGAGAAATTTTGTCAGTCACACCACTGGGTTGCCTGGAAGTTACCTGGATCGTTGTGCGGTGTTACTTCCTTAAAGGCGTGTAAGGCCGAGTGTCAGGGCTGGGAATGGAAGTAGTGAGCCGTTGTGTTTGATGGGGTTCCATGCAGCAAACTGAGGGGTTCTCTCTGCAATTTAGAGCTGGGGGCTCTGGGTCCTTCCATGGGGCGGGGGTGACGAGCAGAGCTGGACTTGGGAGTCGTCATCTACGATCTGAGAGTCGGTGCCTCCGGCCACCCCAGGACGGAGCCAGCTTCTGCCCCTGACTGAGGTGGAGCCGGTGGCCCCCACGCTGGGCGCTGCAGACCTTTGAAAGGTCGGCTTTTGTCTGCCGTTAACATCGTGAGACCAAAGGCCACAGCCCTGTCTGTTCTGTACCCCGATGAATGTGTTTGGGTTTAATTGTTGCTGTGAACAATAATTTGGCTGAAAAGAGAGATGGTCATTGGTGGACTCGCTATTTCCCTCAACTCAGGGGTGCACAGGTGTCTAGATTTTCAATTTCTAGAGCTTAGATGGCCGGAGAACATAGAAAGACAAGAGGGGCCTGCATTATTAATAAGAGGCATTGTGATGCCAGAGTGAGGCTCAGTTTGGGGCTTCGTGGTTTAAGCCTGTGTTCTAACCGTGTGTGCCTCTCTCAGAAGCGTTGAGGTTCCTGTGTCCGTCGCCACATTTAGCAGCGGGAGACGACATGCCTGTTTCTATTGCTTTTATTAAAAGGAGCTTGTTGCTGTGAGGGAAGGAGTAGAAAGAGTTGATGAAATGGTAAAAGGGAAAATGTCAGTGGTTGTCTTGGGCTCTGGGTTAAAATAGATACAAGACAAAAATAAGCTGCCCAGTGATGGTCCTTTCTAATCCCAGGAGACAGTTCTGGAAGCCAGCCTGGCCCCAGGGCTGCTGAGGAGGGCGCTGCAGTTAGAGCGGCAGAGGGGTCATGGAGACGTTGGCAGAGGCCGAGTCTGGGTGCCTCTGTGTCCTCTGACTTGAAAGTCACTCCATTTTGTTGGGGGTTATTTGATGCTTTTTAAAAACTCTGTCTTCTGAGTATAAAGCAGTGTAGCCTATGTGCCTTGTATAAAGTCTGGAGAATACCAAGCAGCGCCAAGGAGGAAACACCCCCCTCGCACTTCTCGGAGAGCGCGCTGCCATCCGCGTGCAGGCGAAGTCTCTCCCCCGGGCTTCCCGTGTGACGCTCTCTCAAAGGGCCACGCCAAAGGCCTTCCCGCCACCTTCTGACCTGTGCGCTCATTAAGGAGGTGAAAGGAGATTGATGATCATTTAAAGAGCTTTTAAAGAAGTAGCCAGAAGCCTGTTTCTTCCATTTTCCAATATAAGAAAAGACTGGAGCAGAGCGCATGTAAACACACATCTGCACACGTGCTGGCCTGTCTCTGTCCCTTCGTGCCTTTGTCTCTGCTCTGCCCTGGGCTCCCGCGCTGTCGCCTCCTGAGCCCGGCCGTGTCTCTCGCTTGCAGCAGTGACCCCCCGAGAAGACAGCGCCCAGAGGCTGGAGCGGAGAGTGCGCTGCGTGTCTGCCTGCCTGTCCGATTACTCGCTGGCCAGCGACAGTGGCGTGTTTGAACCTCCCACCAAAAGGTTAGAAGCTGACCTTCTGGCCTCCCTGGGCTGACTTCCCAAAAGGCACCCCTGCCGAGACCTGTCTGGCTTGACACTCTGTGTGTCTCCGGGGTGCAGCTCTTCTGGCTTCTCTCCATGCGGGAGGGGCCCTGAGCATCCCCACGGACCCCCTCTCCTCCCAGGTGGCGTCTGGGGACTGGCCTGGCTTCGGGCATCGAGGACGACTGCTTTCTCTCCGGCCCCGGGGGTTGGAAGGCATGATCCTAGTAGAGCCGGAAAAGGAGAACCAGTGTGCGAGAGAGACCTGCTTTTCTAGAAAGGACGTTCACTAGAAATGGATGTTCCCCCCGTCCCCTTTCCTTAGCTGGAGGAATCACTTTGCAAGGACAAAACCCCTTGTGGGCTTCATTTTGTTTGAGACCTTTGATGTCATTCTTTCAGCTCAGATATCTGTATGCATTTCACTTGTCGCCAACTTTTTTTTTTTTTTTTTTTGGCTGCGCTGCTCAGCTTGCGGGATCTTAGTTCCCTGACCAGGGATCGCACCCGCGCCCCCTGCAGTGGAAGCGCGGAGTCTTAAACCACTGGAGCACCAGGGAAGTCCCCCCTGCAAAGCTTTTAAAAGTATATGTTTTTGAACGTTGTCGTGAATATCACGTGTGGTTTTGAGAGGTATTTTCTCAAAAAGGCCACTTCGTCAGCAGGTACCCTGGGAGGTGACGTCATGGATCCTGGGGACCTGCCGTGCCCTGTCAGTCACTTAAAGCATTTATTTATGTCGCAACTTAATAAAGCCCTTCTCAGTTAGAAGCGCCCCTAGTGTGAGAGAGCTTCTGCGGAGCCCGAGGTAAGCAGGTC